>NC_136264.1:119193847-119233847 GCF_964187855.1 Myxine glutinosa
GCGCAAGACTTGCTGTGATGACTGAAATGATGGGTCATCGGCCCACTCACCAGGGTCCTTTTCTAGGAAGTCAGTATTGACTTTGAATGCAGTAAAAATTCGCAGTGAGGCAGAAGTAACAAAATCTGCAACAGTCATGGCAGCGATGGCTTCTTTTGCTGTAAGATCCACATGTACCCATGGTTGAAGATTCTCTTGGCATTCTTCTTTAAGAGCAGCTACTATCATTCGCTTGACATCAAGCTCAACACTATCGTCAAACAGAGCAAGTCCTGCCAGTTCTTCGCTGAGGTACCACAAGTGATTGGTGGCTTCGGCAATCACTGAATCAGGATAGAAAATGAGTGCTTTTAAGAGAGCTAGGTCTCTAGCGGGAGCACCAATGGCAGATGGAGCGCTGAACCAGGCTTTGGTATACACTGCTCCAACAAATGCTGTAAAACGCTTCATGCCAGTGAGTTCCTTTGGGGTCAGTCGAAACTGATCACGGAACAAGTAGATCTTGATTCCATAAATCACACGGGCCATCCATCTTGCCCGATGCATGGCTCCTGGCTGCATGAACCTGAATCCTCTCGGAGGACGCTCACCAAACAGAATAATAGTCAACTCAAGAAGTTCACGGTAGTCATCTTGTAGGTGGCCCGATTCCAGTTTCTGGATGCAGAATGAAACGACATCTTCTTTGCAACTTAAAAATACACCTGAAACTACAGAGTCCAGGTCATCAGGCATCATTGGCTTAAACTTGCTTTGGTCAATGGAATTCCAGTTTGACTGGAAACGCTTGAAGACGGCTATCTCAGGTCCTTTTGATGGACCAAGAAATGGTTTGAATGCTGCCATTGCTTCCTCTACCACTAGTTCCAGAATGTGATGCCGGCATGCAAAATGTAATAGTGGTCGTCCAAGCTTTTGCTGCAAAATAGTGCACGCACCAAGTGCTGAACCAGTGTTGCTGGCTGTCGTGTCAAAGCTCATACCTGCCACCATGTCTTGCAAATGCCATTCTTGGAGGCATTGCATAACAGCAGCAGCTGTTGCTAGTCCAGTTCCTGCTGGCAGCTTTGGCACACCCAGAAGCTTTCCAGTTCCTTGTGGGTCACTAACAATGACAGGAAGGTGATCAACTTTTTTTAGTCCCATCGTCTGGAAGGAGCTTGCCATCCCAATGAACCACCAGACTTGTGTTTGGAGCATAGGATGCCTGGATGTCACCTGCAATTGTCTTCCGTTGGATCCGCCTGGATTTCCTGATCGATGTGCGGTTGATAGCCAACTCTGAAGGGTCGTGTCCCAGAGCAGAGGCTGCTGCTGACAAGATGTGAACAGCTGATCGATCGCTAACCTTGGTGCGGTCGAGAGCTGCTGTTAGGTCCGGTGTAACAATGCTACTTGCACGCTTTCGGCTCTGCCTCTTTGAAGCAGATAGAACAGCAGAGTCGTCATGATCACTGGCTTCAGCACTGCTGTCTGTTGATGATGCTAGCTCAAGAGTCTCCTCTCGGGCTGCTTGCTTCTCTTTTTCATGCTGCTCTCTTTCAGTCAACACCTTGTCACGTTGATGTGTCTGCTCCTCTTTTCCTGCTAGCACCTTGTCAACACCAACCATAAAGCCCCGTCGACCTGGCTCCCGTTGTGCCTTAAGGAATCCACGGTCCTCTGGTATTTTGATCAGGTCAAGGACATCAACATGAGCAATGTCAAATAAGTCACGTAGACCGGTTTGAAACTTCTCTTCTTTCTTTATCTGAGGGACAGATCGCCGACTCTTTCCTTTCAGGATGGATCTGTATTGTTCTACTTTTCTCTCTAGTTTTTCAATGATATTCCGCTCATCTGCAGTGGGGATCCGTGCTTTCTCCCAGATGCATAATGTCTCACGAACAACAGTTGTTGCGGCACTGATTATGTCCAATTTCTCAGCATGATGTAGCTTTAAGTATCACTGCAGAATGTCTTGCCAAGATGGGAGCCGAGTTTCTGGTAGTTTTTCAATATGGTAGCCTATCAGCCACACATGGTTCTTTTTTTCTGGTTGCTCTTCTTGAAGTACTTGCACTCACCATCATAACTGAAACAAACCGAAATAATTTCTGTATAGTGCTGATTAGCAGATTAGCAGGGGCCATGTGACAGTGGTAAAAGTTTTCAAAATGAAATGAAATTTTACCCAATTTGTTCTCTTTGCAGGTGTAATAAAAAAATGGAAAAGCACTTTCGAAAACTTAATGTTTACATTTGAGGACCACCCTAATATATATATATATGTATATATATATATATAGATAGATATATATATATATATATATATATATAGATATATATATATATATAACAACGTTATACAAACAACACAGAAGCTAACCCTGACACAGAAGCCTATTCAGAAGCAAACAACAACGTTATACAAACAACGCAGAAGCTTTTATAGAAGCAAACAACAACAATGTTATACAAATAGCACAGAAGCATATGGAGAAGCAAACAACAACAATGTCATACAAACAACACAGAGGCTTATATAGAAGCAAACAACAATAATGTTGTACAAACAACGCAGAAGCTTATGTGGAAGCAAACAACAATAATGTTGTACAAACAACGCAGAAGCTTATGTGGAAGCAGAAAACAATAATGTTATACAAGTAACGCAGAAGCTTATAAAGAGGCAAACAACATCAATGTTAAACAAACAATGCAGAAGCTTATATAGAAGCAAACAAGAACAACATTATACAAACAATGCAGAAGCTTCTACAGAAGCAACAACAACATCATACAAACAATGCAGAAGCTTATAAAGAGGCAAATAACAACAATGTTATACAAATACAACAGAAGCTTATATACAAGCGAACAACAATAATGTTATACAAACAACGCAGAAGCTTATATAGAAGTAAACAACAAAATGTTATACAAATAGCACAGAGGCTTATATAGAATCAAACAACAACAATGTTATACAAACAACACATGAGCTTATATAGAATCAAACAACAATAATGTTGTACAAATAACGCAGGAGCTTACATCGAAGCAAACAACAATAATGTTATACAAACAATGCAGAAGCTTATATAGAAGTAAACAACAACAATGTTATACAAACAATGCAGAAGCTTATATAGAAGCAAACAACAATAATGTTGTACAAACAATGTAGAAGCTTATACAGAAGCAAACAACAATAATGTTATACAAACAATGCAGATGCTTATATGGAAGTAAACAACAACAATGTTATACAAACAACACATAAGCTTATATAGAATCAAACAACAATAATGTTGTACAAACAATGCAGAAGCTTATATAGAAGCAAACAACAATAATGTTATACAAACAACACAGAAGCTTATTTTGAAGCAAACAACAATAATGTTGTACAAACAATGCAGAAGCTTATACAGACGCAAACAACAATAATGTTGTACAAACAATGCAGATGCTTATATAGAAGCAAACAACAATAATGTTATACAAACAACACATAAGCTTATATAGAATCAAACAACAATAATGTTATACAAACACCACATAAGCTTATATAGAAGCAAACAACAATAATGTTATACAAACAATGCAGAAGCTTATATAGAAGTAAACAACAACAATGTTATACAAACAGCACAGCTTATATAGAAGCAAACAACAACAATGTTATTGTTGCGGTTTTGAGTTTTGTACAATAAAGGTTAAATTTCCCCCTCATAGCTTAGTCACATTACAACATGTAGCCTCGCAATAGTGCAGTTATCTCTTAGTATTTGTGAGCATAGTCCTTTTCCTGTGTTAGTTTGCGTTGAGTAGAATAATGAGAGTAGGTCCTTTTCATTACCTCCATTGCCTTACGCCTTCTTGTGCTGCCTTTGGCTTTTTGGCGCGAATTAACACGAGGCAGGCATGGCAGGTCGGGTCGGGACCGAATGAGGGCGGCGAAAAAGCTGACGGTAAGCGCAAGCCACCAATCAGGGCTCACAGGGAGTGGCTGCGGCAATGCGCCACAGGGCGTGGTTGGAACGTTCGAGAGGGCTCAGGGCGTGTCCATATAAGCCCTTGCGCAAAGCCCCCAGGAGCAGTTGAGTTCGGGCAGCGCGCAGTTCGGGGAGAGGTGAGCTTGTGCATTGAGCTATTGGAGAGGCGCGTATTGATGAGAGTTACGAGTTCGTGGAAAAGACGCGCATGAACCAAGTATAAGTGCTCGTATTAAAGTGACGCTCAGTTGAGCTTAAGGCCGAGCCTCTATTGCATTGGGTTACGTGAGTGATAGCGCGCTGGTGACTCAATGCGCTGTGGAAAGCCGCCAAGAGACGCGTACATTCCCTCCCACCTTCCTTCCTCATCTGCTGCCTTTTGTTCGAGAGACGAGCTACGAGGATCCTTCCACCGCCTGCTTGCCATCTTCGCGGGACATGCTGGGACCGTGGAGAGCACACCGGGCCGCCGTTCCTGGACGACTAAGGCAGCGCGTGAACACCATTCCACCTGCATTTCCCCTTTGTGAGTGTGATCGGGCCCATGTCTGGGTATTAAGCATAAGACTGATTAAGTTCTGCTCTGTGTCTGCTTTCTACCGAATTGTACATTGTGTAAATAATAGTAATGAAATCCTGTTATTCCTTTATTCGACCGTCTCGTCCTTTCCATCATTGACTAAGCATGGTACGAATAGAACCACTCGAATCGGGTTCCAATACTGGAAAACTGCACGGACCACGTGGTACGCAATCCGCTCGGTGTACTCAAATTACACATGGCTTGTGCGAGGCTTGCTTCCCTGCTTCCATGGCGGCGCAGGTATTTAGGTACGTGCAAGACTTGGTCCCGAAACCCGACATTGCGTTTGCCCGGAAGGGGCGTTTCAAGTCTCAGTTACGCCGGCCCAGAAAGAACAAGGGGCTTAATCTCCCCTTGGTAAGGGTAGGAAGGGCGGCGGAAAACCGTAACATTATACAAACAACACAGAAGCTTATATAGAAGCAAACAACAATAATGTTGTACAAACAATGCAGAAGCTTATACAGAAGCAAACAACAATAATGTTGTACAAACAATGCAGAAGCTTATATAGAAGCAAACAACAACAATGTTCTACAAACAATGCAGAAGCTTATATAGAAGTAAACAAAAACGATGTTATATAGAAGCAAACAACAACATTCTACAAAAAATGCAGAACCTTATATAGAAGCAAACAACAAACATTATACAAAATGCAGAAGCTTATATAGAAACAAACAACAACAACATTACACAAACAACACATAAGCTTCTATAGAAGCATAGGACAACGTTATACAAACAACGCAGAAGTGCATATAGATGCATACAAAAACGATGTTCGACAGAGAATGCAGAAGCTTATATAGAAGCAAACAAAAACAATGTTGTACAAACAATGCAGAAGCTTATATCGAAGCAAACAACAACAAGGTTATACAAACAACACAGAAGCGTATATAGAAGCGAACAACAACAAGGTTATACAAACAACACAGAAGCTTATATAGAAGCAAACAAAAACAATGTTCTACAAACAATGCAGAAACTTGTATAGAAGTAAACAAAAACAATGTTATCCAAATAACACAGAAACTTGTATAGTAGCAAACAAAAACAATGTTATCCAAATAACACAGACACTTGTATAGAAGCAAATAACAACAAGGTTATACAAACAACACAGAAGCTTATATAGAAGCAAACAACAACAAGGTTATACAAACAACACAGAAGCTTATATATAAGCAAACAAAAACAATGTTCTACAAACAATGCAGAAACTTGTATAGAAGCAAACAAAAACAATGTTATCCAAATAACACAGAAGCTTATATAGAAGCAAACAACAACAAGGTTATACTAACAACGCCGAACAAGCGGAAGTTAAAAACTATAAAAGATATCTGTTCATACTGTAATAAGATGGAAATCTATCATTCAAAGCATTTTGCATTTAAGGAAAGGGAATATCATGCAGGTCATTGTCTCAGCATTGTTTTGGAGAATAAGTCTAAAAACAATAGATAGGTCAGCCTGTTAGTGTTCCCTTTTGATCTCCTGACTCATGATGAAAGGAAGCCAGGTTCAAATCTTGTATGTTAAGCTGGAACGTGTTCATCGTGATGGACCTAAAATGGATGGAGCCACAACACCTCCTCATAAATTTCAATTGTCACCAGAACAAAATCAAGATCCTTCAACAACAGTGTCAGACTCTCTTTATTGACCAGTTATTTTGTGTCGAGGACCTGACCCAATTCGACCTCCAAGAGAAAATGAAATGGTCGTCTATTTGTTTGAATCAATTGATTTTTTGGGACACCTCCCACATGTAAATGCTTTTGAGACTTTTTTCTGCATGCATTTCAGTCACATCTTATCCTATGCAGTATCTAGCTCCACTAATTTATCTTGGCTCAAGTTTACCTATGAGGTATCTCTGTCTGTAAATGTATGCAGGTTGTCATGATTCATCTCATCAAATTAAATCAGTAAAAGCTTATAATTGAAAAAGCTGGACTTACCAGTCGGTAGAGCTGACGTTTCGGCGAGAATCCACTCTCCTTGTTCACATTAAGTGTTGAAGTGAATGAGAAGCTTGAGAATTGCCACGTGATTTTGACCAATCCAAGCATCCTGTGACAATTGCAGACGGCGTGGGAGAGATGTTATAACCTTGTCCCATGTCCTTGACAGATTAAATCGCAAACCACCCCGTTTGTTCAGAGATGGTGATTCAACGTTTTCCCAAAATGATTCCTTTACACCACAAGCAAACCACTTTTTTTCTCTCTGTCTAAGATACGACCACTTCACCGTTATCAAAGCTGTGACCATGCAGTTTCTAGTGTTACCGATGACTGCTGCATGGTACCTGTGTGGACTGGATGCTCCCATCAAAATGTCAGCTAAATTTTGTTTCCCACAGCGGTTAGCATGCCTTTGTCTACTTCCAGTTCACTGTAGCACACTTTTGTCAACTTGAAATTGATAAAATCTAACGTTAGCATTGTCAGCTGATACAGAATGACACAATCTTGACTAAGTCTTGTAGTGCTCTGACTTAGTAGCTGGCTGATTCATTTAATGACCATCCAGATCATCAGCTGGGATCCAGTCCTTGTCATAACACTGTCTTGTTCTCCTCTCAGAGCATGACCCTTAAACACTCTCCAAATCTCATCAGAACCCTCTTCAGTCTCTCATCAGAACATTATGAATCCCTTCCAGTTCTCTATGGTCCTCCTCAGTAAATCCACGATCCTCTCAGAACTGTTTGCGCTCCTCCGAGTGTATGGAACGGAGAGCTAGAGGCTCCTCACTCTTCTCCCGAGACAACGCTCTGCCTTTTCCTCCTCATAACTCCACGATGCCTCACACCTCTCAGCGCCTTCCCCTTGCTCTATTGACAACCCTCTGCCCCTCAAGAAGTTGGGCTCTCTCCCTTCATGAGGCGATCATAGCACCGCCCCCTCTCTCCTTGCCTGGCAGAGTCCCATTGCTATCTGCCTCGCTCTTCTCTTCTCTCCCACCCGGTGCACCCGCTGGATGTCTACAAAGAGTTTTGTACGCACATTTAATTAACTTGATCCAGAGCTATTTTAATACAGAGCACCACCCTCCGAAAGTTACACATTCAAACAGACAATCCTTAAGCTGACATGTCCCTACCTATTACATCAAGATTGGGTACCTATTCACACACAGACCATAATACTTTATGCATATCTATCTGTTTTAAGGTAATCTATTTCTATCTGTTTCAAGGTATCCCCCCCCTCCGCCCCCCACAAACGGAACAGTATTTTATGTATGGCAAACGTGGACGACAATTAATTGAAGTAGCTTAGCTTGCAGACACTTGTCCCACAGATCCCGTTTCCCCTTCTTTCAACCTCTTCTGTTTATTACTATTATATAATTACTTACATGACGAGCCCTTAAGAGATAGAGTGCCAGGTCGTGTGCTTCAGTGCCTCAGTCACGTTTGACCATGGGAGTCCTGCCTCTAACGGCAGCTTGCAGTGAGCTTTGTGCACCAGAACATCAGCAACAACATCATCAGCAACTTGAAGTCAGAGCACTACATCAGCAACTTGAACATCAGCAACTTGAAGTATCTGCGCATGCGCAAGATTGGAGGTCTCGTCTCTTCAAAGCTGTCCATGCGCACTCGCTTTCGAAGTTAAGTAACTTTTCACAATTGTGTTTTTGTCGAAACTGTATCTTTCTCTCGGTGTATGTACCTATTGGGGTGTCTTTAATAGTATTCTTGGCGTTGGTTTTTCATACCTGTGTACAGAATCGTCGGTCTTTCGTATCGCGTATTCTGAGGCCTAAGTGTAGTACTAGGCTACCGTGTCCGACCTTGGCTTGAGGTTTTGTTTTTGTCTCAGCGGTTCTCCAATCGCGCTGCAATTACTTTCCGGTCTCTGTTTTTCACGGTCTTTTCACCCCATACTTCCTTGTTTTAAAATCTCAAAAAAAAAAAAAAAAAAAAAAACATTTCCTTCTGTTCTTATTCGTTTATTCGTTCTTATTTGTTCGTTCGTTCTTTGACCACATTGTTTGTAATCACGTGATCACGTTGTTAAAAAATGTCTCATCTGTCCCCTGAAGACCTGTATTCTGTCATATTCTATAACACCTTTTTCTTCTTCTTCTATAAAAGGATGCTTTCGACTTGCTCACCAAATCTATTCATTCCAAAAAAAAATTCCATCTCTTATAGTGCATCTTTCATTCATTCCCTAAACTCTCCAGCACTCCATCCTCCCTCCAGCGTCCTCAAACGTATTTTTGACTTGAATGTCTCAAGAAACTCATTTTGCAATAAATGTTCGTTTCCCATTAATCGTACACTTTTCAAAATCCCATCACCCCAAAATCCCATTTCCCATCACCCCTCCCATCTAAATCTACGCCCTTGCCCCTCCCTTCCAAATCATCCCCATCACCCATCTCTTTCAAATCTTCCCCCTTGCCCCTCCCCTCCAAATCTTCCCAATCACCCATTCCTTTCAAATCTCCCCCCACACCCCTCCCCTCTGAGACTCTCCCTCGCTCCTCCCCTCCTAGACTCCCCTCTCACCCCTCCTCCTCAAAGCGTCCTCCCCGCTTCTTCCCCCTTCCAACTTTCACCTTCATCTCCCTCAACCTTCTGCCTCGCTCTTCCCCCTCGTCAAATAACACCTCACTGCGCCTCTCTCAATCACCATCAAACCTTTTGTCCGCCCCATTCTTCCCTTTCTCCAAGCTATTCTGTAATCTCCGAACACCTTCAACAGCTCTCCCTACCTCTTCCTCCTCTTCCACATCTTACCCTACCGCTCCCCCCCCCCCCCCCCCTGTTCTGTATCCGATGCTCCCCCTTCCTCTTCCTTAACAGTATGGACCTCAAACATCCGGGGCCTTCGCTCAAACTTGTCTGATCTCTCCATACAGGTTGCTTCTGACAAACCAGACGTGATCTGCTTAACAGAAACTTTCCTCCTTCATAATGTCTCTGATTCCTTGGTATCTCTCCCAGGTTACTCCCTACTCCGGTATGATAGACCTGAGCCTCGTCCTGGAGGTGGGGTTGCTATCTTTATAAAAAAACTCTCTTCCTCACTCGCCCTGCACTGCCCTCTCTCCACCTCACCCCCAGGAATACCTTTGGCTACGGCTTCCCCTTCGCTCCCACCTTTTGTTCATATGTGTGTTGTACCGTCCACCAAACAGTGATGACTCCATCTACATCTCGCTGTCTGAGAATATGGACCAACTTCTATCTACCCATCCCAACTCTCTCTTCCTCATATGTGGTGATTTCAACTGTCACCATGCCAGTTGCCTGGGTGTGGGTACCTCTCTCACCAGCCATGGCTCTTCAGCAAAGGACTTCTGTGACTCACTGGGACTGACACAATCTGTCAATTTCCCGACCCGGATTTCAGTCAATGGAGCATCTTCTCTTCTGGACTTGGTTATGACTAACTTCCCTGAAAATGTCTGCTGCTCTTCTTCTGCTCCAATCGGCTCTTCTGATCATGTGCTTGTTAAAGTGGACATCTCTCTGACCATTCTCAGAGAGCCTCCTCAGCGTCGACGAGTCTGGCATTTCACTCAGGCCAACTGGCACGGTCTTCAAGCAGCCATCAATCATCTGGACTGGTCTCCCATCTCTACTGCCTCTGACATAAATTCTTCCTGGGAATTCTTCCAAAGCAAACTGCTCTCTCTCATGCACAGATTTATCCCATCTCGTCTTCTGTTGTCATACCACTCCTCCCGTCAATGGTACACGGAATCTTGTGGTGAGGCTATTGCCCAGAAACAACTTGCTTTCGTCTCCTGGAAAGCAAATCCAATGGAAGGAAATCTCATTTCCTTTCACAAAGCCCGAAACAAGTGTGTGTCAACCCTCAGGAGAGCCAGGAAACAATATCTCTCCGTTCTCAGGACCGAACTCTCTTATCTGTCTCCCTCTTCCAAATCCTGGTGGCGTCTGGTCAAATCTGTTTCTGGTGTTTGTTCCCCCTCCATCCCCTCCCTCACCTCAAATGGCCACACGGCTGACTCCGCACGTGAAAAAGCTGAATGCCTCAACTCTGTGTTTGTCTCTAAATCTTGTGTCCCAAACCCATCCCTCTCTGTACCCACCGTACCCAGTCGTACCCAGCTGCTCCTGGACTCTGTATCCTTTCCTCCTGACAAGGTGGAAAAGTTTCTGTCAACCCTCGACTCGGATTCTGCAACTGGACCTGACGGCATCAGCCCACGGGTCCTAAAATCCTGTTCTTCCGCTCTTTCACTCCCTCTCTCTGTTCTCTTCACCCTCTCTTTTGCTCAAGGTCATCTTCCATCTGCTTGGAAATCTGCCAACATCACCGCTTTGCACAAAAAAGGTGCAAAAACAGATCCTAGCAACTACAGACCAATCAGCCTTCTCCCAATTATCAGCAAAGTCATGGAATCCATCATTGCTTCAGATATGAAATCTTTCCTCTTCTCCAATGGCTTGATCTCTGATCATCAATTTGGTTTCAGACCTGGACACTCTACTCTGGACATGCTGCTTCTGCTTTCTCAACAATGGATGGAGGTCCTCAATGCCAAACAGGAAATTAGAGCAGTCTCCCTTTACATATCACGTGCCTTCGATACGGTCTGGCACCCCGCTCTGCTCACCAAACTCTCCTCTTTTGGTATCCATGGAAATCTCCACGCATGGCTGGCGGACTTCCTCTCTAGTCATAGTCAACGTATGGCCCTGAATGGGTTTCTCTCATCTCCTCTTCCTGTTCAGGCTGGAGTTCCACAAGTCAGTGTTCTGGGCCCTGTGCTTTTTCTGGTCTTCATCAATGATCTCTCTGACTCTCTTGAAAATCCTCTGTATCTCTTTGCTGATGACTCTACTCTCTGTCGCTCCATTCTTCATCCCTCAGATCGGCAGTCTGCAGCCTCCTCACTCTCTGCAGACCTGGACAAAATCACAGACTGGGCAAACAAGTGGAACATGTCTTTCAATCGTGACAAATCTCACACTCTTACGATGTCTCTCCGAAAAGACCGACTGGACTACCCTCCCATCCACTTTCTGAATAATCCTCTCCAAGAAGTTCTGTCACTCAAGCTTTTGGGTCTCACTATCTGCCATGATCTTTCCTGGGAAAACCACATTTCAAATCTGGCCTCCAAAGCCAGTCGCCGACTGGGCATCCTCCGTCGTGCGAAGTCCTTCCTTGGCACACCTGAGCTCCTCACCACATACAAGGCTTTCATCCGCAGCTCAATGGAATACTGCTCTCCCCTCTGGGCTGGTGCTCCTGCCTCAGACCTAGCTCGTCTTCACGCTGTTGAAACCAAAGCATTCAGAATCATTGGAATCTCCCGCGATGAAGCTAACTCCAAGGGCCTCTCACTCACTCACCGCAGGCAGGTTGGTGGTCTTTCCGTCTTCTACCGACTCCTCTCTGGCCTTGCCCCCCCCCAGCTCTCTCTGGGCTCTGTCCCGCAAATATTCCTACAGGTCGCACAAGATCTGCCTGCAACCCTCTTATGGTCAAACTGCCAAAATCAAGACTCTGCTCACCTTCACTCCTTCATTCCTCTTTTCTCCCGCCTCTGGCACAAACTCCCTCACTCTCTTCAATCCCACTCCACCCTCCAGGTCTTTAAAACAGCTGTTCACCACCATCTCTTATCTTCCCCCATCCAAAACCTTGATCTTTTCTACCCCCGCTAATTTCACCCCAATTCCACTTTTTGTAATACTGTAGCGGTTACCGCTGGATGTACATAATCGCCTTGCACCGGCCAGAACACGGCCAGACGCGCCTCTCCCGGGCATGCCCGGACTCACTGTTCCCGGGCACGCCCGAACCTCCCGGGCACGCCCGGTCTCGTCTTTCCCGGGCATGCCCGCTCTCGCCTTTCCAGGGCTCGCCCAGAGCGTCCGGGCATGCCCGCTATCGCCTTTCCAGGGCTCGCCCAGAGCGTCCGGGCATGCCCGCTATCGCCTTTCCAGGGCTCGCCCAGAGCGTCCGGGCATGCCCGCTATCGCCTTTTCAGGGCTCGCCCAGAGCGTCCGGGCATGCCCGCTATCGCCTTTCAAGTGTTCTCCCAGAGCGCCCGGGCACGCCCAGCCTCGACTTGCCAGGCCGCAGCCAAACACGCCCGGGCAGGTCCAGACTCGCCTTTCCAAGGCTCGCCCTTGATACCTGGGCATGCCCGGTATAGCTTTTGCCGGGCAAACTTCCCGACATAAATGTGTATATATATTGTTGCCCGAAAAACGGGCTTGTGAGAATACCTGAGCTGTTTTGTTTCAATAAAGCAACTCGGACGAATTCCGTCTTTGGTCGCGTCAATTCTTTCGACTCGCGTTGGAGCTCAGCTCCTTCATTGGTGACCTACCGACATGGATACGGCAGTGACGCTTAAACTGCCTACCTTCTGGGAGGCTCACGCGGCTGTTTGGTTCGCCCAGGC
This sequence comes from Myxine glutinosa, assembly GCF_964187855.1. Lineage (NCBI taxonomy): Eukaryota > Metazoa > Chordata > Myxini > Myxiniformes > Myxinidae > Myxine > Myxine glutinosa. Next base: position 119,206,832 of record NC_136264.1, read on the forward strand.
GGACTCCCAGTTCGCCTTGCGAGGCATCACCGTGGACGACACCCGCTTCCACCATGTTGTGGCGGCGCTCGGTCCCGCCACCGCGGCCCGCGCCTTGAGCCTCCTCCAGCACCCGCCGGCTGCTGACAAATACGACGCGCTGAAGACGCTCCTCCTCGGCGCTTTCGCCCTCTCACCGGCAGCACGCGCACGGCGCCTGCTTGACCTGCCCGAGCTCGGCGACACGCGCCCGTCCGAGCGCATGGACTATATGCTCTCGTTGCTCGGCGAGCACTCTCCGGCATTCCTGTTCCGGGAGCTGTTCCTCCATCAGCTGCCTAACCCGGTACGCCTCGCCCTGGCTGGCACGTTGATCACGGATTCCCGCACCCTCGCCAGGGAAGCCGATAAGATCTCCTCGGCGGGCCAGCACATCGGCGCGGTTACCTGGAGCCCGCCGCCGTCCGAGGCGACGCCCACGACGCCCGAGCGCCCTGCGCGGTTGGAGGCCGAACTGCCGGTGCAACTGGCGGCCGCCACGCCGCACCGCCCGCTTCCGACACGACGGCCGGGGCCTCCACCTGACCGGGCGTGGTGTTATTACCACGCCAGGTTCGGACACAAGGCTCGGACGTGCCGGCCCCCGTGCACTTTCGGCAGGTCGGGAAACGGCCGGGCCGGCATTCATTCCCAGCCATGAGCGCCGGCCACTCGGGCAACTTGCTGTTTATTCGGGACAAAGCGTCTGGACGGCGTTTCCTGTGCGACACCGGCGCCCAACTGAGCATCATACCTGCCTCCGAGCAGGACAGGCTGGACGCAGTTTGCGGCCCCTCTTTGGTCGCTGCTAATGGCTCGGCCATACGCACTTTCGGCCCACGTGTCGTCACCCTCTGCTTCGGCAGCCAGCGCTTTCAATGGACTTTTGTTACCGCCAGCGTCCCCGTGGCTTTGCTGGGCACCGACTTCCTCTGCGCGCACGGGCTGCTGGTCGACGTCAAATGACGTCGCCTTGTCCATGCCGAGACCTTCAGCTCCCTGGCGTGCACAATGAGCAGCTCCGCGCCGACCGAACTGGCGTGCGCCCTCCCGGCAACGAACGAGTTCGCTCGCCTGCTCGTGGAATTCCCGGCCCTCACGCGGCCGACGTTTTCGGCCGTCGCGGTGCGGCACGGGATCGAGCACCACATACCCACTACGGGCCCGCCGGTCTACGCCAGGGCCCGCCGCCTCGACCCAGCCAAGCTCGCCGTGGCAAAGGCCGAATTCGACGCGTTGGAGCACCTCGGCATCGTGCGGCGCTCCGATAGCGCGTGGGCCTCGCCACTGCACATCGTGCCAAAGCCGGGGGGTGGATGGCGCCCGTGTGGCGACTACCGCCGTCTCAATGACGCTACCACCCCCGACAGGTACCCGATCCCGCATATTCAGGACTTTTCCGCCCGTTTGGCGGGACGGGTCATCTTTTCGAAAATTGACCTGATACGGGTCTACCACCAGGTACCTGTCCGGGCGGCCGACGTCCCGAAGACGGCCGTCATCACGCCGTTCGGCCTGTTCGAATTTTTGCGGATGCCGTTTGGCCTCAAGAACGCGGCCCAGGCGTTCCAGCGCTTGATGGACGGCGTGCTGCGCGACCTGCCGTTTCTTTTCGTCTATCTGGACGACATCCTCGTCGCCAGCACGTCCCGCGCCGAGCACCTCCTCCACCTCCGAACACTGTTCGGTCGCCTCAGCGAGCACGGCTTAATTGTCAACCCGGTCAAATGCCACTTCGGCGCGACGACCGTTGACTTTTTGGGCCACCGCATCACCAAGACCGGGGCCGTGCCGCTGCCGACCAAGGTCGAGGCCATCACCACGTTCCCACGTCCCCGTTCCATCAAGGCCCTCCAAGAGTTCCTCGGCATGGTGAATTTTTATCACCGATTCGTGCCCCGCGCTGCTCAGCTCATGCGGCCCCTTTACAAGGCCCTCCGGGGCAAGCCGGCCAAGCATGACATTGTTTGGTCCGCGGCCATGGACGCGGCCTTCACCAGTGCCAAACGGGCCCTCACCGACGCAACGCTGCTGGCTCACCCGGTGCTCAACGCGCCCATCGCCCTCACTACGGACGCCTCCAACTACGCGGTGGGCGCCGTCCATGAGCAATGGGTGGACGGGGTTTGGCAGCCACTCGCTTTTTTCAGCCGGCAACTCCGGCCGAACGAGTTAAACTACAGCACGTTCGACCGCGAGCTGCTCGGGCTATTCCTGGCCGTTCGCCATTTCCGACACCTCCTGGAGGGCCGCCCGTTCACGGCTTTCGTCGACCACAAGCCGTTGGTCTACGCAATGGCTAAGGTCACGGAGCCGTGGTCGGCCCGCCAGCAGCGCCACCTCTCCGCCGTGTCGGAGTTCACCACGGACATCCAGCACGTCGCCGGCAAAGACAACGCCGTGGCCGACTGCCTTTCGCGGGCCAGCGCGAACGCGGTCCACCTCGGCGTGGACTTCACGCTCATGGCGGCCGACCAGACCACCGACGCCTCGGTGCAGGCACTCCGCGTGGCGGACACGGGCCTCCGCCTGGCCGACATCCCCTTCGCGGGCACCGTCCTGCTCTGCGACGTCTCCCAGGGCCAGCCTCGCCCAATCGTGCCCGTTTCCTGGCAGCGCCGCATCTTCGCCTCCATCCACGGCCTTTCTCACCCGGGCCGGAAAGCTTCTCAGAAGCTGGTGTCGGCGCGTTTCGTCTGGCACGGCCTTCGACGAAACATCCGCGACTGGGCCAACGCCTGCACGGCCTGCCAGCGAGCCAAGGTCCACCGCCACACCCAGGCCCCGCTGGCACCTTTCGCCATGCCTGAACGGCGTTTCGACCACGTCCACGTGGACCTGGTGGGTCCCCTGCCCCCCTCGCGGGGGTTCACCCACCTGCTCACCATGGTGGACAGGACCACCAGGTGGCCGGAGGCCGTGCCCCTCACCTCCACCACCACCGCCGACGTGGCGCAGGCGTTCATCGCCACCTGGGTCGCGCGCTTCGGCGCACCAGCGGACATCTCGTCCGACCGCGGCCCACAGTTCACGTCTGAGCTTTGGGGCGCGGTCGCCCGTTCGTTGGGGGTCACACTGCACCGCACCACGGCCTACCACCCCAAAGCCAATGGGTTGTGCGAGCGGTTTCACCGCTCCATGAAGGCCGCACTCATGGCCGGCCTTCAGGACGACGGTTGGGCCGACCGGCTGCCGTGGGTCCTTTTGGGCCTTCGCACGGCCCCCAAGGAAGACCTCCAGGCGTCCGCCGCCGAGCTCGTCTACGGCCAGCCACTCCGCGTCCCGGGCGAATTCGTGCCTGACGCTACCAGTCCCTGGTCCGCCGCTCACCAGCGCTCGGACCTCCAGGAGGCCGCCCGACGATTTGCCCCCGTGCCGACGTCCCGCCACGGTGGCCCCCAGTCCTACGTCCCCCCGGCGCTTCGCACAGCGGAGTACGTCTTTGTGCGTCATGACGCGCACCGGGGGCCACTCCGGCCGCCGTACGACGGGCCCTTCCGGGTCCTGCGACGGGGCGACAAGTCTTTCATCGTCGACTTCGGCGGCCGGCCGGACCGGATTTCTGTGGACCGCCTCAAACCGGCGCACATGGACGTCGACCGACCACCACGGTTGGCCCTTCCTCCGCGGCGAGGCCGCCCCCCGTCCACAGTTCCCCCCGCTCGACCACCCACCACCACGTCAGACCCCTCCCCACGACTCTCCAGGGGTCGCTTCGGCCGGGTCATCCGGACCCCCCTTAAATTGACCCTGCTGGTGCAGGTCGATTCTGGAGGGGCGTGTGTAGCGGTTACCGCTGGATGTACATAATCGCCTTGCACCGGCCAGAACACGGCCAGACGCGCCTCTCCCGGGCATGCCCGGACTCACTGTTCCCGGGCACGCCCGAACCTCCCGGGCACGCCCGGTCTCGTCTTTCCCGGGCATGCCCGCTCTCGCCTTTCCAGGGCTCGCCCAGAGCGTCCGGGCATGCCCGCTATCGCCTTTCCAGGGCTCGCCCAGAGCGTCCGGGCATGCCCGCTATCGCCTTTTCAGGGCTCGCCCAGAGCGTCCGGGCATGCCTGCTATCGCCTTTCAAGTGTTCGCCCAGAGCGCCCGGGCACGCCCAGCCTCGACTTGCCAGGCCGCAGCCAAACACGCCCGGGCAGGTCCAGACTCGCCTTTCCAAGGCTCGCCCTTGATACCCGGGCATGCCCGGTATAGCTTTTGCCGGGCAAACTTCCCGACATAAATGTGTATATATATTGTTGCCCGAAAAACGGGCTTGTGAGAATACCTGAGCTGTTTTGTTTCAATAAAGCAACTCGGACGAATTCCGTCTTTGGTCGCGTCAATTCTTTCGACTCGCGTTGGAGCTCAGCTCCTTCAATACCAACTTCTGTCCTGGAAGTCCTTGGTGTCCTTGTGTTTTATACTTCTCCCTCCCCCCCCCCCCCTTCCCACGCCTCCTCCCCCCAAGCCCTCTCCCTTCCACACATCTCCCTGCTCTCAAATGTTGTGTTTGTGTGCTTCCCCTTCTCTCTCCATCTTGTTTTCCGCTCCCTCTTTTTATATATTTTGTTTGTCTGGTTGATTTGTTTGTGAAGTAAATGTTAGCTCTTTCACGAGCCTCGATTCAGTATACAAAAAAAAACCAAAAAAAAAAAAACCGCAGAGCCAGCAGCAGCGCTGTGTAAGCTTCTCGACACCTGAGTGGATGAGCAAACGAGGCAGCCATCACCTTTCGCCCAAGTCAGGTTTTTGTTTCTTCCCTGATACTTTCTGCAGTGCTTTTACATTCACACTGCCATTCCTGATAAATCCCTTCATTTGTAGGATCCGTGGTCATTGAGGGAGAAAAGTTATTTACAAGGACGAAGTGCATTTCACTTTTACATATGGTCCCATGCAGAAGTGACGTCGGTTTTGTGTGTCCTGTCTCATAAGTTATTAAATGTGTACCTTTTAGTCATCACTTTTTGCCGCCATGACATTTATTTTTATTGTTAAATTTTTTAATAAATTAAAAATTGTTGTTTCTGTCGTCTTTAGGGATGGGAGTCCTGGTTCCTGGTGTTGGCTTAGCCTGGTTGGCTTACCCTTAATCCTGGTGTTGGCTTAGCGGTTAGGGTGCCGGCTTGGGATCCGAGGATCCTGGGTTCTGAATCCCGGCCGATTGCTGAATTAACACCAGGGGGGTTGACTCAGCCTGTCATCCTTCTGAGGTCGGCAAATTGAGTACCAGTTCACTGGTAGTTCCCTGTGTGTTGCAAGAGGCGACTAACAGGGTTGGTGGCAGGAAGGGCATCCGGCCATAAAACATTGCTTCAAAAAGGGGACCATGGTGCCCCAAAAAAGGCCAACCCCTGCCCTGCGGGGAAAAATGGCCTCGAAAGGTGGTTCTTTTCTTCTTTTTCTTGTCGTCTTTAGCTGAAAGCCCGCTAGCATAGCCACAACCGCTGGACTGAGGCGTGAAGCAGGTGACGAGTTTGTTCGCGGTTCGAATTCCGCCTTTCACTGCTCGATCATTCTGGGTCAGATGAGCTCAGCATGTATGGTGTATGTGTTCCACCATAAACTCATATCCATTACAGTTTATTGTAAAATTATGGTAGGGTGCTGTGGTGGACGGGGACAGAAAAGGGAAGAGCAAGCCAATAAGTTAAATCACAAGTCATTTGGCAACTTCAATAAATAAAAAAATAGGACCACTGGACCTGTGGTGTATCTGGGCCCTGGCCTAATGTTGTAACCCAAATTTGGTAACATTCTGACTGGTAGGTTTGGATAAGAATATCTTTGAAGGAATCTAGATGATTTTGACACACTTCCGGTCATGTGATCGGCATGGCCTCCACAATTAAACATCAGGACACTGTCCTAATGTTTTAACGGAAATTTGGTAGCATTCTGACTGGTGTTTCTGAAGAAGAAGACTTTGAAGGAATGTATTTATTTATTTATTTTTGGATACAAGATCGAAGCTCGTGTAAGAGCTAACATCAATCGCAAAAAAAAAACGGACACAGAACATACAATAAAGGGAGCGGGAGACAAGATGGGGAGAGAGAGGGAAGCACACAAGTACAACAGCAGAGAACAGGTACATCGGAAGATCTGTGGGAGGGAGAGGGCTTGGGTGGAGGAGGCATGGGAAGGCGGGGGGGGGGGGGGGAGTGGGAGAGGTATAAAAGGACACTGCTAGGCCTTCCAGGAAAAAAGTTGGTATTTCAAGAAAGTGGATCTGGGGTGAAATTAGCGGGGGTAGAAAAGATCAAGATTTTGGATGGGGGAAGATGAGAGATGGTGTTGAACAGCTGTTTTAAAGACCTGGAGGGAGGAGTGGGGTTGAAGAGAGTGAGGGACTTTGTTCCAGAGGCGGGAGTAAAGAGGAATGAAGGAGTGAAGGTGAGCAGAGAGTCTTGATTTTGGCAGTTTCACCAGAAGAGGGTTGCTGGCAGATCTTGTACGACCTGTAGGAATATTTGGGGGACAGAGCACAGATAGAGCTGGGGAGCTAGGCCGGATAGGAGTAGGTAGAAGATAGAAAGACCACCTACTTGTCTGCGGTGAGTGAGTGGAAGGCCCTCGGAGTTAGCTTCATCGCGGGATATTTTTACTAAGCCCGACATTTTGACCTACTTAAAGTCACGTGACCGGAACGAGCTTTGCAATACCCGTTATCAGTCAGGGGCGGAACCTTGCTGCCAAATTTCAGGTAGATCAGCCCAGAGATTTGGCTGGAGAAGTCGAAATAGGAGACGGATGGATGGATGGACAGACAGATGGACAGACAGACAGACAGATGGACGGATGGACAGCTAGATGGATGGATGGATGGATGGACGGACAGACAGATGGATGGACGGACGGACTGACGGATGGGGTGCATGATGACAATACCTTATCTAGAATTCCAATTCCAGATAAGTTAAAAAATATATTAGTGAGTCTATCATAACCTGGTGTTGGCTTAGCGGTTCGGGTGCTGGCTTGGGATCCGAGGATCCTGGGTTCGGAATCCTGGTCGATCGCTGCATTAACGCCAGGGGGGTTGACTCAGCCTGTTCATCCTTCTGAGATCGGCAAATTGAGTACCAGTTCACTGGTAATTCCCTGTGTGTCGTAAGAGGCGACCAACAGGGTTGGTGGCAGGAAGGGCATCTGGCCATAAAACATTACTTCAAAAAGGGGACCACGGTGCCCGAAAAAGGCCAACCCCGCTCTGTGGGGAAAAATGGCCTATAAAGGTGGTTCTTCATCTTAGCACTAATTTGCCATTGAAGGATGTTATGTGGTGGCAGATTCAAATCTAACACCAACAGTGTGTTCATTTGCCCACTGTGTACTGTTATTCATGTAAAACAACAATGGTGTAAAGTCCTCCATCTTTGAATATAATCAAAAATTAAATAAATATTTGCCATTTTTTAAACCATTAATGTGTTGTTTGTCTGTATCAAGATTAACATGCACAAGCAGTCATCTATTCTATATCATCCAATAAACGGAATTTAAGAGCGATTCAAGAAGAAATACAACATATAAAAATAATTCTTTGGAAATATAACAAGAAACGCGAATTGTAATAAAGAAGAAGACTAAATGACGGGCAGGGTACATCCTGTACGCGGGACCACGTGACCACGGTGTTCTCGTGGACCGATTGCGAAGTAAGTTGGAATTCCTTTTCAAAATGTCATCATTTGACCAATATCGATACGTACGCCTGTGAAAGAATTGCACTGTATGCATCCCCCGAGTGACACGGTCCGTTTTTGAGCAGCTTTTATCGAGAATAGGAACAATTGTTGGGTTACCTGAGCGCATGAAGTCGGCGGGCGGGTAACGGTTCCAGCGGCACGTTAACCGCAACGAGCGATTCAAGAAAAGCAGGTTGTTGGGGCCACATGGATGATTTGACAAAGCTCGGAGCAGCGCGATGACGAGATGAACGGTGTTTTGGCGGACTTACTCTTGTTAGTTGTGTTCCATGAATCATGGCGCCTAAGAACATGTAAGGCCCGTGCGTCCTTGGTATTTTTGGCAAATTGGTTGTTTTGTTTTTCCACGATGCTTTGCTGGACAGGTGGTGCATACCTGCCTTTTATGTTTCATTACTCATTCGGGATGGTGGTTGATTGGTGACTGCGATGTAACCCTTTAAAGTATGTGGTAAACCGTAAACTGCTGCCATGGTATACCGACTAACCGAGCCATTGATGGGATGGACACTGAGTTTTATCAGTACACTACTACACTTGGTTTTAAAACCGCATCTTCAGTAGTTTGTGCTTCAAAGATTGTGGATGTGTAGAGGAGGTTCAGTACCCATGATGCAGTGCGAGAGCGCCATATTGGTTGGCAAGCTAAATGAGCGAGAAAAGGTAAACAAGGGCAAATAATTAGCGTAACCTTCCATTGCAGTAAGTCAACATAACGAGGTAAGCGTGCTCTATTGTTGAGGTGCTGATGCTATTGTTGCCATGGAAATGAATACAGCCAACATGGCGGCGCACATGGCATTATGAGATAGTTCTGAAAACCCTCTATGGTATATACTAGGAAAGGTACCCAGCAGTGCCGAGCAACGCCGGCTCCCTCCTCACTCCTCCCACCCATTCTCCCCTCCTCCCTCCCTCCTCAACTCACCCTAGCCTCTGCCTCCTACCATCTCTTCCCACACCACCCCTTCCCATCCCTCCTCTTCTCCCTCCTCATTCCCTTCCTCATCCCCTCCCTCATCCCTCCTTTCTCCCACCTCACCTCCCTCATCCCTCCTTTCTCCCACCTCACCTCCCTCTGGACTCCCACCCCACTCCTTCCCCTCCCTCTGGACTCTCACCCCACTCCTTCCCCTCCCTCTAGATTCCCACCCCACTCCTTCCCCTCCCTCTAGATTCCCACCCACTACTTCCCCTCCCTCTGGACTCACACCCCACTCCTTCCCCTCCCTCTGGACTCCCACCCCACTCCTTCCCCTCCCTCTGGACTCCCACCCCACTCCTTCCCCTCCCTCTGGACTCCCACCCACTCCTTCACCTCCCTCTGGACTCCCACCCACTCCTTCACCTCCTTCTGGACTCCCACCCTACTCCTTCCCCTCCCTCTGGACTCTCACCTCACTCCTTCCCCTCCCTCTGGACTCCCACCCACTCCTTCACCTCCCTCTGGACTCCCACCCACTCCTTCACCTCCCTCTGGACTCCCACCCACTCCTTCACCTCCTTCTGGACTCCCACCCTACTCCTTCCCCTCCCTCTGGACTCCCAGCTCCCACATCACTCGTTCCCCTCCATCTGGACTCCCACCCCACTCGTTCCCCTCTCTCTGGACTCCCACCCCACTTCTTCCCTTCCCTCCGGGCTCCCACATCACCCTTTCCCCTCCCTCACCCTGCCTCCTCCCACCCTACCTCCCTTCAGACTCCCACCCCACTCCTTCCCTTCCCTCTGGACTCCCACCCCACTCGTTCCCCTCCCTCTGGACTCCCACCCCACTTCTTCCCTTCCCTCCGGGCTCCCACATCATCCCTACCCCTCCCTCCTCCTGCCTCCTCCCACCCTACCTCCCTTCGGACTCCCACCCAACCCCTTCCCCTCCTCCTCCCACCTCCTCCTAGTCACTGACAGTGAATAATGCATTTTAACCACGTTTGGCAAAAACAAATAATTAAAATAAAACCTGCTTTCGATTCCTAAACCCACCCATGTTTCATCCTTGCCATGTATCATGTCAAAATCTTCCCCCTTGAGGGACAAATTCATCGATTATGGCTGATTGAAGTCATGGTATAGATGCTTATCCTCGTCACCATGTAATGAATTGGGGTGTGTTCAGTTACCTTAAGTTTCTTCAAGAGCACTTGCCAAGTGGCAAGCACTCCATTCAAACGTGTTAATAAGGAATGGCTGGCTTGACAGCTGGCTGGCTTGTTCCCTGGACACCTTGACAACATAGAGTATACAGTATACATACACAATGCCGTCAAAAGGACGGTTTCTTTTTTTAAATTGAGGTCTTCAAATATTTTATCACAACTATCATAGATCCCAGTAGAGTGACACCTTATCCTATGGAGGTATGAATTAAGACGGCAGTGCATAACGATGGATGACAGCCTTGCTTATCTTATCTATTTTATTTTTATATATATATATATATATTTACATATATATATATATATATATATATATATATCCTACATTTGGTATGCCGAAGGCTCAGTGGGCTGTCACCGCGTAAGTGATGAGGTCCTTGGTTCGAGTCCTGGGTTGAGTCAGGATTTTTTCGCACTAGCCCCATGCAGGAATTTACTTCCTGTTTATTAAAAATTGTAGATGAGTTAATCTCCAATGCATTTCTACACATACTTGCATACACATACATACGCATACATATTGTTACCTTTGTCGGGGGTAGGTAGTGATTACCTTAGTCCAGGTAGAATTGTATAGGTAGTGTGGTCCGACTGTCGTGAAGAAAAAGAAACCCCATGTATCATAAGTATGAAATTAATTCAGATCGGATGTCGTGTAAGCACGTATTTTCGTTCTCATCACAAGGGGTGGGGTTATGTTAATTAGTTGGGGATTATGGGTAATTAGTCCCCTGTATATAATGGCCTCTGTTATTTTTCCTCTGTTCCTTATGATCCCAGCAGCACACATACACAAAGCCAGGAATATAACACTAAATAAAAGTGACCGGAACCGGGACATTCAACTACCGCTGGTGCCACAGCCGTCACATCGCAACACAAGCAGGCAGGTCCAGGAGGCCACGCCCCCGAACAGCAGTGATTGGTCAGGACACCAAGAACGATGAGATGGCACTAGCTGATAGGAGCGGACACGCAGATGTCGTCGGGATGACGTCAGAGCCTTGAGTACAAAGGAGTTGGAGGGCGGACATTTTGCTCTCCTGGCTTGCTCTCGTTTTCTGGGTTTGGCGAGTGGTCGTCTCCCCGACATTTTGGTTTCTCATGGCTTTTCTCTCTCCGAGCTGGCCTCCATAGCGAACAGTCACACATACGGTGCCTCTTGAGCTGGACTTGGAGGTGTGGGTGGAAGGCGGACGCATTTGCGTGATCTCTTTGCGCTGGGTTCCGATTGAAGGCACGGCCGCATTTTCTTTTCCTTGGCTCGTCGGTGTTGGTGAACAAGTTGGTGAACAAGGTGGTGAACAATGCCTTGGAGTTGAAGCTCGTTTGGTCATCCGTGTCGCCCTGCGGTGTTCACTACAGGGCAGACCCACAACACCTGGTGTCAGAAGTGTGAGATCCGGACTCGATGGGCACTCGATATCCGAGAGTTGTGAGATAGACACCCGCTGGGTGCAAATTGCGCTCAGCATTTGAAATCTAATTTTTTTAACGGTTGTCTTTCCCTCGTCGAGGGGGAGGCGATCGTAGTACCGGGTGCCCAGATTTTCTACTTGATTGGTGTCGGAAAGAGTGCAAACAGCGTGTCACTAAATTTAAATTTTATTTTTGTCTGAGGTAAAATATGCGCCAGGGGAAAACCCCCCGGCCAGCACGTAATGGTAGACGTGAACGGCAAGGCCGAGCGGGTGGAGGATCCCGAAGAGCATGGAAGCGGGCCGGGGGTAGGTGGTTTTGAGAATAGGATTAAAACCTCCCCTGTTCCAGAGCGATCGAGCCAGGAAACAGGTTCGATGGATTTCCAGGCCATATGCAAATTGATAGAGGGAATATACGAAAGATTGGAAAATAATATAAAGAGAGAATTGGGGGCTCAATTGGATGCCTATAGTGAACACCTACAATTGAAGGCCTACAATTGAAGGCCTACAATTGAAGGCCTGTAGTGAAGAATTGAAAGCCGGAACGAAAAAGATGAAAGCCCAGAGAGAACAAACAAATGAAATAAAGGAAGAAATAAATAATGAAAGTGGGGCACAAGAGAAGCCATGGGCAACAGAATTTGAATCAAAAGGGGAGGTAAATGGGGAGTGTCTGGAGGTAAATAGGGAAAACTCAAAATTAAATGGGGCATGTTTGGAAGTAAATGGGGAATGTTTGGCTGGAAAAGACCTGGAAAGTTGTCGGGCTTGTGTGGATGTCACAATGCAACAACAGGGAGAGGAATTGGGACTTTTGCAGCACCAGGGCGATGGTGCGGAGCAACAGGGGGTAAAGATATTGGAGGTCCGTGTAACTGGACCGGGTGTGTATAGATAAAGACCTGTTGAGGCCACAATGGATTTGTGATAAGAGTAATGATTGGACACAGCGGCTGGACACCTGGGACAATACCATCGAGGAAGAGGTTGCTCGCGTCCAAGAGGGTCTGGGAGATGAGGTGAGTTGGTCCATCGAATGTCCGCAGGATGAGATTAAAGTGACTGAGGGGACCCTCACCATGAGCAACGATTGGGTAACAGAGGCTCTGAAATTGGATACCCAGTGGGGGGGGGGGGGAGGGGGGGGTGTTTTGGCTCCGAACTGGACTTGGACATGGAAGAGTTAGGGAATAGAGCCTCGGAAAAAGCGGTCCCTTTAGTGAAATTTGGAACAGCTGCAGGGAGGGGCAGAACAACCCGAAGAAGGGGTTGTTACCTGCAGCTGCGGTTGGACACGTGAGGCCAACATTTTAAAAAGTAAATTAAATATTAAATTTAAATTTAAATGGGAGTTTAATTTGGCACAGCCTTGGAGTGAATTGGTCCCCGGGCTGCGGAATTCAGACCAGGAGAGGTCATTGTGGTCGGCCTCGTGGGAAATTGCCCCACTTGGAAATTGGTTGACGACAGTCAGCGTGGGGGGCTGTGCTGGCCAGATTTGAATGTGGGGTCCGACCATGGGTGTCATGGTACGACCTGGGCCCCACGGGGGTCTGGTGGAGTGTGGCGTCTCTTGTCCATCGGGATGCCGCCCGAGCGAGTGTCTTGGGCCGGCAGGGTCGCCAGACCCTGGAGGGGGTGTAGACCTCCGGGGGTCCGAGGTGGCTTCTCATAGGTACCATGGGTGGTGTATCGTGAGGACTATTAGGGGGAGGTGTTGTGGGTCGCGCTTTGGTGGCGGCACTACGGACTGCCAACAAGGGCCTGATGTGGTGACCGCCCGGGCATGCGGCCTGTCAGCCTCTCCCAGAGACTCTGGGACAGCCAGCATGTGATGACCTGCCATGCTGTGCTGGGAGTGGGTCGAACCGCACGGACAGGGATGGATTATAGCCCACCGGAGAACCATTGGGGCATCTCTGGAACGTGATGGTGTGAGCATGATCTTTCACAGATATTCAGTTGTGATTTGTGGACTCTCGGCTTGGGAAGAGAGCCATGGGATTGATTGATTGGGAATTTGGAGCGAGCAGAGCATACGAGGCCATGCTCAGCTGGCAGGTGTATGGAGAAGCACCCTTCTTTGGTGAAGATAGTGGATTGTGAAAAATAATTGGCATGGGTAATCTGAGGGTGAGATGAAAATTTAAGGGTGAATTTTGTGAAGAGGCCATGATGGACACTGACAGCAGTGACACCATCATTGATCCAGGTGTGTTAGACCAAAGTGTTGGAGGCTGGGACAAAATATCGATGAAGTAGTAGGACACAGCCTTAAACTGGCTACGGGGGCGACGGCGCCAAAATTTGGGACACGGGGTTGTGGAGATGGAGTTGTGTAGTCTGGAGGTAAACGTGGTGCCATGGGTGGCCGAGGTGTGTGGACCATCTCTTCTGGGGTTGAGTCTCCTGGTGGAGCATGGCTGTTGACTGGACCTTGGCATGGTCAAGTGTGGGTGGGCACTGGGGTCTGCATGTGGTCGGACTAGGGGATGATGTGGAGGTGCAGGGGACGTGGCTGTTGGGATGCCACGCACTGTGACCTTGCCTCCCAGGTCCGAGGCCTTCGGAATGGCGGAGTTGGTAGCAGATGCTCACCACATTGGCCAGCTGGGGCTGGTGGAGCCGTCTTCCTCGCAGGGGACCGAAGGATGGATGGTGGGTCGGTCGTGCCCTTATGGACACTCATGGGCCATGTTGGCGTTTCGGCTGCTAAACTTATCTTGATGGCCCTTGCACGAAAGAGGGGTGGATCTGTCATAGCCAAATATAGTAGTGTAGCAAAGAGCACCAGAGTAGGTGGATCCACATACTTGCCAGTACAGTCGGATCAAAGGTAATTTGGTGAAATTTGATAGGCCCCATGGGACAAATTTGGGATTCAGTAGGGTGCATGGCACGCTTGGACCCGACCAACCTGCAACTACCTGCACTTGCGGTAAGTGCCTTGATGTGTACTGTTCCCAGGGTTCTGTAAATTGGGACATGAGGATGTGGGGGGGGGGGGGGGGGGGTGAGAGTGATGTCATGGTCGGTGAGGGGATTGGTGTGTGTGCCACAAAGTGTCCTGTGGGTGGCGTTTGTTTATGTGGAGAGGTTTTGTGTGGGCGGGACAATGGAAATGGAATTGTGTTTGGAAATTGGAAATGTGAATATGGGAAATTCACGGGTAAGCAGGCCATGGCATCATCTTTTTATGACATTTTTTTGTTGAGAATTGAATGGCAGCGGGGAGGAAATGTTATTATGGATTTTGTGGGTGGGGAAGGTTTGTGTGTCCGCAGGTACGGATCATGCTCTGGATGAGCGGTGACTGTGAGCCCCATATGCGGTAATTGCCCCTGGCAGCCAGTGGTGTCTGGAAATTGGGAGCCCATTGGCGGTGGGGTCGGGTTGGGAGCCCTGCGGTATGGAGACCCTTGGCAACCGAGCCACGATTCTGTATTTAAAAAAATATATATGTGTGTGAGAAGGTTTGTATGGGGCTCACAGTCACCGCTCATCCAGAGCATGATCCGTATCTGCGGACACACAAACCTTCCCCACCCACAAACCTTCCCCACTTCCCCACCGGTTTGTACCCCGGTTTAGAATAGGTACACCGTATCCCTGCGTGTCGTAAGAGGCGACTCAAAGGGTTGGCGTCAGGAAGGGCATCCGGCCATAAAAACATTGCTTCAAAAATAGAACCATGACAATTTCGAGAAGATCGTCATGGGGACCGCAAGGCTAACCCCCGCTCTTGCAGGGAAAATGGCCTTAAAATGCCTGTTGTGTTGTGAGAGATGGGTCTATTCCAGAGGGGTGGAGGACAGGGTTAATTGTGCCGATATGAAAGGGGAAGAGGGATGATCAAGATCCGGGGAAATACAGGGGCATTATACTACTCAGTCATGTCAGGACTGTGCTGGAGAGGATTCTGGATGGGAGGACAAGGAAGAGTGTGGGGAAAGAGATCGGTGAAGAGCAGCAGGGGTTCACAAAGGGTAAGGGAACGACAGATGGGATGTTCACGCTGACACAGCTGGTGGAGAAGAGGTTGGAGGTACAAGGTGAAATGGCATTGGGATTTGTGTATCTGGAGAAGGCCTACGATACTGTCCCGGAAGAGATGGTGATGGTGAGTGACGCTGAGATGGATGGGAGTGCCGGAAGCAGAAGTTGGGTTGGTGGAAGGGATGTACAAGGGAACGAATGGAAGAGTTTTGGTTGGTCCTGTGATGTTGGAGGAGTTCAATGTGAACCGGTTTGAGGCAAGGAAGCGCTCTCAGCTCACTCCTGTTTATCATGGTGATGGAGCTGGTAAGCAGGAAGGTAAACGTGAAAGGTATTCTGGGGAGAGTTATTGCATGCAGACAGGAAGTACTGGGGAGTGGAAGGAGGCATTTGAGAAACATGAATGAAAATGAAAAATGAGCATGGAGAAGAATGGAGGTGATGTGGGTTTGGCAGCAGAGAAAAGAAATTAATATCAGGTTGGAAGGGAAAGAGATCAGACAGAGAAATAGGTTTGAGTATCTGGGGGGGGGGGGGGGGGCGACGACAGTGACCAGGGATGGTAAGTCAGAGGCAGAGGTGCAGTGGAGGCTTCAGGTCGGTGTGAATGCATGGAGTAGGGTGGGGGGAGTAATGGCAGACAGGAAGATTTCAAGGAGATTGAAAGGGAAGGTTATCGTGTCGTGTGTAATGCCAGCCTACCTTTACGGTCTGGAGTCGATGTTATTGACAGTGAAACAACTAGAGAGGCTGAAGGTTTGCGGCGTGAACAACTGGTCAGAATGATTATGGGAGTGAAGAGGGTGTATAGAAGGAGAATGGATGAACTGAGGGAGGAGATTGGTTGGTGTGTAGATGACCTTGACAGGGAGATTGGTGAAATGTTGGCTGAGATGGGCTGGACATTTGGTATGGATGGGGGAAGAGAGAATGGCAAAGAGAGCGGATAGGTTGAAAGAGCAAGGTAAGAGGAAAGGAGGTAGACCACGGTTGAGATGGGAGGATTGTGTGAAGAGGGATATCAGTAAAGTGGGAGTGGTTAGAGGACACAGGACAGAGTATTATGGTCAAGGCACAGCAGGAGCTTGGTACCATCGGACCTCACCCCTATCCCTTATAAAGAGACTAGCCGAAAGCACCCGGTGTTGTCCGGGTTCTTTTTGAATGAATTTACTACTATAATTCAGCTTTTACTTGTGGCCGTAGAAGATTGACAACTATAATTCAGCTCAGCTTTTAATTGCGAAATGGGCCCGGCCCGGCCGATGTGGCCTCGGCCGGCCTCGCCACCTAGCATATAACCTTCCCGGGGCCCGTCCCGACATTTTTGGTTATTTTTGAATGAATTTACTACCATTATTCAGCTTTTACTCGCGGCCATAGAAGATTGACTACTATAATTCAGCTTTTACTCGCGGCCATAGAAGATTGACTACTATAATTCAGCTCAACTTTTAATTGCGAAATGGGCCCGGCCCGGCCGAGGTGGGCCTCGACTGATCTCGCCACCTAGCCTAAAACCTTCCCGGGGTCCGTCCCAACATTTTTTGTTTTAGAGGTTTCCTCTTATCTTTCACCGTTCAGGAGATTAGCTTGTGCAGACAAACAAACAAACAAACAAACAAACAAAAACTTTCTTTTATATATATATATATATATATATATATATATATATATAGAAGAAGAGGAGGTGAACAACACCTATATCTCAAGGATGAAATTGGGATGCAGCGTAATACTTGATTTGTGTCATAAGTGATACATTTTCGCTGAACAACTTTTCAGAGAAGGCAGGAAATTAGTTTGGGTAAATGATCACCTCCACAACCAAAGGTGGATGGAGGTTATGTTGTCACTCCTGTCTGATTTTTTTTTGTTTGTTTTTTTGTGAGCAGGATATTCTAAAAGGTTATGGATGGATTCAGAGAAAACTTGGTGGACAATTTGGGCTGTGTGACAAGGACGAATTGTTTCGATTTTGGTGAAGATACGGATACAATGATTTTTAAAAAATCTTCTAAGTAATTCTTCACCATTCAGTGATAGGGCCTAAAACTATATGTAGCAGGATATTTCAAAAACTTGTGGACGAGTTGTGACAAAACTAGGTGGATACGTTGGGTAGGTGACAAAACCAAGCCGATTTGATTTTACTAAACGTAAATGAAAAAAAAAATTGATTTATTTCAGCCTGGTGGAGGCATGCGCTCGACAAAGTGCCGTTCTAGTTAATAAATTAAATGCCTTTGCTGCCTGTTAATTTTTTTTTTTTTTTTTTTTATTGTTTGGCAAGTTTTTCATTGTAGGGGATGCTAGACTTCTTTCAGATCCCTCACTCCATTCCTTCAGGTCAGAATCTCAACACTGTGGTGTGAATTTGGGTAACTCCATAGGTGTGATTTGCTGGTGGAATGCTGACACATGCTGATGATCAGGATGGCCTGCTTGGTGTCCCCTCCCAGGGACATTGCACCTCCCACATAACCCAAGGTGGGCATTCATTTGGCAACATAACTGACTAATGCCTCCCTACATTGTGACTTAGAAATAAATGTCCGGCAGCAATTCATTCATCACAAAATTCTGGTGAATTAAATTATCCGACATTTTGCTAATGCAGTACTTACTTGCAGTCATTCAAAACTGCATTCCATCATAGGAGACATTGAGCTGGCTGTCCTGTGTAAATGCATTCCATTGTCTTAAAGCCTTGGAATATTTGTGAATATAATGCATGTTTCTATCAAATCTCAAATTTGCATCCAGTTTGCTTTCCTTGTTTATATTCAACATCTGTATGCAATATCAAATTAACAGTTTAATGTTTAGATAAATCGACCATTTCTTTTTCCCAAGTTACTCTTCCTCCACCCTATTTAATTCCACTGCAGGATGAAGGCCTCTCTCAATTATTGTGGGGGATATTGCATGTCCTCACCTCACAACACGTACAGTGCATTCAGAAAGTATTCAGACCCCTTCACTTTTTTCACATTTTGTTGTGTTGCAGCCTTATGCTGAAATCGTTTAAATTCATTTTTTCCCTCATCAATCTACACTCAATACCCCATAATGACAAAGAGAAAACAGGATTTTAGAAAGTTTTGCAGATTTATTGAAAAGAAAAAACTGAAATATCACATTGACATAAGTATTCAGACCCTTTGCTATGACACGTGAAATTTAGCTCAGGTGCCTCCCATTTCTCTTGATCATCTTTGAGATGTTTCTACACCTTGATTGGAGTCCACCTGTGGTAAATTCAATTGATGGGACATGATTTGGAAAGGCACACACCTGTCTATATAAGGTCTCACAGCTGACAATGCATATCAGAGCAAAAACCAAGCAATGGGGTGGAAGGAACTGCCTGCAGAGCTCAGAGACAGGATTGTGTCGAGGCACAGATGTCTGCAGATGGAAGCCTACAAAAAAAAATGTCTGCTGCATTGAAGGTTCCCAAGAGCACAGTGGCCTCCATAATTCTTAAATGGAAGAAATTTGGAACAAGCAGGACTCTTCCTAGAGCTGGCCGCCCGGCCAAACTGAGCAATCGGGGGAGAAGGGCCTTGGTAAGAGAGGTGACCAAGAACCCGATGGTCACTCTGGCTGAGCTCCAGAGATCCTGTGTGGAGATGGGAGAAACTTCCAGAAGGACAACCATCACTGCAACACTCCACCGATCTGGGCTTTATGGAAGAGTGGCCAGACGGAAGCCTCTCCTCAGTGAAAGACGCATGAAAGCCCGCTTAGAGTTTGTAAAAAAAGCACCCAAAGGACTCTCAGTCTGTGAGAAACAAGATTCTGTGGTCTGATGAAACCAAGATTGAACTGTTTGGCTTCCATATATATATATATATATATATATATATATATATATATATATATATATATGTATATATATATATATATATATATATACACAAATAATTAAGTTAAGCACCCCTACACAACGAATTAAGGTAAGCACCCCCTAATATATATTCTTTGTGTATATGTATACATTGGCATATATTCTAAGGTATGTGAGATCAAATAATGATTGGTATGACATTAGCAATTATCCATTGATGAAATGCAGATGAGTGCACTCGTAGGGTTGAGTTGGGTTGAGTAGTGATCCGATCACGTGGGTCCTACACACGTTATTGACGCAAAGATCGCTAGAGGTCTTCTCAGAACAATGACTGTACGTTAGAAAACATATACGTCATCCACACTGTCCGTGATGGTGATGGATCCCTGGTGTTGGGCTAGCGGCTAGGGTGCCGGCTTAGGATCCTAGGATCCTGGGTTCGAATCTCGGTCGATCGCCGAATTAATGCCAGGGGGGTTGACTCAGCCTGTCATCCTTCCGAGGTCGGCTAATTGAGTACCAGTTCACTGGTAATTCCCTGTTTGTCGTTGAAGGCGGCAAAAAGGGTTGGCGTCAGGAAGGGCATCCGGCCGTAAAACATTGCTTCAAAAAGGGGACCAAAAAAACAACAACTACCACGGTCCCCGAAAAGGCCAACCCCCGCTTTGCGGGGAAAAATGGCCTCTAAACGGTGGTACACTGTCCGTGATGGACCTATAGCTCCATACTTAAATTGAGGTGAAAATATGCCTAAAATTCCCAAAAAATTTCACCTTAAATTATTCAGAATAAAATAATGAAAACGGCATGATTGTTATGTTTTTATGTGACCATAATATCACTTCTCCAGAAAATATAGCAATATCATGGGTATATTACACTGTTTTGACGACAACAAACTTGTAATGTGCGAGGTTGTAAAAAAACGGGGGGGGGGGTGCTTAACTTAATTCTTTGTGTATATATATATATATATATATATATATATATATATATATATATATATATATATATATATATATACTACTACTACTACGACTGCGTCGAGCTCGCTCGGCATTCCCTGACACGTTTCTTCCATTCATCTCTGTCACTCATGGCATTAGGTAGTTCGTTAACCAGACACCCGGTATCATTTATAAAAAAAACAAACAAACAAAAAAAAAAACCACCTTTAGAGGCCATTTTTCCCCGCAAAGCGGGAGTTGGCCTTTTTCGGGGACCGTGGTTGTTGTTGTTTTTTTTTGGTCCCCTTTTTGAAGCAATGTTTTACGGCCGGATGCCCATCCTGCCGCCAACCCTGTTTCTCGCCTTTTACAACAAGCAGGGAATTACCAGTGAACTGGTACTCAATTAGCCGACCTCGGAAGGATGACAGGCTGAGTCAACCCCCCTGGCGTTAATTCAGCGATCGACCGGGATTCGAACCCAGGATCCTAGGATACTAAGCTGGCACCCTAGCCGCTAGCCCAACACCAGGGTTTCGGTATCATTTGTACGCTGATCTATATATGTTTTCGCAGGTCTCCCTAGTGCCTGTTTGCCATGAGTTGGTAACCAAAGTAAAACCGCTTGCAAGCTCGTCTTTGTTTCTCCAGCAGTATATATATATGATATATATGAATAGTATATATATATGAACGTATATACATATATATATATATATATATTGTTACAGACGTGGCTTAGATGTTATTTACCGAGCGGTTTGGTATGACCACGTCTGCACAAGTTACCCGATTATACCCGAACGTTGACTAATCGCGCTACGCTAGATCAATGAAGGAAAAGACACACGGCTGGGATTAAAATGACGCGACACCAGGGATACGGTTCTCAAGACCTCCGGAGGAGGTTATATTGTTACGGAAGGTTAGATTACAACTACAAGAGGGACAGCATAGTAAGATAAGCACTTAGACACACTCTTATATTATTCCCAACAGACGACAGATAAACGGGACAAAAGGCTGACTCACACGGGGTTTGATGGCTAGGAAAGGCAGGATCGATGGCTCCAGGTGCACCTGGGCTCAAAGGTCAGAATCGACTCGGTCCGGTCCAGAGATGCGGGGAGGTATTCAGCGCTCGTACGTGGCAACTTCTCTCTCCAGGCTGGGGGCGCATCTGACCTCACATCCGGTGAGTCGCTTCGTATCTCCGGCGGGGAGTGACACGCCCTCGGCTCGTTAGCTCCGCCCCAGATGGAATCGGCACGTCGCCTCTCATTGGGTGCGTGCGGGGGGGGTTACCGGCTCCGCCCTTGACGGGGGACTGACAAGGAGCCCCTTCGTGGTAACCCCGTGGAGCGCATGGTCCGGCGCCGCGCATTGTCAATGGCGGCTAACCGAGCCGGTGTGATGACGCACACTCCCCCCGCGCAGCGTCGTTGTTGTTGTAATTGTTGTTGTAGTTGTAGTTGTAGTTGTTGTTTGGGGAAGAAGATGGAAGGAGGTATGGGAAAGGTCCTAAACTCACTACTGGTGCCATATAATCACATTCTGGTGCAACGAAGAGTCAGAATTAATGGAAAGGAGTCCTTAACTGACATAGACTAAGAATAACTAGCAAGATGTCCGAAAGTTGTCTACGTGAGATGCGGTGGACCTGGGCACGACATTTAATGGGGGAAATAGGGGAAGGTCGGCTCTACTGATTGTTGTTTACAGACAATGGGACTAGGGAATGGGGGATTGGGGATAGTTGGGGAGTATTGGGGAAATAGGGGAATATTTACAAGCGGATATGGAGGCCAAATTCCATATTCGCAACATTGCACCCTTCTCTACCCTCGGGGCGGCCCGACCCGATAAATTTTTACCTACTTTAGTGTGGCACGCAATGTAGTTCCCTCTACTATTAACTCTACCCTGAGTGCGACAGTTTTACAGATATTCACAAATGAGTAAATATGTCCCCCTGCGACGTTGCACCCTTCTCCTCACAGAAACACACCCACAGGATAACCGAATCCGGAAAGAATCCTCAAACTAAACATACAGCCGGTAGGGAGCATTATTTACACAAGACTACGCTGATATTTACACTACGATCCAGGACCTGTTTTTGGAGGAACACATGCAGATGTTATGCATAGAGAGAGCACGCATGCTAGCATCGATACACCAACCCACGAGTGCTCTGTGGCCTACGGCCTTTAATAATGTGCAGAGCACCCCTTCCAAGCATCAAGCACCACCCCATCACACAGTGAGCACCATCCGGTGCACCAATAAAGTGTCTATAAATCACCGGTGGTGTCGCAGCCGGCCGATGTTCTGCCGCTGGTCTTGCCTTCGTGTGGTGCACTTGGCCTTCTTGCCTCTTTCAAAAAATAAAGAAAGGCGCCAACCGCGTCCATTTCTATATTGTGGCCTTCAGTGGTGTCAACTGTTAGTGGTTCACCTGTTTGGCATAGGTGCCACGTTGACCCATAGGTCCTTCCACGGGTGGTGCTTGGCCGCAAAAGAGCTGCGGTCCATTGTGGGTGGCCACAAACATTGCGGTCCATATGGTGTATCGATCCAAGCAGCAAGCAGCGAAAGTGCAGGCCCACAACTGCGTAGCCAGCACCGCTCTCTCCTCTCTCTCTACCCCAAAGCCAGATCCTCGGAGGTGGGAGACAAAAGAAGCAGACAAGTGAGTAAGGTGGTAAGGGCGCAAAAGTGCACGCAATGCAAGGTAATGCACACTGGGGGCACATGGGAACCAGGTGAGACAGGTACGTTCCTACCGTACGCCCCCCCCCCCCACCAGGTAACCTACATGGCCCCTCCCTTACCCCTTACTGTATCCACAAAACACAACACTACCCATAAACATCTACTTTACAAATCAACAAACATCCCTACTGTCTTCCCCGTTCCTCCCATATACCAAATTCGTCTTCTCTCCCTCCTAACCAATCAAATTTGCCATTTTCAACTCAACATCATAATTTGCCATCTCCAACTCAACATCATAATTTGCCATCACCAATTCATCATCAGTCCCTCCTAGGGAGGGAGAGATGGAATCACCCCAATGTCTCATCCACGTCGTGATGCGTCTCACAATCCACACAGCAATTTCATTTCCTGCAACAAAACAAAGAAAACACAGGTGTGGAGTCATCTGTGGAGTCATCATCATCACCACAGGTAAGTGGCTGCGTATGGTGCGACAGGTTCATCAATCCTAACTATTTCCTAAATGACTTTATCAACTTTACACTACCCGGGGTCTTTCTCCGGCCAAACCATTGGCCCTCTTACACTATGGGTTCTAAAAACCAATTCCCATTGGCCAAACTGTGGTGCTTTTCAATTTGGGGTCTCACTCCCCCGATTCATCTCCCGGTGCCCTCGCACAATTTCTGGGCTGTGGCGTGTACCTCTCCCAGTGGGTCTACCCACCTGCACACCTCCACCACTGCAGTTGCCTCCGAGCTTACCTGCTCCTTACCCTAACCTAACTACCTGGGGAAGGCCCTCTGGCACTCTCCCCACTCGGTGCCCTCTCTGGCACGGGGCTGCCCGATCCACACCCGGGATCCTCAGGCACCCACTCACAACTACCGGCTCCCAGAGCCCACCTGCGGCCTCACCTGGCCGACATCCTCACAGTGGTGGAGTGCCCAACCAACTACACACACTAACAGGCTACACGCCCAGCCATTTCCACAACACTAATGCACCCATCCACAACACCATTCTGCAACCGCACCACAGATGCCAATATCCAACCACAATTTACCTGTACCCTCTACCTAACACTTACACTACCCGCCCTGGGTACTCGTGAAAAGGGTCCACTCTTCCCCCATCCACACCTTCGCACCATGCACACCACTCCGTACCACTTACTCCAACTCTCTCCACACACCTGTACTTGCACACCTGTGCTCTCACACCTGGTGCCACCTGCACCCTTCTCTCCCCAAGCGCATTCGCGCTGATCCACAACACTCACTACTCATACACGACTCCACACACCTGTCCAGTTGCACACCTGTGCAATCACACCTGTTCAATTCTCACACACACGGCATCATCTCAGCTAACTACTCCCTTCTGAAACTTGCGCTTCCCAGTCGTCCCTTTAAACTATTGCGCTCCCTCGTCATTATCATCCACACTAATCTACCTGCGTCCCCACTACAGGTATCAGTCACTAACTAAACTTATCGTCACCTAATGTCATCTTCGCTAGATCCCTACACACAATATTCTAACCCACCCGGGCTAGTTTTCACTGCCATACACCCCATAAACTATTGCTCCTTTGCCCCCCCCTGTGAGGGATGGTGGATTTGC
Source organism: Myxine glutinosa (assembly GCF_964187855.1). NCBI lineage: Eukaryota > Metazoa > Chordata > Myxini > Myxiniformes > Myxinidae > Myxine > Myxine glutinosa. The sequence goes on from NC_136264.1 coordinate 119,231,279, forward strand.
CATCCCACCACATCGGGGGTCTCTCACTACCAATTTTGCACATCAAATTGCAACAAATTAAAAATTTGCCAATCACTGCCCATCATCTGCCAATCACTACTGCCAATCCCTTGCCAATCATCAAATTTTGTTTTTCTCTAATTTTGGGTCCAAAACACTAACCTCATCACCCAGTCGACTCACTAATACCTCTCGGTGCGCCAATCCCTGTCCAAAGCCCGGCTTCGTAAAGCCAAGCAATGGATGCTGGTTGTTTTGTGCCAGCGGCTGGATGCGTCCGGCACTCGGTGCAGGGACGGGGGCTTACCCGGGCCGAGATCCCACGCATCACCTCGGCGCGGAGCCATCCAATGTCCCGATCTCGACCTGCCGGCACGTCTCAACAAAACGTGGTCGCCATGACGACCCTTCCTATCCTGCCGCCCGCTCCGCCTGGTGGAGCACGGACGCGGCCGTTCAAAGCGAGGCCCAGCACGCACCGAGGGCCCGATTCGGCTATAAGTCGTTCTAAACTCTACCCCGTCTAACGTCGATGCTTCACCTGCATGCTTACATCCCGCAGCCCGTTCCTTGCTCACACATCCAGCCGTGCCCATGCTCCTCGTACCTTTCCTTACACACCCAGGTACCCTCATTCCACTCACAGCCTTGGTCACACACCTGACCACCGAACACTGTGGCACACATTCGTTGCTCGCACACCTCACCAATACACCGCTTCGCGCCCCCTCCTCGGTCACCTCCTCTGTGACAATCACAGGTGTGCCCTCATTCGCACACCCAACCATGTGCCTCACCACCAACTCCAGCGTGCATTCCCACTCACGCTCTACCATTCCAGGTGTGCATCCTTCCATCCCAGGTGTACATCCTCGCTCACCTGTCACAACCAACTCACTCTCCTTGTCACTCTCAATACTCTCACCACCACTCTTGACAACGCACTCACCCTTACTCTTGACAGCGCACTCTTTCCCCATGCACCTGTCCGTCACACACCTTTCTCGCGCACACTCTCCAGTTACACCCTCTGTAACACTCACCACAGGTGGACACTCTTCCTTACTTCTGACAGCGCACTCTTCCCTCATGCACCTGTCCGTCACACACTCTTGCGCACACTCTCCCGTCACACCCTCTGCAACACTCACCACAGGCGTGCATTCTTCCTTGCCTTTGACAGCGCACTCTTTCCCCATGCACCTGTCCGTCACACACCTTTCTCGCGCACACTCCTGCACACACTCTCCCGTCACACCCTCTGTAACACTCACCACACCGCGCTTCCATGTGCTCCCTCGCACACACGCTACGACCGACTCACTCTCGCCAGCACCCTCACTCCTTGGCACACACTTTTTCCTCACACACCCCAGAGTCGGACTTTCTCGCACACCTCCTTTTTCGCACACCAGACCTGTCGCACACTTCACCAACGGCCTCTCACGAACACCCGGGTCTATCTCGACCCCCAAGCTTATTAAATCCCCTGGCGCATCATACGCACGACCATATTGGTCACCACTTACACCGGGTCCTCTTTCTCTTCGCTTCTCCTCCATCACCTGCGAATCCCTCATCCGGTTAAGGAGCACATCATCACGATCCAAACACAGACTTTGGACCAATTCTTTTATCTCCTCTTTTATCTCTTTCTTATCCCCTCTCCGTCGCTTCTTAATTTCGCTCATCCCTTCTTCCACTTCTTCTAATTTGTGCTTCACCTCTTTTATTCCCCGGTACGTCTCCTCAAGCTCATCCTCTAAGGCTACCTTGACCGTTTCCATGTGCGTCCTCACCTGCCGGTCCGTCGTCTCCATTACCTCTATCACCTCGTCCAACCTCGTTGTCAGTCCCTCACGTACCATCTGACATTCCCTCTTTGTCGCTATTAAGTCGTTTTTATGTCGTTTTGTGTCGCTTTTAAACCTCCTAATACCGCAGTGTTCCTTTGAACCTGCTCCGTTAGTCCTTTTTGTCCCTCCGTCAGCTGTTCCACCTCCTGCGTCAGGTCCTCTATGCCCCCTTGTAACTTTACAGTCCCCCTTCTCACCTCCTTCTCCATGTGCTCCTTACAGTGCCTCACCTCCTCGCGCACTCCTCCGACCTCCTCACTCACTCCTCTTCTGATCTCCTCTCCCATCACTTGCATCTCCTGCCCAGATGCCACCCTCATCTGCTCCATTTCCTCCCTGTGAGCATCCAGTTTGGTTTCTACCCCCATTCTGACCCCCTCTATCTGCTGCCCCATTTGGTTAACTTCCCTTTCCGCTTGGTCCCTCATGTCCCTCAATTTGCCTTCCATTCTGTTTTCTAACCCCTCTAACCCAGTTTTCACTCCCTCTATCTGATTCTCCTGGGCAGCCATTCTATTTTCTACCCCCTCTAACCCATTTTGCATCCCTTCCATTTGATTCTCTTGAGCGGCCATTCTGTTTTCTACCCCCATTAACCCATTTCTCACCTCTTTTATCCCATTGTCTAACCCCTCAAAATTTTTGTCTACCTTCTCACCAGTACCCCTCGCTTCGTCCCTCATTACCCCCATTTCGTTTCCCATTACCCCTAA
>NC_136264.1:119238847-119301347 GCF_964187855.1 Myxine glutinosa
GAATGGCAAAATAACTTAAAGAAAGGGCTGAAGAATGGGACCCCCAGATGATTCATTCGTTGAAGTTCAGAAATGTAATCGACGGAGGCATTGAAGTCTATAAAAACCTCCTCGCCCAGAAGAAAAGGCAGCGCCAGCAACTGCCCATCACTATGTTCCTCACCCGAAAAAAGAAAGAAGACACGCCTACGTCTTCAGCACGAAAAGAAGTTCCGGACGACGACGAAGATACTGCACCACCTGACGAGGCGCCTGCTGAAGTGGCGCCTTCAGAAGAGCTGTAATGCTCTTCTTTGCTGTGCAGTACAGTAAAAACTATTATTGATATACTTATCCAGTATCTATTACAGTATTTTCAAATATACTGTACAGCTATATATACACGTACAAATATTTTTCTAATATGTAAGGATGGGTCTCAAAAGTGTGTTTAAGAGTGTAGAAAGGGTTTATAAGAGCGTGGGAAAGGTTTATAAGAGTATGGGGAGGGTTTTTAAAGGCTTAAAATATATTAAAATAATAAAATTAATATATGGTTTCTACTTCGCGGATTTTCACCTTTCACGGGGGGTTCTGGAACGTAACCCCCGCGATAAACGAGGGATGACTGTATTTACATATATATATATACTTTTTTTTTTGGAGCAATGACACAATTTCCCTAGATTGACTCCTGTGTTCCTCTACGTGAATGACTCCACATTATATTATACAATTCCATATCAGTCCAACGTTTTTAGAGTTTAGAGTTTGTCCCATGCCAACACTACAGTTAGAGTGAAAATGGCTGCTGTTTACAAGAGAAAAGTGTTTCCATGGACCCTTTAACTTGGTAGATATTGGACGGTCATGACAGCATGACTTGTTTTTCCTTCTTTTTTACATTTCAAACAAGAGCTATTTCTGTTCTGGCTGCAGTGCTTACATGACCGTGCAACCCTTTAGGCCGCGACAATATTTTGTTCCTTCCTGCCACTTCTTGCTTACCAATCATTTGTTGGTGAAATGTTTGATCATGTAACAATTGGTTGCCAAGCCCAGAAACTGAACATCATCTAATAAACTGTTGTGGATAAGGGTGTTCTGGCTGTTTAACTAAAAGGGGGGCATTAAGATGACCAGTGAATGAGGACAAAGATAATGCTCCAGAAAAGTTCATATAAAGGGGTGCCAATTTGTTTCATACAGCTGCATGAAGAAGTAAATGTATTTTATTTGCCAGATGTAGGGCACCCCTTTATATGAACTTTTCTAGAGCATTACTTGGTTCCTCCTCAGAACACGAGGGTAGTCCAGTATGCACACCAGAGTTTTTGAATGCCCCTTATTTTGTATTGTTAAATGGCATTTTCTACAAGCTATGGAATGTCCCTTCTTTTCTATAGTTTGCCACATGGCACATCCCATATAAAGGGGCCTTCTCTTTGACCCTGGCATTTTCACAAGATACATTTTAAATACGAACAAAAAAAGCCATTAACTAGACATATTGGCCGATGTATATTTCAGGTTTCAGCTAGTTTCAATGTATAGTCCTTGAGATATACACGCCAACACATTTTGGGCAGACGGACGGATCGACACAAACGTGATTTCGAGGGTTTTCTAAAGAAAACTCAAGAATGCATAAACGGACATTGCTGAAATTGGGAGCATATTACCTCAACGTACAAAGCATTTACTTCTGGAATTTGCAGCCGATTTCGTCCAGTCGCAGCCGAGAAACATATTTTCAGTTCCCATGTTAAAGCTGCATTCAGAGAAACGATCCCTTATATAAAGGGAGGGGTGCTTTGCACCTCCCTTTGATAAGTTACAGAAACTGCAATCCAAATAGCTTTGCAAACCTAAAACAATTTGGCCTACTGTGTATGGCTCACAATTGCTGAGTACTTGGAACAACAACATTCTTTGGGACCAGTAGGGGACATGTATTGCAAAGCAATATTCCCTCTTGTTCTCCTTCGCGTGCTGCTGATGTCTTGTGTTTTTAACCATTTTGACTTTGTTATTAACAGGAAGAGCAGCGGCACATGAAGATCATTGATGAAACCATGGCACAGCTGCAGGACTTGAAGAACCAGCTTCTGACCAAAAAGTCTGAGGTTGTGGACAAAAACCGTGAAATGGAAGACATTAGGAAGAAAGTTTCTGGCATGAGCAAGTAAGTTTCTGAGATTTCAGAACTTCATCTGTTTTGACTCCCTGGTGCAATGACAGATTCCATCTAAGCAGCTCGTAAAAGACGAGAACCTCATATAACTCATGTACACGTGTGCACCAGGGAGATGATCCACCTTCAGAAGGAAGCGACTGCCATAGAGACGAAGATCGAGCAGAAACGCAGCGATCGGCACAACCTGCTTCAGTCCTGTAGCATGCAAAACATCTCGCTGCCCATGTCCAAGGGAACTATGGAAGATATCATGCTGGAAGAGGTGAGTTCGAAGAGACTGAATTTGCTTGTTCCTTTGGGATCATCTTTGATTATTATTAGTTGTTGAATCTCTCTCGTGCCATCTGCAGTTGATTTGATTTTTTTTTTTGAGTATCACTTGATGTTTTGTGCCCTTTTGCAGTCAAGTTCCCAGCAGGAGATGGACTCCACAAGCTCATCTTCACAGCGATCATCGAATGTTCACATGCGTGAGACTCAGATTGAGCTGAACTACAGTTCACTTGATGACGATCTCAAGGTGATAACAGCTGGCATTTTGCCAAAGTTTGTACACTATGAAGGTGAAATGAAAACCTAACTATCATGCATAGCACATTTTGCACAGCCAATTATGAAACAAAAAAGGAAAGGCATGGCTCCTTAAATTGCATTTGCTCTTTAATGGTCTATTTTTCAAAAAAATAAATTGCTCATGTGCTATTAAACATTTAATGATGAATCACATCCAGTAAGTCTGTTTTTGAGATTTGCATTTATTTCCCTTTAACTCTAAAGCATAATTGTTATTTCTGATCTTTAAAGTTTCAAAAGTAATTCTTTGTTACCTAATTCTGTCTTACCAAGTAATATTGTCACTTCTTCTTTCATATGCAGCACATGGTTGTGGGTAGCATCATTTGCTGGGAGAGGGAGGAAGCTGTGCCACTGATGCAGTGCCCCCTATAAGTTAAAGCAGGAATTTTGAATTTGTTCAGTGTTCCAGCGAAAGCTCGCCTGCTCTTTGTGAAGGATACTGTGGTGTCTTAAACGGACCAGTCGGAGACATCTTTATCGGATCTTTAACTTCGGATTTTTAACGTCCACCAAATAATGCTGGCAGACGGGACACACAGTTTAACATTTATCTGAGGGATGGCACACACACATGGATGCCTCGCCCTGTCTGCAAGACACCGGGATGACAGTTTATAGCTAGGTCGGGGTTCAAAGCCAGTAGAGTCCCTGTATATAGAGAGTTGTGTCAACTCAAATTTGGACGCCATTTTGTGTCTAAGTGTGTCGGATTAGATATACATGTACATTCGCGATATGGGGTGATATATTCTAAACCTGCTAAAAAAAAATTTACTACACATATTTAGTCTTATTATTACATACAGGTGATATTTGTTTTGTCAAAAACTCAGCTATTGCCGTGAAAAAGAGCTGTGTGGTGATATTAAAAGTGGTATGGCAATGCATATTACAAGCCAACACTGCATATAAGAGCTAACATTATAAGTAAGACAAACCAATGCTGTCGTTCTCTGAATTTTAATAACTTTTAGAAAGGAGTGTGGGCATATCCAATATTTTTTAAAGGGTGCCGAGAGCAATTCCGGTGTAGGACTTCCAGCCGACATATAGTCTAACACACTTAAAACAAATTCTGTACGTGGTATTGCCATATTTCTATAGTGTACAACCTTAGTTTTATCTAAGGGATAACAGCTTTTGAAAGTTGAGCCAGTTTTAAATGTGGGTACACAAATACACCTGTTTTACTGCATTAATCACCTAGAAATATTGTATGTTTTGGGAACGATAGCTGTCACCAGGTTAAATATATAGGGATTGTCCAATGTGCAAAATCTTCCATCACTACAATTTGGCCATAAATCCCGGGGTGGGAAATATTTGAGCAAATATGCCACAAGACGCATGAGCACTGTACAAAGCAAACAATAACTCGTCAAATTTTGGACGTATGGATGGCTGCACAACCCGCAAAAAAATTGAGCAGGGTTCTTCCCACGGAAATGCATTTTTGGTCAGCTCCTTGAAGATTATAAACAAACACAAATCACTTCCCTTTAAAAGGGTTTTCAACGGACAGACAACCAAAAAAAAACCGAGCAGATAGAATTGCTTTTGAACATCGATCATCAAGCGGCGTGGGCCTACCTGGCAGAGTCTCGAGGAGTCGATCGCTTTCCAGCTCTTTCGTCTGACTTTCGCTTCCCAAATTTGTCTTCTGACTTTATCACTTGGAAATCTATACATCTTATATTTCCCAGATTGGTTTGAACAACCAAAAGCAGAACAACCAGTCATTTTGTTTGGCAATAAACAACATTCCCGTACCAAGCTGACGTTCACGCACGGTGAAGTTAGACACAAAATGGCGCCACGAAATCACGTGACCAGAAATCTCGGGTCAGCGCATGGCGCAACTCTCTTTATACAGGGACTCTAAAAGCCAGGCTAGACAGCTCATAGGTAACTGTACATAGCTTCAGGCTATGCTGCCAGGAGTACCAGCCCAATAATATGACTATTATTTAGAGAAAAATAAACTTGAACAAGGAGAAAAGGACATAAAATGTCAGCCCCCATGGTTTTAGTACTTTTGCTGTATGGAGTTGAAGGCCGCCAGTCGGCCATCTTTGGGCGGATTACAAAACAAAATCTTCTGCATATGTATACTTGCATGTATTGTCTTTGACTCTTTTTGTCAAGTTTGAACAAAATCGGTCCACGCATGTCCGAGAAATGGTTGGTGATGCATTTAAGTAACAAAATGACCGCCTGTCAGCCATCTTGAATCTGATTTCGAAAATAAAATTGCGTGCATATGCAAGGCGTCATTCCTTATCTTTGTGCCAAGTTTTAACAAGATCGGTCAATGCATGTCCGAGATATGGTTGCGGATGGACATGCACTGATGCACGGACGGACAGATGAGACCCAATCCATAAGCCCTCGTTTCGGAGTAAGTCCACATTGTAACACCCACATCCTGATAATGCAATTCGTCTGTACCTTTTAGGACTTGGAAACCGAAAATGAAATACAGGCAGAAATGAATGCACTTGGTCAGAAAGTCACAGAGCACCAGAGCATTCTTCAGCGCATTGCTGCGCCAAACATGCGGGCCATGGAGAAGCTGGAGAGTGTTCGAGACAAATTCCAAGAGACGGCAGATGGTAAGGGATGTCATTCTGATTCCTATTGGCCAAGGTTGATGTTTTTTGACTTTAGCACTATTAACCTTCCACCGTTTGTTTTTTTTACTAAGTTAGTAGATTTTTAACCATCAAGTTCTACCAAGTGAATAGATTTTTATTTTGATGTTAGAAATGAATGTATTCATTGCATTGAAAGAGTATAATAACTTTTTGTGTTGGCATGTGATGGATTATTTGATTATTTTGCTGGTTTACGTTGCTAGCTTGTCTGTGGTTCCCCAACAAAATGCTGTGTGTATAATTATAATACCATTTTGGTTTTGTAAGATGGAGGGAGGTCAGGAGTGGTTAGTTAAGATGTGTTGGTGAGGAAAAAAAACTTTTATCTGGCTTATTATTCAAGAAGTTGGGTCACCCTATCTAGATCGAGCTACTAAGACCTTAGTAAAGCATCCATCAAGAAGATTGTTGTTAGCTGAGATGATCATAAATGAGCTAAGTCATAAATACATGTATTTGATGAAAGTGCATGACGAGAGATTTGGATCGTCCAGAAAGAAGAAAGTGGAGTTGAAGAAATTCTTGCATGCGTCACCTGACATATGACCTGACATACGACAACAACAGACACAGAAAATCGTCGTTTCTCATGATTTTACATCAATTTAATGAAGAATAGAAAGCTTTTCTTTTGACGTTGACCATCCGCATCTCAAAATAATGCAATACAGCAAATTTCAAGGAAATTATCCCGGGGCTTTGGAAAATTATAAGGAACAAACAAACAAGACGGATGTCATGCATAGCATGATACTTGTGAAATCCAAATAAACAAGTTTGCCATGGAAACAGAAATTTGGCACTTTTGAAAATTTAATCTATCGAGTGTTTTACATGATTGATTGGTACACAAAAAATTGGCTGATGAAATTTCTCACTTTGGTGTAAAAGTTTTTTTTTACATGTTTTAGATGGCCTTGACCTTAGCCTTTGATGATTTTAACCAAACTTTACACTTGTATACTACACATACATGCAAATAAGCTGTGCAAGTTTCATTTTGATATCTTGCAAAATTGTTGAGGTGTGGTCATACTAAAATATGCAATTTTGTGTCTTGTCCGTCTGTCTGTCTGACCATGATACATTTGGTCGTTACTTATCCAATCTCAACCAAACCTGACAGGAGGATTAAGGGTCACATGATGGACGTTGTCGCGACCTGATTTCTTCCCACCAATTTCCCAAAATAATGGCAAGATAATTAATTTCTAAACCAACTGGCTAATAGCATAACGAAACCACCACTGTTTCATCCAAATCTGACTTTTTGAAAATTAATCAAGTAATTAGTAGAAAAAAAAAAAATTTTTACCAATTAATTGATTAATCAATAAATGAAAAATACGCTGGACAGCGACCAAGTGATTTGATTGTCATGTCCAAATATCAGCTTCCTAGCTCAAAAGGTGCCGGAGATATTTCCCAGATGAGAAATACAATAACTAAGTACTTAATAAATCTATAATAATGAAGTAATCAATCAATTAATTGATTAATCAAAAAATAACGTTTTTGCAAACCACGTGCTCACTATTGTGCCCACATTTCAGCTTCCTAGCTCAAATGATAGCTGAGATATCACCCGGACAAACAAACAAACGCAGTGAAAACTGAGTACGCCCTTTCGGCGTGCGTCATCGCCGGGCGCACTTCGGCACCCTGCGATGACGTACAGCGCCTGGAGATGGAATGGAGATGGGCGAAGTTCAATATACAACACGAATGATAATAGCATAATATTAATGGTTTTACAAAACAATATTAATGATAGTAATATCCCCCCTCCCCAAGGGGTGGTTTCCTCCTTGAACAAGGGCTATGTTAATGTGTGTAAATACCTTGTGGTGTTTCTTGTGGGTACCCCTACCAGAAGTTAAAAAATATTATAAATCACATATGTATGATAATCTTTTGAAACAGTTGCTACTGCTGGTTAACACAAAACTGAAAGACAAACGACAACAACAGGCATTTTAAGGCCATTTTCCTTGCTAGAGCGGGGGTTAGCCTTGCGGTTCCCATGAGAGTATTCTCCATTTTGCCCTATTTTCTGCATCTCCCCTTGTTAACCCCCTTGCCCGCATTTCTTCTTCCACCATCTTTAGCCAAGTCTTTATCGGTCTTCCCCGTCCTCTACTTCCTTCCACATTCATTTCCATCACTCTTCTCAACCAGTCACTTTCATCCTTCCTCAACACATGACCAAACCATCTCAACCTGTTTCTCTTTACAGCATCCATCACAGGCTCTATTCCCATCATCTTTCGCAATTCATCATTTGTCTTCCTCTCTTTCAACGATACTCCACACATCCACAGAACCATTCGCATTTCCACCCTTTCCAGCCTTCGTTGCTGCTCTACGTTAATTACCCATGTCTCGCTCCCATAAATCATAACACTTCTCACACATGCAGCATACACGTTTCCCTTCAGCTTCAACGACACTCCCCTCCTCGTCAGCACGCCACTTAGTTCCCGAAACTTCTTCCATGCACATCTCACTCCAGCAACCGTTGCCGAGTCTGATCCACTTTCTCCATTCAGCATGTCTCCGAGGTAGCAACATGTTTTCACACCTTCCAGCTTCATGCCGTCTCCAAGATCCAACTCAACATTTCCTCCATCTGCAGCTCCCTCTGTGCACACCTTACACTTGAATGTAGCTGCCACACTGGTTAATGACCCTCTCAGACCACTACATTTTTGATGAACCCACTCAGCGCACATTGTACATTGAATGGAGTTCACTCCGACACCCTTCCTGCACACAGCACATGGCCCCTCCCCAGTTCTTTCCACCTCACCACATGCTTTACCACTTGCCATCACCTTCGGCTTTCCGATATTCACCTTCAGACCTTTTGTCTCCATAAATTCGTTCCACTTGTTCATCTTCTCCTTCAGTCCATCCATACTTGTTGCAATCAACACCAGATCTTCTGCATACAACAACCCCCATGGCAAACCCTCCTTTACGTTCCGAGCCAGCACCTCCATCACAGCTACAAATAGTAGTGGACTTAGTACCGACCCCTGATGCACTCCCACCTTCACCTCAAACTCACCGCTGTTCCCGTCCTTCGTCCTTACAGCTGTGCGCGCTCTTTTGTACATTGCCATCACTACTCTGATCAACCATTCCTCCACTCCTAACTGCCTCAATGACCATGTCAATACTTTGTGTGGAACCCTATCGAATGCTTTCTCCAGATGAACAAACCCAAAAAACAACTTCTTCCTCTTCTCCATGTACTTCTCCTGCAACTGCCTCACAATGAAAAGCACGTCTGTCGTTCCTCTTCCTGGCATAAATCCAAACTGCATTTCGTCGATCTTCACTTTCTTACTTATCCTCCTCTCCAACACCCTTTCCAATAGACTGATCCGACGGAGGGTTCAATGGATGGGCACCCTCTATAGACGCCGCCATAGCTGGGGGTGTCCGCTTCATTCGGCTTGTGGTCCATGGGCTGGACCCCAGATTATAGCCAATCAGTACCAACCAGAGTTACCAGATAAAAATATACTTTTATTCAAGCTTATTATCTGTCCTTTTCAAGTAACTTTGCTGGACCACTATAGCTTGTAGCTTTTTTCGGAAAATTGCTGTCAAACAGACATACTGTCAATCAAGATTTCAAAGCAACAGCTTGGAGATGTGCGCTTGGATTGTACACTTGTACACTCTAATATCTCAAATAGGACACAAAACATAACTTTACAAGTCACAAATTCATGTATTTATTGCACAATTAAGCATCATAAATCCATGTAAACAAGAAAATCCACAGTTTCACATGTCAAACAGAAAGCTGACTTGTAAACATCGTACCTGTACATGTACATGATCATCTACATTAAAAATCTTAATTGTTTGAGTGGCCAAGTTACACTTGTCAATGTATGTTCATAAGGCATTCAAATATACTTGTACAGTGTGTAGGTTTGACGTTTAGTCAACATCCTCATCATCATCAAGGTCTTCAGCATCACTGGTATTCTGGTCTGAATCATCTTCATCAGCATCCATCATGTTGGTACAGTCTTGAAGTTTGCACTCAATTGTGCACTTTAGTCTATTAGACAGACACTGGCAGTTTGGTAGCTGACAAACACGCCGGCATATGCAGGATATGAATTCCATGATGACCTGAGGTGCAGGAGAGCCAGTCATCCACAGAACATCAAGTGTGCCATCCTCTCTTGCAGTCCATCCATGGTTGTCCTGGGGATCTGGTACATCTGGATCTGCTACCAGGCTACGTTGCCATATGGCACTTTGATAGTTGGCTCTCAAGGCATGTTGGTGAAGGCAGTCTTCACAGGGTGGTGTTTTTTTATGTTTTTATGTTTTTATAGCGATGTTTTTATGCTTAGCAGTTTTGACTTCTGCCATTTGTGCCTCGTCAGGCTGAAGTGGTGTGATTGCTGGAGGACTTCTTCTGTCGCCACAGTTGTAATTGGGTGACACGAAGGGTTGAGGAGGAATAGAGCGTCTTCTGTCCTTCTGCATTCCTTCTCTGTTTGTGGGGAGTTGGGCTGTTAATACTTGTGGTTGTACAACAATCCCATTAACTCGATGTGATGTCCCTCCTCCACTGAGGGTTTCCTCCTGCCTGTCAATGTTGTCGTATGCTAACACAGTAGGAACCCCAGGATAGATATTTGATGGCAGCACAATATCATTTTCTGGTTGTGTTTCCAATTTCTGCAGACACAAAGCTGTGTCTATTTCCAACAATGTAGAATATGATATCCCATGACCGAGACGGTTCAGAATCTTTATGATCTCGACATTACCAGTCAGTGATTTTACTGTCCAAGGCAATAATATGTGCTTTGATGTCTTTACTTTGCCTGAAGTTGTTCCATATATGAGATCTTGAGTGAATGACCACACCAATCTCTGAACACGAGTTGTGCTACTTGAACTCTTGGTTTCACCAGTTAACAATTTTGTTAGAAACGCTTTGAGTGATGATGGGATGTCCATATATTTGTCATCTAGTTCATTTGGGCAAGGTGGCCAGGGCTGTTCATTTTTGGCTTCCTTTATTTCATTCCGCAAATGTAAAGCTGCTTTAGAGAGCCATGCCTCAATATCCTGATCATGCTTTGAGTACATGTCAAGTTTCTCCTTCATGATCATATGTTCTTCTGCTAATTTCTGGAAGGGGGCTCGGCATGGCTTAGCATAGGGTACGCGGTTGCTAACAAAATAGGTTTGGTGCAGGTGGAAGTGGAAACCGGGTACCCCCAGGACCCAGGTGCCAGGTGCCTTCAGGGCGGCATGGCCGTGCGCCTTCAGCGCCCGGCGATATCGCCGATAGCGGGGTTTGTATCATGTGCCTTCAGGTGCCAGGTGTCCACGACCGCTCCACACGTATAGAGAAACACTTGAGAACGATTATCACAGACACTTTTCATGTATGATCGCGATGATAGTTGTGCTGGCGCAGCCAGCTGGAGTTAAGTTTGGATCGGGACGCCCCCCCAGTAATAGCGGACGCAAGAGCGCCGCCTATCGGCGAGGGGAACCGATCGTCATTATCGGATCGGTCTATACCTTCATTCCATGCTCCAATAACTTTATCGCTCGATACGAGCCACAGTCCAGAGGGTCACCTTTCCCCTTGTATAGAGGGACGAGGGTACTCGGTTCCCAATCCACTGGAATGCGGCCTTCTTTCACCACCAGATTGCAGATCTCTGTCATTCTCTTCACACCCCAACTTCCTGCTGCCTTCAACATATCTCCCACAACTCCCGTCGGCCCTCCTGCATTTATACTCTTCATTGCTTTTATCGCTTCCTCAACTTCCTTCTCAGTTATCTTCTCTGCCGGTCCTAAAACTGGGTTACTCTCGATGTTGCCGTCCCATTCATTCTCTGCATTCAACAGCATTTCCATATATCTCTTCCATCTTCATTTGATTCCATCTGGGTCCACAACGATTTGTCCCACTTCATCCTTCAAGCAACTCACCCCCATCACATCACACCTCTCTTTTGCTATCTGCTTTGCAATCCTGAATGCCGCTCTCTGACCCTTTTCCGAATCCAAGTGTTCTCCGAACATTTTCCTCCATGCCTCCTGCGCCTTTGCTACCCCTTTCTTTGCAGTCTTCTTGGCTGCCTTTAACTTTCATGCTCTGCCTTTTCTGCCCCGTACCCTTCGCCTTCTGCCACTCCTTGAACCACTTCCTCTCCTCGTCGATCTTCTTTCCAACTTCATCATCCCACCACCATGTTTCCGAGTGCCTCAGTGGTCCTTTTGTCCATCCACATACCTCACCAACGGCTCCCAACAGACTATCTTTCATTGACATCCAACCACGTTCAAGCTCAACCACATCATCCTCGACCATACTCAGCCTCTCTTGTAATGCCTCCCTCACTGTCATCTCTTTCAACCTCCACACCTTCATTCTCAGTTGGTACTTCACCCGCCGAGCTCTCCTCGCACATTTCACCCTTATGTCGCAGACAACCAAGTGGTGCTGTGAAACAGCCTCCTCCCCCAGGATCACCTTTGTGTCCCGGAGGTGCCCCCTATCTCGCCTACGCACCATCAGGTAGTCAACGGTTGTCGTCGACCCACCTAATGTGTATGTAACAAGCTTATTATCCTCTTTCTGGAACTGAGTATTACAAATCAACAAATCAGCTCCATCAGCAAACTCCAAAATCCTTTCACCTTCTCCATTCCTCACACCATATCTGTAACCCCCATTAACTCCCTCAAAACCATCCATACTCCTTCCCACATTTCCATTTAGGTCTCCTCCTACCACAACAACTTCCTCATCTTTCACGTTTTCCATGAGCTTCTCTATCACAGGCCAAAACTTGTCCTTCTCTTCATCGCTCCGACCAACCTGCGGAGCATATCCCGAGATGACGTTCACCAAGAGCTTTCCAATCATCATTTTCACCATCAGCAACCTTTCACTCACTCTAGTCACACTCACCACACTACACTGTCTACAAACTCCTCAGAAAACAGGACACCAACACCATGCACGCCTTCTGGGCACCCTTGCCACACAAACTTGTATTTCTGTCCCTGCCCTACCCTTCACCATTCTCACACCACTTCCCTTCCATCTCGTCTCCTGCACACAACATATGTCCACTCTGCTTTTGACCAATACTTCCACCACTTCTGATCTCCCTGTCATTGTCCCTACATTCCATGTCCCAAACCTCAGAAACCGATCTCCACGTCGGGCATCAGACGTTTCGTCATCATAAATGGAGTGATTTACACCCTTGCTTCGATCGGGTTCCCCACCTTGAGTTTTGACGAGAAGGAGTGGGGTCCCCCACGGGGTACTTCGGGCTGTACCCTGCCCATATGTAGTTGTAATTGTCATGGTTCCCTTTTTGAGGCAATGTTTTTATGGCCGGATGCCCATTCGTGACGCCAACCCTTTTTGGTCGCCTCTTACGACACGCAGGGATATGGTGTACCTATTCTAAACCGGGGTTCACACCGGTCTGAGATATCTAATGTAGAGTTGTATTGCATCACAAACAAGTGGAAGAATATTGAAATATTTAAGTTTACAATCAAGTTGGACCTGCAAGTCACAATGAAGAAGTTAAATAGTGAAGAACAACGATTAATTAATTCCATTTTTCTTGAAAGGGTTTTCTTGAATCATCGTGCGTTCGTCCAACTTTGTTTCATCTCACAATCATCCGCGAGGTCAAAATGAGCGTTTGCACCGCTTTTCAAACTGTTGTACAGTGCTGTAGATGAGAAGCTGGAGAACACGTATAGTTCATATTTGAGAGTGTGATTGCACCGATATTGTCTGGATACGAAGACAAATCAAATTAATCTAAAAAGAAGAGCAATGCGAATCCTTCACGATGTCCGTTTTATTAAAATGTTTGCGAGATTGAATATGGAATGAGTTTCTTTTGCAAAGAAAGATAAGAACTTGCAGCTGTTCCAATCAATCAGCATCGATGTGAACAGAATAATTTTCTTTTTCAACCAGCATCATGGGATACCATCTTCCATCCCAAAGGCAACAAATGATAAACTAACGGCAGACAAGGAAACAACTAAACAAATCGGCTTGTTTTTGTCACCTAACCAACGTGGCCACCAAGTCCACAACTTTTTGAACCATCACGTTATATATCGGTCCACAAACGATATATAACGAGATGGTTCAAAAAGTTGTGGACTTGGTGGCCACGTTGGTTAGGTGACAAAAACAAGCCGATTGGTTTTTCGTTCAGGTCCAAATCCAGATTCGGCCTATCAGTGGGATACAAAACGTAAATTGTTCAGCCTGGCAGAGGTATGCTCTCTACCGAGTGCTGTTCAAGTTGTTATGATTTGTCCCCATTGGGCTTGGTCAAAAACAGGAGCTTATGGATTGATTGCGTGGTTGAGCTTGAAAGTGGTTGGATGTCGATGAAAGCTAGTCTGTTGGGAGCCGTTGGTGAGGTATGTGGATGGACAAAAGGACCACCGAGGCACTCCGAAACATGGTGGTGGGATGATGAAGTTGGAAAGAGGATTGACGAGAAGAGGAAGAAGTTCAAGGAGTGGCAGAAGGCGAAGGGTACGGGAGCAGAAACAGCAGAGCATGAAAGTTATAAGGCAGCCAGGAAGGCTGCAAAGAAAGAGGTAGCAAAGGCACAGGAGGCATGTAGGAAAATGTTCGGAGAACGCTTGGATTCGGAAGAGGGTCAGAAAGCAGTATTCAGGATTGCAAAGCAGATAGCGAAAGAGAGGTGTGATGTGATGGGGGTGAGTTGCTTGAAGGATGAAGTGGGACAAATCGTTGTCGACCCAGATGGAATTGAAGGAAGATGGAAAAGATATGTGGAAATGCTGTTGAATACAGAGAATGAATGGGATGGCAACATAGAGAGTAACCCAGTTTTAGGACCGGCAGAGAAGATAACTGAGAAGGAAGTTGAGGAAGCGATAAAAGCAATGAAGGGTAGAAAAGCGGGAGGGCCGACGGGAGTTGTGGGAGATGTGTTGAAGGCAGCAGGAAGTTGGGGTGTGAAGAGAATGACAGAGATCTGTAATCTGGTAGTGAAAGAAGGCCGCCTTCCAGTGGATTGGGAACTGAGTATCCTCGTCCCTCTATACAAGGGGAAAGGTGACCCTCTGGAGTGTGGTTCGTACCGAGCGATAAAGTTATTGGAGCAGGGAATGAAGGTATTGGAAAGGGTAGGGTATTGGAGAGGAGGATAAGGAGGAAAGTGAAGATCGACGAAATGCAGTTTGGATTCATGCCAGGAAGAGGAACGACAGACGCGCTTTCATTGTGAGGCAGTTGCAGGAGAAGTACATGGAGAAGAGGAAGAAGTTGTTACTTGGGTTTGTTGATCTAGAGAAAGCATTCGATAGGGTTCCACGCAGAGTATTGACATGGGCATTGAGGAAGTTAGGAGTGGAGGAATGGTTGATCAGAGTAGTGATGGCAATGTACAAAAGAGCGCGCACAGCTGTAAGGACGAAGGACGGGAACAGTGGTGAGTTTGAGGTGAAGGTGGGAGTGCATCAGGGGTCGGTACTAAGTCCACTACTATTTGTAGCTGTGATGGAGGTGCTGGCTCAGAACGTAAAGGAGGGTTTACCGTGGGAGTTGTTGTTTGCAGATGATCCGGTGTTAATTGCGGAAAGTATGGATGGACTGAAGGAAAAGATGAACAAGTGGAAGGAATGTATGGAGACAAAAGGTCTGAAGGTGAATATTGGAAAGACGAAGGTGATGGCAAGTGGTAAAGCATGTGGTGAGGTGGAAAGAACTGGGAAGTGGCCCTGTGCTGTGTGTAGGAAGGGTGTCGGAGCAAACTCCATTCAATGTACAATGTGCGCTGAGTGGGTTTATCAAAAATGTAGTGTTCTGAGAGAGTCTTTAACCAGTGTGGCAGCTACATTCAAATGTAAGGTGTGCACAGAGGGAGCTGCAGATGGAGGAAATGTTGAGTTGGATCTTGGAGACGGCGTGAAGCTGGAAGGTGTGAAAACATTTTGCTACCTCGGAGACATGCTGATTGGAGAAGGTGGATCAGACTCGGCAACGGTTGCTGGAGTGAGATGTGCATGGAAGAAGTTTCGGGAACTGAGTGGCGTGCTGATGATGAGGGGAGTGTCATTGAAGCTGAAGGGAAAGGTGTATGCTGCATGTGTGAGAAGTGTTATGATTTATGGGAGCGAGACATGGGTCATGAACGTAGAGCAGCAACGAAGGTTGGAAAGGGTGGAAATGCGAATGGTTCGACGGATGTGTGGAGTATCGTTGAGAGAGAGGAAGACAAATGATGAATTGCGAAAGGTGATGGGAATAGAGCCTGTGATTGATGCTGTGAAGAGGAACAGGTTGAGATGGTTTGGTCATGTGTTGAGGAAGGATGAAAGTGACTGGTTGAGAAGAGTGATGGAAATGAATGTCGAAGGAAGTCGAGGACGGGGAAGACCGAGAAAGACTTGGCTAAAGATGGTCGAAGAAGAAACGCGGGCAAGGGGGTTAACAAGGAGAGATGCAGAAAATAGGGCAAAATGGAGAAGATTGTCATGGGGACCGCAAGGCTAACCCCCGCTCTCGTAGGGAAAATGGCCTTTAAAATGCATGTTGTTGTTTGTATGGATTGATTGCGTGCGCCCGCAGCCATATCTCGGAGATATATGGACAGATTTAATTCATACTTGGCACAAAGACAATACATGACGGTATACATATGCACATCATTTTGTTTCGCATTTTGTTTCAAACATGGCTGACTGATGTCCATTTTAGTTGTAAAAATAACCAATGTTGAACACATTCTCAACCATTTCTCGGACATGCATTTATCGATGTTGCTATTATTATCAATATGAGTACTTATTGGTATAAGTTATGTATACCTCTGCAGTGTAGTTTATTTGTAAATATTGGTGTTGTAAGAGGCTGTTTTGAGCAGCATGCAAGTTTAACTCAACTGTTTATGCAGAGTTTGAAGCAGCCCGTAAAAGGGCGAAGAAGGCAAAACTATCATTTGAACAAGTTAAAAAGGAGCGTTTTGACCGATTCAATGCCTGCTTTGATGCTGTTTCCAACAACATTGACGAGATCTACAAGGCACTGTCCCGTAACACAAGCGCACAGGTAGGTTTTTAAAAATCTTTGTGGCTCTCGGTTCACAAGTTACTTTTGGAGATGTGATTTAATCATCATTATTTCCACATATTGAAGCTTGTGCAAGCTATTTTTCTTCCATTGTTGTAATGCGGGTGACATTTGGTGACAGATGGCAAGACACTTGACTTTAACATGCTCATTAGTCGGTGCTGTTTTAGTAAATAAATTGAATCCCTGATTGAAAACTTTTATTCATCAAAAGAATCAAAAATTTGAATGCATCAGTTTTTTTATGCTTTTAAAAACACTGATTTACTCAAACAATTGATTTGTTATTCAAAAGTTACATCCCTCTGGGAACACAAGGTTTTCATTAAAATTAGTTACTTCAATGTTTTTAATTTAATACTAGCCAATATCAGCCGTTGCTTGCCTGACGGGAATGGAGAGGAAGAGAGAGAAAAAGAGTATGCGGGAATGGAAAGAAAGAGAGAGGAAGAGAGTAGGCACCAGCATATATCTATACTAGTGAGGTAGGTACCTGTTCTACGCATGGGTAGGAAGCCATATGCGAACAGACAATGCAGAAACGGCGAATGCTAAACCATGAACCAATAAATTCTACATTCCTGTGCCACCTTCATTCGAACGTGAATGTGTTTACTTCTGGATCGAAGCAGTTACATGTTACATACGGATCGAAACTCATAATTGTATTGAGGAATTTATGAAACCTGCCAGCCATCTTAGGACACCTGCCATGAACACAAAACGTTTCATTTCACCTGCTGAGAACCCAAAACGTTCCACAGAAAGTTTGGGGGTGCTCGCCTCAAACTGAGGGAGTAGTTTGGGGACGGACAGACGGACACTGCTGCTTTACAATATCGAAGATACAGACACTTATTTACGTCATAGATACGTTTCTGGGAAACATTGTTTAAGTCAAAATTATGTAGATTGAAGTTCAAAATCCCATTGACTTAATGTATTAAAGGGGGAATGCATTCCTCACAGAAAATATAATTGAGTGGAAAATTTTCAGAGTAAATTAATTACTCGTAAAATATTATCACAATAAAATACTACATGTCTGGTGGTCATCTTTATTTTTGTTTTCCTGTGCAGCACAAGGCTACGAGTAACATCATTGACTGAGGGTGTGACAGTGCTGCTGATGCAGTACCCCTGCCTGTAGGTTAGAGCACAAATTCGGAATTTGGGCAGGATGCTGGGGTTCGCTCCCGTACTCTTCGCGAAGGACACTGTAAAAGGAACTTTAATGTTCACCAACTAATTCTGGCCGATGCGATGCCCAGTTGAATGTCCATAGGAGGGACGGCATACACATTGATTAATCAAGGGGACAGCTTTTAGCTGAGTTGAGATTCGAACCCAGGCTAGACAGCTTGGAGCAAGTGTGTGTCCCTCTCAGCCATCCTGCCATGGTGTTGATAAATTAGTCAAACAGAGGCTGAGGGTTGTCTGTCCCTTCCCCCATGTCTGACAACTCCATAAGAAGTAAAAGTAAAAGAAACGCGGGCAAGGGGGTTAACAAGAGGCTGAGGTAGGAAGGTAGGCTGAGGTAGGAAGGTTGCTATCTTTATCAAAAACTCTCTTCCTCACTCGCCCTGCACTGCACTCTCTCCACCTCACCCCCAGGAATACCTCTGGTTACGGCTTCCCCTTCGCTCCCACCTCTTGTTCATATGTGTGTTGTACCGTCCACCAAACAGTGATGACTCCATCTACATCTCGCTGTCTGATGATATGGACCAACTTCTATCTACTCATCCCAACTCTCTCTTCCTCATATGTGGTGATTTCAACTGTCATCATGCCAGTTGGCTGGGTGTGGGTACCTCTCTCACCAGCCATGGCTCCTCAGCAAAGGACTTCTGCGACTCACTGGGACTGACACAATCTGTCAATTTCCCGACCCGGATCTCAGTCAACGGAACATCTTCTCTTCTGGACTTGGTTATGACTAACTTCCCTGAAAATGTCTGCTGCTCTTCTTCTGCTCCGATCGGATCATCTGATCATGTCCTTGTTAAAGTGGACATCTCTCTGACCATCCTCAGGGAGCCTGCTCAGCGTCGACGAGTCTGGCATTTCACTCAGGCCAACTGGCACGGTCTTCAAGCAGCCATCAATCATCTGGACTGGTCTCCCATCTCTACCACCTCTGACATCAACTCATCCTGGGAATTCTTCCAAAGTAAATTGCTCTCTCTCATGCACAGATTTATCCCATCTCGTCTTCAGTTGTCATACCCTTCCTCCCGTCCATGGTACACGGAATCTTGTGGTGAGGCTGTTGCCCAGAAACAACTTGCCTTCGTCTCCTGGAAAGCAAATCCAACGGAAGGAAATCTCATTTCCTTTCACAAAGCCCGAAACAAGTGTGTGTCCACCCTCAGGAGTGCCAGGAAACGATATCTCTCCGTTCTCAAGACCGAACTCTCTTATCTGTCTCCCTCTTCCAAATCCTGGTGGCGTCTGGTCAAATCCGTTTCTGGTGTTTGTTCCCCCTCCATCCCCTCGCTTACCTCAAACGGCTACACAGCTGACTCCGCACGTGAAAAAGCTGAATGCCTCAACTCTGTGTTTGCCTCTAAATCTTGTGTCCCAAACCCATCCCTCTCTGTACCCACCATACCCAGTCGTACCCTGCTGCTCCTGGACTCCGTGTCCTTTCCTCCTGACAAGGTGGAAAAGTTTCTGTCAACCCTCGACTCTGATTCTGCAACTGGACCCGACGGCATCAGCCCACGGGTCCTAAAATCCTGCTCTGCTGCTCTATCTCACCCTCTCTCTGTTCTCTTCACCCTCTCTTTTGCTCAAGGTCAACTGCCATCTGCTTGGAAATCAGCCAACATCACCGCTTTGCACAAAAAAGGTGCAAAAACAGATCCTAGCAACTACAGACCAATCAGCCTTCTCCCAATTATCAGCAAAGTCATGGAATCCATCATTGCTTCTGATATGAAATCTTTCCTCTTCTCCAATGGCTTGATCTCTGATCATCAATTTGGTTTCAGACCAGGTCACTCTACTCTGGACATGCTGCTTCTGCTGTCTCAACAATGGATGGAGGTCCTCAATGCCAAACAGGAAATTAGAGCTGTCTCCCTCGACATATCACGTGCCTTCGACACGGTCTGGCACCCCGCTCTGCTCACCAAACTCTCCTCCTTTGGTATCCATGGAAATCTCCACGCATGGCTGGCGGACTTCCTCTCTAATCGCCGTCAACGTGTGGCCCTGAATGGGTTTCTCTCATCTCCTCTTCCTGTTCAGGCTGGAGTTCCCCAAGGCAGTGTTCTGGGCCCCGTGCTTTTTCTGGTCTTCATCAATGATCTCTCTGACTCTCTCGAAAATCCTCTCTATCTCTTTGCTGATGACTCCACTCTCTGCCGCTCCATTCCTCTTCCCTCAGATCGGCAGTCTGCTGCCTCCTCACTCTCTGAAGACCTGGACAAAATCACAGACTGGTCAAACAAGTGGAACATGTCTTTCAATCCTGACAAATCTCACACTCTTACTATGTCTCTCCGAAAAGATCGACTGGACAACCCTCCCATCTACTTTCTCAACAATCCTCTCCAAGAAGTTCTGTCGCTCAAGATTTTGGGTCTCACTATCTGCCATGATCTTTCTTGGGAAAACCACATTTCCAAGCTGGCCTCCAAAGCCAGTCGCCGACTGGGCATCCTCCGTCGTGCGAAGTCCTTCCTCGGCACACCTGAGCTCCTCACCACATACAAGGCTTTCATCCGCAGCTCAATGGAATACTGTTCTCCCCTATGGGCCGGTGCTCCTGCCTCACACCTAGCTCGGCTTCACGCTGTTGAAACCAAAGCTTTCAGAATTATTGGAATCTCCCGCGATGAAGCTATCTCTGAGGGCCTTTCACTCACTCACCGCAGGCAGGTAGGTGGTCTTTCTGTCTTCTACCGACTCCTCTCCGGCCTTGCACCCCCAGCTCTCTCTGTGCTCTGTCCCCCAAATATTCCTACAGGTCGCACAAGATCTGCCAGCAACCCTCTGATGGTTAAACTGCCGAAATCTCGGCTCTCCGCTCACCTTCACTCTTTCATTCCTCTTTTCTCCCGCCTCTGGAACAAACTCCCTCACTCCCTTCAATCCCACTCCTCCCTCCAGATCTTTAAAACAGCTGTTCACCACCATCTCTTATCTTCCCCCATCCAAAACCTTGATCTTTTCTACCCCCGCTAATTCACCCCAGATCCACCTTGTTTGAAATTCCAACTTCTTTCCTGGAAGTCCTGGCAGTGTCCATATGTTTTATACCTCTCCCACTGCCCCCTTCCCACGCCCCCCCCCCCCCCCCAAAGCCCTCGCCCTCTCTCAGATCTCTCGATGTCTCCATGTCTCTCGGTCCCTGCTCTCAAATGTTGTGTTTGTGTCCTTCCCCCTCTCTCCCCATCTTGTCTACCGCTCCCTATGTTATATGTTTTATGTGTCGGTTTGTCTTTCTGTGTGATTAATGTTCGCTCTTTCACGAGCCTCGATCTTGTATACAAAAAAAAAAAAAAAAAAAAAAAAAAAAAAAAAAAAAAAAAAAAAAAAAAAAAAAAAAAAAAAAAAAAAAAAAAAAAAAAAAAAAAAAAAAAAAAAAAAAAAAAAAAAAAAAAAAAAAAAAAAAAAAAAAAAAAAAAAAAAAGACATGCTGGCTCTTCTTTGCACTTCTTTGTGATGGAGTTGGTGTTGTAAATAAGTTGAGGATGTTGATTCGGCAGGTTAATCAGCTGGAGGCCTTTCAACCTTCTGGAAGAAGCTAAAGAGGGTCTTCTGCACTGCTTTCTTCGTTTTTTTTCAGCAAGCATAGATATGCAGCCACTAAAATGTATTTTCCAATTCTCTCTTTAACTCCTAGTTCACCTGTCCCATGCTTTACTCATTCTAATCCTCCTGTTATGTTAATCGTTCTTTTAATTTGATCTTTAATTTGATTTCCCCGTGGAGAACCGAGCCGTGGTCGCCATGTCCATAGCTTGTGCCATTGGGACCCATTCCTTCATCTTTTCTTCACTCAATATATTTGTCCGAACAGTCAAAAAAGTTAAGCTTAATTCTTTGGCAATTTCACATTTTGTTGTGTAAATATGGAGAAGGAGGGATCACAGCCTTCTTTAAAGTAAATACACCTCGTTATAAGAATCACTGATTTCTTAAAATTTTCATATTACACTCCAGATTTCAACACTTATTTAGTCCATGAGATCTGTTCCTCAAATCTTAAGCCAGATTTTTATTCTCTACTTTAATTAGTCAGTGACAGTTCATTGTGGAAAATTGCCTCGTATAATGCATGAAATCGCTTCAAGCTCCTAATTTGAAAAACTATAGCACCTACAATAGTGATGTATGCAGTGATTCATAGGTATGAAGATCAGGCATTCAATTATATGATTGAGGAAAGGGAAATTAAAAAATGTAAGCACTTTATCGCACAGAAACGGTTGTGGCCTGTTCCAAGACAAGGTATTCTTGAGCAGGCTGAAACAAAATTGTGGCTTAAGAACCCCGTGATTGGACTGCCGGCTGACCAAGATGGCGTGCTGCCATCTCGGGAAAGCTTCTTTTTTTTAATGATCACTCCCCTAAATTATCTTCAAAAGGGGTGTTTAAATTTAGCAAAATACCCAGTTTTCATTCATGCACTTCATTGGAGATCCCTTAGTATGCATGCAAAGCTTCGGGCCGCTAGATTTCATGGTTTTGGATGTGTGGAAGAGACATACACACTGAGGCACACATTTTCTTTCTTTTTAATTGTATATAAAAAAATGATTCGAGTTTGTTGAAAAACTAACATTGGCTTTTGGTGGGGGGGGGGGGGGGGGGGGGGCAATCAAAAGCTTAAATGTATCCTCGGCCTCTGAAGTTAATGACATGTGCATTGCTATACACTATATTCTTCTTCATACCCCAAAGCAGGTTAGGTGCTGCTAAAGCAAGCTCTCAGCAAGGATTACACTAGGTGGCTTGTCCGTACCTTTCCAGTGGTAGTCAGGGCAGGAATTTTGAATTTAGATTGAGTGCTGTGATAGCTCGCCTACTCTTTTCAAAGGGCACTGTGGGATTTTTAAAAATGTTCACCAACTGATGCTGTCAGACATGGCGTCCAGTTTGACGTCCATCCGAGGACGGCACACACATTGATGAATTTCCCTGCCTGAAAATCACCAGGGAGACAGATCACCTGTGTGATCTCTGATCATAAGTTTGGTATCTGTCCCTACTATTTTACAATGGACATGTTGCTTCTTTCCATAAAAATATTGATGAATGCACTATGCACTTTGTCTCATCAAAGCAATCCCTTTGGTAGCACTCTGGAAGCTATACGGCAGAGAATACTGTCACTTCATAGGCCCAGCTAATGCAGGTGTTCTGCACCATCATCATCCCTATTCACTCTGGAATGACCGAAACTATAAAGATGGACAGGACGATAAATAAATAAATGGAACAGATCTGGCAATCGACCGACACAGATAGGGATGAAAATGGAGAAAACACCGCTAATGGCACCAACAATACCATATTCAACTGGATATAAAGGTGCAGATAAGGACTTATGCAGACACTATCTGGTCTCTGGTGCAGGATGACCGTGGTCATGCAGGCTGGCATGTCACAGGGCAAAGTACTGCTTGGGGCAGGAAACGAAACGATGGCGATGAAGATGAATCGTGATGAGGTGGCATTCGTTTCTCTACTCAAGGTCCATCTCTGGGAGTGACGAAGCAGAATGAGAGATGGATGGATGTCTTCTGTAGTCCAGCTCCATTCCAGGGACCGCCTTTCCACCACACAGCTGGTCTTGTCATTGGTCTACCGCTGTCTGTCTGAGGCCCCATCTTCCAGGCAATCCCATCCTGTGCATCAGCCCCTTGTAAATGTGTTCTGCCCCTCTCCAGGGCTCCACAGCCTACTTCACCGTCATGGCCTTCTCGCCAAACGGCCCGAGTTGTTGCCATCATAATGCGTGAAGCGCTTTCCGGTGCCGATGTGCCCACTAGTCCTCCACCTGGCCTCGCCGACGGGAGGTTTTTGAAATAATTGAAGGGACAATTGAATGTCTGATTTTTCTCTGCAAGCAGAAGTCGATGGACTGTTACTTAACGCTTCACTTTTGGCATATTTTGCTGTCCTTTCTTCTCTCTCTTTCAGAATCACACACCTGATGACCCTCCCCAATTCTAAGCTGAATGTTAACCTATATTCCTTCATCTCTATTATTTTGTCTGTGGAACTGTTCTTTTTTTGTCCTTGTGTTTGTTGTTCCTCTTGTCTTTTAAGGTGCCCATTGGCACCTCAGGCTTTTTCCCTCACCAACTCTCACTGTCTTGTATCCTCGCTGACCTCACCAGCTCCTTCATTTCTGCCAATTGTCCTTGTACGTTTTTTTTCTCTCCTTGTACCCCTTAGACAAGCTGTTGATCTTTGAACATGCTTCCCACTGACATTTCGCTCCTCCATGAGCCTAGTTTTTTGCATAAAACAAGACCGATAGTTTAACAATGGCATAGCTGGGCCTGGATCTGCTGAGTGGAGGATCTGCTGCCCCCCTGTCATGTGACCAGATCCTCAGCTCTGATTGGTGGATGTTTGTGAGGCACATATACATATATACACAGGACAGACAGACAAACGCTGTTCCAGACGGCATTGCCCTGTGAGCTACGCCATAAAGATGAAATATCACTGTAAATTTTATGTGGATATTATGTTCAACAGTCATAAGTACAATTTTTTGGGAGCTTGTAACAAAAGTATTGTAAAATAATTAGTATTATGTCAAAAACGATTGCAGATCAACAACCATAAATGTATTTTTTGTGGCTCAAGCATGAAAAGGAACATTGCTCACTTTTATAGGACTTTACCATCGTGAAGTTCTTATAATGTGGTGGCATTTAACTTTAACCTTATTTGTATGCAAAATCTAGGCTTCCGGAAGAGCGTGGTGGCAGGGTAGAAGGCAACGCCCTGATAGTGGGACAACCAAAACAAGGGAATGAATATATACGGGGGTGTAGAGTGAACGAAACGCTCGACTTTTCAATAAAGTACTTTCCAAAGCGACCAAATGTTTTGACTTGTTTATTTCGATTACTTAGGCATACTTGGGTCCAGAAAACCCAGAAGAACCCTACCTAGATGGCATCAACTACAATTGTGTGGCTCCTGGGAAGCGTTTCCGTCCGATGGACAACCTTTCTGGTGGAGAGAAAACCGTGGCAGCTTTGGCCCTTCTCTTTGCCACCCACAGGTGATTATTTCTCATAAGTTGGCAGGTTGGATTTGTACTTTCTTTAAAGGGATTTTTAAAATCACCTTTCCTCCAGTCTAGCTCCTTCTGCTCTCTTAGCCTTCACACCCTCCTCCCCACCAACTGCAGGATGTACATGTTCTTGCAGTAACCCCCTCTTTATTTAACTTCCAAAGTCCGATCTGACTGCACACCTAGCTTCTCCTGTCTCTTAAACCATCTTAGACTGTCTCTTCCTTCCAGGGCTTCAAGCAGGTGGAACCTACCCAGCCATCTCATGTCATCCCCCATCCTAAGCCACAATTCCACCCTCTACCCCAAATGACCCTGCGAAGCACAACCCTCTTGTGGACTGCTGTTTCCTTCCATCCTCTTTCCTATTTTACTGTTCATTATTTCCCTTGCTTATTGGGTCAAACTGTTGCCTCACTTACACTACTATCAGTTTGTACCCTCTATCAACTTGCTCTTCCATGAGCCTCGATATTGTAAAGAAAAAACTAATGTGGTTCTGCGGACTTCCATAATGCACATAATTTTCAAACTGGTTTTTTGCTAACCTGGAGCGTAGTTCCAAGTAGCTTGTGGGATTGCGTGCCATCTCTCCGTCCGTTGGTCCGAAAATCCTTGTAACTTCTTCTCTGAAACTGCTAATGGGATTGTGACCAAACTTGGCTAAAATGATATTTGGTACGTTGCATCTCAAGTTTGTTCACGGCATTAAAAAAATTGTGGTCTAAGGGGTCTACTGGGGGTCAAAGTACGTCCTGGTTTGACACCCCAAAATAGGTATTTGCTTTTTTCTCTAAAACTACACACACAATTTCAATGAAACTTGTCTACAACCTTCATCGCCCATGATGTACCAAAGTTTGTTCACAGCATTAAAAAAAATCAGGCCCAAAGGGAGTCTACGGGGGAGAGGGAGGAGGCGGAAAAGAGAGAGTGTGCCCCCCAAAATTGGCATTTGCTTTTTTCTCGGAAACTACACACGTTCCAATGAAACTTGACCACAAACAACCTTCATCAACCGTGATATACCAAAGTTTGTTCATGGCATAGAAAAATCAGGTTCTAAGGATATTTACGGGGGCTGGGGGGGGGGGGGGTGGAGGTTACCACCAAAATAGGTATATGCTTTCTTCTCAAACTACACAAAACTGTGCATACATACATTATATTAAGATGCATGCATACATACATACATACATACATACATTACAGTAAAAACCACCTTTAGAGGCCATTTTTCCCCGCAAGCGGGGGTTGGCCTTTTTCGGGGACCGTGGTTGTTGTTGTTTTGTGGTCCCCTTTTTGAAGCAATGTTTTACGGCCGGATGCCCTTCCTGCCGCCAACCCTTTTTGTCGCCTTTTTACGACAAACAGGGAATTACCAGTGAACTGGTACTCAATTTTCCGACCTCGTACATTACAGTAAGATGCATATAATACATACATGCATATGTACATTATAGTAAGATTTTTTTTTATGGCGTAGCCCATCAGGCAAAGCCATCTAGAACAGTGTTTGTCTGTATGTATGTATGTATGTATGTATGTATGTATGTATGTATGTCCCTTCAAACGTACACCAATCGGAGCTGAGTATCTGGTCACATGACAGGGGTGATGTGATGTCATTACGGCAGTACAACGGCTGACTCCACATACCGCCATTTTGATTCCTGTGTCGTTCAGGCCAGACATATCGTTGAACCTGTCATGTATCACAATCTGCATGCTCTACCTTGACGTTTTTCATTCAGTGTGAAACACAAATAAACACATGAAACACATGAAGTAAAAAACGTAAAAATAAGAATCGTTTATAACACTCGATTGTTATCGTGGCTGTGGTTGTTGTGTTTGTGGGTTGCTTCTGTGTAGTTTTATATATTTTGATATTGTTTCGCACAATATCACTACTGTTTATATAATTTTGTATGCTGTTCCGTGTCTTTCTGAAAGGTTTCTACTGTCGTAGAATAATAAATGTTTCTATTCAAACTGCTGTGTGAATAAACCATATATTAACGCTTCTTCCTCTTCTTCAAACTTACAAAGAGACTTTTAGAACTGGCAAATTCGTGATTAAACAAACTATTTTTTACGGCGTAGATATTTGGTTCCTGTGTTTACAGCGTTTGTCTCTCCGTATGTATGTATGTCCCTCACATATTTATCCTACATATTGGGTGAGTTTTATAGCCGACAATTATACTTCTGAAAGGTAGAATGTAATGCCATTTGGCTTTGCCAGTTATGCTTCTTTCAACATCCTTTAGGGAGCGTTCATATATTACGTTATATACTTGCTTGTAGCAAATTATCACACTTGATGATTGGGGGGAACTGAAATTATGACAACAGGGTGATGATATATGACGGGCTGGGAGAGGGTGGGTGCATATCCCCCAGATCATATATAATTAAAACTTTGATTAAGGGCTCTTGTGACTGCCTCCAACCACCCTAAGCCTGGTGTTGGCTTAACGGTTAGGGTGGAGGGCTTGGGATCTTCGGGTCCTCAGTTTGAATCCCGGTCTGCTGTTTGGATTTATGCCAGGAAGAGGAACGACAGACGCGCTTTTCATTGTGAGGCAGTTGCAGGAGAAGTACATGGAGAAGAGAAAGAAGTTGTTTCTTGGGTTTGTTGATCTGGAGAAAGCATTCGATAGGGTTCCACGCAAAGTATTGACATGGGCATTGAGGAAGTTAGGAGTGGAGGAATGTTTGATCAGAGTAGTGATGGCAATGTACAAAAGAGCGCGCACAGCTGTAAGGACGAAGGACGGGAACAGTGGTGAGTTTGAGGTGAAGGTGGGAGTGCATCAGGGGTCGGTACTCAGTCCACTACTATTTGTAGCTGTGATGGAGGTGCTGGCTCAGAACGTAAAGGAGGGTTTACCGTGGGAGTTGTTGTATGCAGATGATCTGGTGTTGATTGTGGAAAGTATGGATGGACTGAAAGAAATGATGAACAAGTGGAAGGAATGTATGGAGACGAATGGTCTGAAGGTGAATATCGGAAAGACGAAGGTGATGGCAAGTGGTAAAGCATGTGGTGAGGTGGAAAGAACTGGGAAGTGGCCTTGTGCTGTGTGTAGGAAGGGTGTCGGAGTGAACTCCATTCAATGTACAATGTGCGCTGAGTGGGTTCATCAAAAATGTAGTGGTCTGAGAGGGTCATTAACCAGTGTGGCAGCTACATTCAAATGCAAGGTGTGCACAGAGGGAGCTGCAGATGGAGGAAATGTTGAGTTGGATCTTGGAGACGGCGTGAAGCTGGAAGGTGTGAAAACATTTTGCTACCTCGGAGACATGCTGAATGGTGAAGGTGGATCAGACTCGGCAACTGTTGCTCGAGTGAGATGTGCATGGAAGAAGTTTCGGGAACTGAGTGGCATGCTGATGATGAGGGGAGTGTCGTTGAAGCTGAAGGGAAAGGTTTATGCTGCATGTGTGAGAAGTGTTATGATTTATGCGAGTGAGACATGGGTAATGAACGTAGAGCAGCAACGAAGGTTGGAAAGGGTGGAAATGCGAATGGTTCGACGGATGTGCGGAGTATCGTTGAGAGAGAGGAAGGCAAATGATGAATTGCGAAAGATGATGGGAATAGAGCCTGTGATTGATGCTGTGAAGAGGAACAGGTTGAGATGGTTTGGTCATGTGTTGAGGAAGGATGAAAGTGACTGGTTGAGAAGAGTGATGGCAATGAATGTAGAAGGAAGTAGAGGACGGGGAAGACCGAGAAAGACTTGGCTAAAGATGGTGGAAGAAGAAATGCGGGCAAGGGGGTTAACAAGGAGAGATGCAGAAAATAGGGCAAGATGGAGAACATTGTCATGGGGACCGCAAGGCTAACCCCCGCTCTCGCAGGGAAAATGGCCTTAAAATGCATGTTGTGTTGTGTTGTTGTCTGCTGTTGAATTAACACCAGGTGGGGTTGACTCAGCCTGTCATCCTTCAGAGGTCGGTAAAATGAGTACCAACTCACTGGGTCCTCTCTCAAGGAGGTTGTTGGCGGGATTTGCATTCCGGCCGCCGTAAAACACCTCATTTCATAACACACACGGTGGTGTGTGTCAGGATGGTGCTGAGGTCACTTTGATAGTGTTGACTAACTGACCAACATATAGAATAAACCAGTGTCTCAATGCAATCTCTTCACTTCCATGGTGACAGACAGCTTCGAGACTTAGAGGACTTCAAAATAATTTAATACTTACATTATTTGCTGACTGGTATCTCCACCCACGTCATACTATCCTCTTCAACTAAAATATTAAACAAGCCCGGCTACGCCGCTGTTAGACTTTCGGTCTTGTTTTTCTCCTACCTTCTTCCATCTCCCATTTTCCTCTCTGCTGAGTCTCTTCTTTGCATAAAGCTTTAGGCCAGCCAGATGTGACTTTGTTTTCCTTTCAATTTGTGACCTTTGTTGTGACAAATCTACCCTGAATTGGGTTGAATTGATGTTTCAGTAATTTATAGATCTATGTAAATGGGAGACAGTTTCAAGTATGTGTGATACACACCTTGCTTAGGCTGTCGTACTTCGAGAGCAACTTGTCGTTGCATTGTTGAACTTGTGGTTACAAACGTTGTTCCATCCCAATCCCACAACTAAAGTCAAAAAGATGTTCGTGATGGTAATCCAAAGAGGATTATGGTGTCCTATTGTGGTGTCATGCCTACCTTTGGTTGTTTTTTGTAATTTCATCCCTCTGTGTTTTTACATTATCTTAATGGTTTCATGCCTCCGCCGACGAAGTCGCCAGAGGCATTATGTTTTCAGGTTGTCAGTCTGTCCGTCCATCCGTCCGTAATAGGCTTTCGTTACCGCTATATCTTGAGAACGGCTAAAGGGATCTTAGTCAACCTTGGCACAGGTATGTATAATGAGGTAAAGATTAACTGATTAGATTTTGGGGTCAAAGGTCAGAGGTCATGTTAGGTAAAAATGCTGTTACCCTTATAACTTGTGAACCAGTGATGGGATTCTGACAAAATTTGGTACACTTGTGTAGAATGATGTAAAGATGAACTGATTAGATTTTGGGGTCACGAGGTCAAAGGTCAAAGTCTGCAATAGGTCTATAACTTGAGAATGGCTGAAGTTATCTAATTCAAACTTGATACAGTTATGTATAATGATGTAAAGATTACCTGATTAGATTTTGGGGGTCCTGAAGTCAAAGGTCAGAGGTCATGTCAGGTAAAAATATGAACTTCTGAACAGCTGAAGGGATTTAAATTAAAACTTGGTACAGGGATGTATAATGATGTAAACATGAACTGTTTAAATTTTGGGGTCAATAAGTCAGAGGTCATGTCAGGTAAAAATGTGATAACTTGGGCACAGCTGATTGGATTTAAATCAAACTTGATACAAGTATTATAATGATGTAATAATGTGGTCGGAGGCATATCGGTCAATGTCGTGACGTCGAAGAGTGCCGTTCTAGTTTTTTTTCTTATATAAGATGCTACCGTTGGAAAGCTAATAATCTATGTACTTGGAACAAAAATTACTTCCTTTAATCACAGTTCCCTGCCTGTTTTAAAAGCTTGTATTTCTGGGATTAAGGAAGAAGAAGAAGAAGAGGGACCTCGAACTTTAATTTAGCGGTTCCAATGGTAACGTTTATTCTACCACAGCAGGTGCCCTTTTCAAGAACATGGGAGGGGCACACAAAAGGAAGTATAACAATACTTCTCGAAGCAATATAAACACAGTATATAAAAGTACACGGAACGAGCACACTAACAACAGAAACTTCGTGTTATACTTCATTTTACATCTGTATTGGCACTCTGATAGTTATGTAATATGTTTGTCAAGTACAACCTGCTGTCTTTCGATTAAACCAATCAGCGAAACGAAGGGATGTACGCCTAATAATAATAATAATAATAATAATAATAATAATATTTCCCTTGCAAGGAACTTCAACATAGGAGGAGGCTATTCAGCCCATTAAGTCTGCGCCAGAGTTGCCAAGTGTGGTTATTTGTCTGTGCCCTTTCCCTTTAAATGCTTAGCATCACACAAGGATGCAGCACGTTCCATTATTAGGCTTCGGCACGACTTGGCCGGGGTTCGAACCACCAATCTTCCAGACTCAAAGCGGACACTCTAACCATTACTCCAGCGAGGCTTGTTAAAGATTTGTCATATTTCATGACCAAAAGTAGTTTTCAGTTTGTACAAGTATGTTTTGATGAAATATTACTTTGGCATACTAATTAAACTAGCAATTAGTGTTTTCCATCTTTATATGAATACAAATGATTGAAATAGCTTGTCAATCAATGTCTGATAGTTTTACTGTGCAATGGAATATCTTGTTTGAATATCTATCTTCCTTTCTCTTCGTCCTTTCAGTTACAAGGCTGCCCCTTTCTTCGTTCTTGATGAAATTGATGCCGCTCTGGATAACACCAATATTGGCAAGGTGTGTTTCAATGGAAATTCAAATTGATAATGGACCACTAAAAAAGCAGTTATTGGTTGACCCCATATTCTATATGTTGGGGCAAAGTCCCATGGAGGACGTTTAAAGGATTCCTTGACCCAACATACATGGGGCAACCTTCTGAACTTTGTCCACTCCTTGTGCAGGTTGCCAACTACATCAAAGAGCAGTCTGTGGAGAATTTCCAGGCCATTGTGATCTCGTTAAAGGAGGAATTCTACACACGTGCTGATGCTCTCATTGGTGTATACCCTGAGGTATGATCGCTCGGTGTGTCCCCTTTCAAGCTGCAAAAGTGCGATGCATCAGGCATGGTCTGTGAAAGTATTCTATTTTAGACTTGTGTCTTGGCTGACATGATGGATGTTCAAATTGTTTTGGCAAATGGAACATTGAGTGTATAGTGTTGAGCAAATTTTGTTCAATAAAAAGTCTCTGTGATAGAGTGTCGCGGAAAAGGCTCTGCGATAGTGTCGTGTTAAAGGCTCTGCGACAGTGTCGCGTTAAAGGCTCTGCAATAGAGTGTCGCGGAAAAGGCTCTGCGATAGTGTCGCGTTAAAGGCTCTGCAATAGAGCATCATGGAAAAGGCTGTGCTATAGTGTCGCGGAAAAGGCTCTGCGACAGTGTCGCGGAAAAGGCTCTGCGACAGTGTCGCGGAAAAGGCTCTGCGACAGTGTCACGGAAAAGGCTCTGCGACAGTGTCGCGGAAAAGGCTCTGCGACAGTGTCACGGAAAAGGCTCTGCGACAGTGTCGCGTTAAAGGCTCTGCAATAGAGTGTCGCGGAAAAGGCTCTGCGATAGTGTCGCGTTAAAGGCTCTGTGACAATGTCGCGTTAAAGTTTCTGCGATAGAGTGTCGCGGAAAAGGCTCTGCGATGGAGTGTCGCGGAAAAGGCTCTGCGATGGAGTGTCGTGGTAAAGGCTCTGCGATGGAGTGTCGCGGAAAAGGCTCTGCGATAGAGTGTCGCGGAAAAGGCTCTGCGATAGAGTGTCGCAGTAAAGGCTCTGCAACAGTGTCGCTGTGAAGGCTCTGCGATAGAGTGTCGTGGTAAAGGCTCTGCGATGGTGTCGCGGAAAAGGCTCTGCGATGGTGTCTCGGAAAAGGCTCTGCGATAGTGTCTCGGAAAAGGCTCTGCGATAGTGTCTCGGAAAAGGCTCTGCGATAGTGTCTCGGAAAAGGCTCTGCGATAGTGTCTCGGAAAAGGCTCTGCGATAGTGTCGCGGAAAAGGCTCTGCGATAGTTTCGCGGAAAAGGCTCTGCGATAGTGTCGCGGGAAATGCTCTGCGATAGTGTCGCGGAAAATGCTCTGCGATAGTGTCGCGGAAAATGCTCTGCGATAGTGTCGCGACAAGAGTTGTGGAACTATTTGAGGGAGAGATCTGTGCCAGAGAAAATGTGAAGCTGATCCAGGATATATACGATGGGTGCTCTACACAAGTGGGGAGCAGTATTGAGTGGTGCATTGTTTCAGGGTGGAAGTCAGTGTACATGTCGGCTCTGTGTTGAGCCCAATTTTGGTTGTTATTGTAGTGGATGTTCTGACAGCTGATGTGAGAACACAGCAGGCACCATGGAGTACGTTGTTTGTCGATGACAGCGTTGTGTGCTGAAAGTTTGGAAGGGTGGATGAAGGCCTTGGAATATCGGGGCCTGAGGATTAGTTGGTCAAAGACAGAGTACATGAGATGTACAGTGAGTGGTGAAGTCGTAGAGGGAAACAGAGTGGTGATGCAAGCGGAAAAGATAAAGGAAGTGCAGAAATTTAAGTATTTGGGGTCAGTGATACAGCAGGATGGTGAGTTAGATGGGAAGATGAGTGTTAGGATACAGGCAGGATGAAGTAACTGGAAAAGGTTACAGGTGTGCTTTGTGATGGAACGATGCCGATGGGACTGAAGTGAAAGGTGCATAGAATGGCAGTGAGGCCGGTGCTGTTGTATGGTGTGGAGACATGGCCGATGATAAGCTTTGAGCGAAGATTAGATGAGACTCAGGTGAGGATTTTGAGATGGGTTGTGTTGTAATGTGAGAATATCATGCGAGGAAAGAATAGACCAGAGGAACTATGAAGATGGTTGAAGCTTAAAATAAGGTACAGTGAAGTAGATTGCGATGGTATGGGTGTGTGATTAGGAGTATGTGGGCAGAATGAGGATGCCACCTGGAAAGAGATGGTATCACAGTCTGAAGACGAGATAGTGTGGTTGTGTGGAAGCAGCCATGAAGGAGAAAGCTGTGGATAAAGAATGGGTATACGGTAGACGCAAATGGTGGAGCAGGATCCGTGTCTGACCCACTTGAAGTGGGCTAATAATGCTGAAGAAGAATAAGATATGGTGCCTGCATATTGAAGAATAAACAAAACAAATGCTGTTTTCTTGACTATTGAGTTTGGATCTAAGAACATTTTGAAGTGTGTGTGTGCGTGCGGTGCATGCGTGTGTGCCATATAGAACTTTCCCATCATTGTGAAAAAATTGTAGCTTTGATTTTAATTGCATATTTCTGTGTGAGCATGTTTGTCTTGTCAAATGCGAGAATCCTGTAGCTTTATTTCATTTTTTGGTCATTACTGTATTTCTTTTGCAGCAAGGAGATTGTGTCATCAGCAAAGTGTTGACCTTTGACCTGACTCAGTTTCCTGAGCCTGGTCCGACCGAGATGGAAACTGGGATGCCGTGCTGAAGTTGGTTCCTTTTTTTTCGTCTGCTCTCCTTGCTGTTTGCATGTTGGGAATGTATCACAAATCTTTCCGTACGTTTGGCTTGCTCGGGCCCAAGAGTTGTGAGCAGTGCCGTGCATGGACATCAATTTGTGAGCCATGGCAAGCGTTCAGAATTTGAATTGCAAAGATTTTTGCTGTGGTCAAAACTTATCCTGTTTTAGTGTTTGTCCTCGGTGTCAGTGACTTCCCAAGCAATACACTCCTTGGTGTATTTTTGCCATGATATTTTGACTTACAGAAGTGGTGCCACATTTCTATTGTGAGATTAACAAGCTAAATCTACACTTACCAAGCTCCCTTGGTCCTCCATTTTGGATATTTTTGAAGGTAGCATTCTGATATAGTGATATCACAGTGATTTATCTTTATGCTGCTGCTTATGAATTTATCATCTTGGTGTCTCAGAGGTTGTGGATATTTTTTTTAGCTCATTATGACTGCCTGGGAGATGTAATGGGGGTGGGGTAATGGGGGCTGGGAGCATCATTGAACCTGTTAGGTTAACGATGCTCTACAAGGTGGTCTGTCTTCTGGTCACCCTTGTTTGATCATGTGTTGTGATGTTCTTAATTTGATTTGCGCAGGATAAGGAGAATACTTTTTAAAATATTATGCAAGGTTGACCTAGTGGGTGTTGCTTCTCAAAGGATCAGACCCTGAAGTCTGGCACCACGTGGTTTCCTGTTGTCGGCGTAGTGCTGTCCAGTGCAGCTGCATTTCACTTTATGGCCTCCAGCCAGCGATGCACGTAATCTGTTTGGAAAACGAATAATGTCAGAGAAAAGTAAAATGTGCATTTTTAGCTTTTGTAAACTGCTCTCATAGTAAAGATCAACAGAATGTAAAATCGAGTAATCATGTTCACAGATATGGATGAAATATTTCTCAGTGAGATTGTTTTTCTTGAAAAAAATTTTTTTTTTTTGAATGCACACATTTTGTGCTCCTTTGTTTTTAACTCGAGAGCTCTCTCTCTATTTGTAGTTTTCAACATTTTTGTTTGTAGTACTTTGTATACTCTGAATAAATCATCGTTTCTTTTATTGCCTGGACTGCTGCAATGAATTTCTTGGAGTTTCCATCTCAGAAATCCTTTTTGCAAAGGGATTAAAACTTTCAAATGGATTGTATCCGAGGACACGTGATTGTATACATTGTAGAGCCATTGTTTTTGGGCTTATAACATTTGCATTTGAAGTCAAAGGAAATGCGATGGATTTCCTCCATTATAAATTCAGTTGCTCATTCTCTGTGCGACTTTGCCCAGCTGTTTGAAAGATCTACCCACAACAAAGCTTCGGCGCTGGAATGCGAGGCATTACGCTATCCACAAGCCACGCTCATGAATTTTCTTGTCCACTTGTACCAAGAGCGCAGCCTTGCCCTTTTCAGAAGGCATTTCCTTACGGCCCAACGAGTTGCAATTGAACGGCTGTGAGCTCCAAAGAGTGCTTTGTTTGTTTGTTTTGACTTTGATCTCCACTTTTCTTTATTCTATCAAGCCAGCCGAGCCCTCGGCAGATTTCGGGCCGGACGGGAGTCTGGGCAAACATTCTACTTGCTTCGGTGAATAAGCTTCTGTTGAACCGACAAACTCTGCTTTCCATATTGCCAATCAAAATGTCGAATTTCCGACATCGTTTTGAAATGGCTTTCTTGCAGCTGCTCCTAACAGGTACGTTCCCATCCTTCACGATGGAGTGTACAGCTCAACAAAAAAAATGGTAATAAATGCTTGCATTTGTGCCTTTGTATTCTTATCTCTTTTCTATTCTGTGCAAGAATCTACAAAATATGAGCGAAATCCAAATTTACGTTTATGGATTAATTGTAATGTTGCTTCTCCGATGATGTGAAATGAATGGATCACTGTCAGTTTTTCACATATCCGAGCAGTCTGCTCCACCAAGCTGTGACGTTAGATCCATTTAAATTGCCCAAGATCAAAGTGAACTTTATACTTTAGAGTCTCTGCATTTTCTTGACTGCTGATAAATTTTGCTCGACTGCCAGAGCAATGCAGGTTGATCTGAGCTAATGTGGGTTGCTTTGCAAAACCCTTTGGAAAAACTTTTCAGGAACTGAACTCGTTCGATTGACCACCACTAATTGGGAATATTCGTATTTGAAACTGAAAGTGCCGCCAACTCTGGTTGCTGCCCAGCCAAGGACCGCTATTTCAATTACCAAGTGGTCTCAATCCGGGACTGTGCAGGCATCGTGTCCAAAACTATGTACAAAAGGACACACAACGCCTACACAGACCTGGATGAAAACCGCTCAATGTTTTGTATGCTGGACCTTGAGCCTTGCAACAAATTTAATTGGTGGTGCCTTAATTTTTCAAGTGACCAACATGGATACAAGTCAGGAGACGACGATGGTTCACGAGCGAGCGGTATTATCTGTTATGACATTAGTTAGCTACACAATACCGAAAATTCGGTTCGATTCCAACAACTTTGAAAATTTGACCTTTGTGACCTTCAAAGGTCGAAGATTCTGAAATTTGTTGGAAAACTTGTATTTCATGATGTATGTGATAATATAAGATCATGTATGACATTTCACCTTATCAGGAAGCGAACAATGTAATAAAACCATCAAAAATCGACTTTTTTTTAAATTTCGTGACCTTGACCTTGACCTTGGGGCGAAAATGAAAAATTGAGCTCTGTGGGGCTAGACACATGACATTGGCCTAACCAAATACCGAAACCCCTGTCAGATTCCACCAAACCCTTCGGAGAAGATGTTGCTTGAACTTGATTACCCCCTAAAAAGACATCTTTTTCAGGCGTAGCTCCGCCCACAATGGGCGCAATACGCCCACTCTAGGCAGGACACAACTAGATCATGATATCAACCTCCCACCCAAGTTTCATCAAGATCGGATGATATCATCGGGTAGTTATGCTGCGGACAGACAGACAGACAGACACCCATGACGAATATAGTGGTCACTGTTTGATAACTCGTGAACCAATAGAGGATAATTCTGATACCAAGTGAATGAATCAATATCAACCTTTTGAAACTTCAATTCTAGTCTGGTTAAAGCGCGCTAAGCGGACCCGATCAGACCTCTGTCTTTTGTAATGTATTTCCTACCCGTGAAAGCCAAAGTGTGCATGTTTACGTTCTTATCTGTTATCTAAAAATGCAAGCTATTGTTATTCTCAGCACTAAAGATCTCCCGAAACTTGCAGATTAGCCTGCAGAATCTAGGGCTTTTTCATTCTTTCCCATCACATTCCAGGCATGACTGTTGTGGTGACATCTCCAGTGGATTCTCTGCAGCACTGCTGCGACAATGGTCGAAACTGGGCCAAGGATAAGGACCACTGCAATAGTATCCAGCCGCTCCAGAGCAACACTGTTGATGGGATTTGCAGGTTTGTTGGTCTTTCTGATGTTGCTCTTGATGACTTGGGTGATATTTTTTGTAAAGAGAGCCATAGGTTTTGGAGGCATTTGGTCAGGAGAATAATGCCGAGGGTGCTTATTAATGAATTACTAATATGGATGAATCCTTTCAGCTTTTCACCAGTGCATTAATATGCAGCAAATCCCCCTCGGGTGGTTGATCTTTTATACAAATAGTTTTGTAAAGCAAATAAAGAGCAGAAGCTTGGAACAACAGAACAACCTGATCTCCAAAAGAGGCACCCACTTCATTGATGCCATTCGAACACGAGAACACCCATGTCACCACCTGCCCAATCACCCACCCCACCCCTCAGACACAAAGATATCTCACCAGAAACTTATTATAACAACATATTTTCAAATGCGCCAGCTCCTCCTGCAAACAACATCTCGGGAAGAAAACATTCACAATCTCATCGCCAACCATCGCTTTGCAACAACAGCACGACTGCTCATGCTGTCACCTTGAACTTTATACTGTGCATCACTTAACGACACCTTTCTCTCACCTCGCACAATACAGACAGCTATTTAACATTTCCTCTCTCCTCGATCTCTGGGGGAATGAAGTAGGAGTATCTGGCTTCCTTGGAGATGTGGGCTGTCAGTGAGGATGCCTGGGGCTGGTGATGATGGTGATGATGGTGATGATGGTGATGATGATGATGATTGATCTTGCAGTTAATGTGTGACTGGATATTGCCATTTTTCAATGCTCTTCCAGTGCATATGACAAATCATTTATTAATGAGTGAAGATGTATAATGGAGATTCAAATAGTTTTCTCATCAAGACTTACAACAGCTGTCCAAAGATTTACAACAGCTGTCCAATAAATGCCGACTTTTTAAATTTTAAAATGACAAAAACTATACGTGTGTGTGTGTGTGTGTGTGTGTGTGTGTGTGTGTGTGTGTGTGTGTGTGTGTGTGTGTGTGTGTGTGTGTGTGTGTGTGTGTGTGTGTATGTGTGTGTGTGTGTGTGTGTGTGTGTGTGTGTGTGTGTGTGTGTGTGTGATTATGAAAAAAGGGGCACATCAAAAGAAAGAGTGGTAAAAAGCTGTAAAATGACTCCCCCCTACCCCCATCTCCAATTCTGAAATGCTACCAGGAGCCTGCTGGCGATCTTTCTTTGGTGTTGTCGACCCAACTGCAATGGGTTTATCATGGGTCTTCGGGGCCACATTATTTATTTTTTCTTTGTAAGGAACATTGCTTCAAAAAGGGGACCACGGTGCCAGAAAAAGGCCAACCCCTGCTTTGCGGAGAAAAATGGCCTCGAAAGGTGGTTCTTATACAAAGTCGAGGCTCGTATCAGAGCTAACACATAGAACATAGAATAATGGGAGTGGGAGACGAGAGGGGGAGAACTCGCACTCTCCCTCACAACCCTAAAGCACCAATCGCCTCCCCACTTCAAGCCTTCAAACCCGTTTCCAACCCCACCTCCCCACCCCTCACCACCTCCCCCACCACCACCACAACTACGAAAACTCCCACCCCCACCGAAACTCCCACCCCCACCGAAACTCCCACCCCCACCGAAACTCCCACCACCACCGAAACTCCCACCCCCACCGAAACTCCTCACCAACCCCCCTCTCCAAAGCCTCTAACCCTAGCCTCCGAACTCTCCTATATTTGCTCCCCGCACTATACTAATCCTGTTTGGGGGTGGATTGGGTGCTAGGAAAGATCACGTCACATGACTTAGTTTCCTCGGCTTAAGATGAAGATCAGTCAAGTGATCACCTCTTGGCCTGGCACTCGCTTGCTTTGGGGACTCCATTCTGTATGGTGGCGCGACTTTGGACATGAGAGTCTTTGAAGCGGCTGACTTGCGGACGATTTAAAGCCGCTCACCGGAATCGAACCGGGCAACCGGAATCGACCGACGACTGACAGTATATTGGTTAATGATGCACCCCTAACTGTGCACCGATCATTATTAAAAAAAAATAACCACCTTTAGAGGCCATTTTTCCCCGCAAAGCGGGGGTTGGCCTTTTTCGGGAACCGTGGTTGTGGTTGTTTTTTGGTCCCCTTTTTGAAGCAATGTTTTACGGCCGGATGCCCTTCCTGATGCCAACCCTTTTTGCCGCCTTTAACGACAAACAGGGAATTA
Source organism: Myxine glutinosa (assembly GCF_964187855.1). Lineage (NCBI taxonomy): Eukaryota > Metazoa > Chordata > Myxini > Myxiniformes > Myxinidae > Myxine > Myxine glutinosa. The sequence continues at coordinate 119,278,430 of NC_136264.1, forward strand.
CCAGTGAACTGGTACTCAATTAGCCGACCTCGGAAGGATGACAGGCTGAGTCAACCCCCCTGGCGTTAATTCAGCGATCGACCGGGATTCAAACCCAGGATCCTAAGATCCCAAGCTGGCACCCTAGCCGCTAGCCCAACACCAGGGTTTCGATCATTAACCAGTATAAAGCTGTAACCAGTTTCGATCATTAACCGATCATTAACCAGTATAAAGCTGTAAGGTTAAAAATCACGAAGTGCATGGAACAGTGATGTCGTCCTGACGAGCCCCAAAAAGGGAGAAACTAGTTGGCAGCTTCACCTTTCATCTGCTTGTTGACAGCATTTGATCTTGTCGTCTTTGCACTGCAAGAGGCCTTTCTGGGGCTGCAGTCATGAGTCGTCGTGACGGTATTGTTGTCCAAGTCAGAGAACAAAAGGAAATATCTTCATATTATAAATAAATTATGATCCTTCCATTCTGTATTGTCTGGGCCCATTTGTCCTTTGGAAAGCCTTTACGTATTTTCCTCTGTTGTCTCTTTCTTAAATGTTTCTTTCAAAGTCAAACAAGGCCTTGAGGTGTAAGGTGCGAAGCTGGCAATTGGCATCATGGCAGTGGATGGAAAAACGGTTTGGCTAATGAATTGAGCGGTTGGCCACTTGGCTTCGGTTGGGCACGTTGCCGAGAGAAGTGATTCAACAAGGCAAATGCATATGAAATAGCTCCCTGGATTCGGAGGAGGAGTTTTGTCTTCCCCTTGGTGCTGCTGTGTTGTTCCTCACCGAACAAGTTGTCCCTTTTTCCTTCCTCGGTTGGCGTGCAGAACGATCAGTCGCCCTCCCCCATTTATTAAATCTGGTTAATTCCATTAACTTGTCGGTTGGTTCGAGGTTCGTCATTGGGCTATAAACCACGGCATGGTTAAAAAGCACCACTGTGGGAAATTGGTGCTATATTCCCTAACAGGAGGCCTTATAAAACCACTGTCAGATTATCCAAACCACCATTCAGGCTCATCCCGTTTTAATATGGACGATCCAGATACAGTGGCGGATTCTTAGTTAGAGCTATCTGTATGCCGAAAACTGAAGTAAAGATCTATTCGGCTTTCCCGGCGGATGGTGTATGGTCTCTTTCGGTGATCCGTCACTAAAATGACGATTGTGCAGGTGGAGGATTTGACCTCAAGTCCACCCGACGGTCCACTGTAACATTGCTTTGTCAGGATTGGGATCGGGACACTGATCTGAATTCGCTGACCATAACAATATGTATACCACCGGTGTATTACGATTGAGATACCAAAAATTGTATTTTTGCACTATTGTTAGTATCTTGGTCCAATAACATTTTTGAATGCTCCTTGTACTTAAAAGTTGAAATAATGGAGATGGAGTTCAAGGTGAAAACGATGATGCTTCTGGTGATGTTATTATCCATTCGAGTTTAATATTATCCATTATTCAATCATTCTAGTTAGGAGTGGAGGAATGGTTGATCAGAGTAGTGATGGCAATGTACAAAAGAGCGTGCACAGCTGTAAGGACGAAGGACGGGAACAGTGGTGAGTTTGAGGTGAAGGTGGGAGTGCATCAGGGGTCGGTACTAAGTCCACTACTATTTGTAGCTGTGATGGAGGTGCTGGCTCAGAACGTAAAGGAGGGTTTACCGTGGGAGTTGTTGCATGCAGATAATCTGGTGTTGATTGCAGAAAGTATGGATGGACTGAAGGAGAAGATGAACAAGTGGAAGGAATGTATGGAGACAAAAGGTCTGAAGGTGAATATCGGAAAAACGAAGGTGATGGCAAGTGGTAAAGCATGTGGTGAGGTGGAAAAAACTGGGAAGTGGCCATGTGCTGTGTGCAGGAAGGGTGTCAGAGTGAATTCCATTCAATGTACAATGTGCGCTGAGTGGGTTCATCAAAAATGTAGTGTTTGAGAGGGTCATTAACCAGTGTGGCAGCTACATTCAAGTGTAAGGTGTGCACAGAGGGAGCTGCAGATGGAGGAAATGTTGAGTTGGATCTTGGAGATGGCGTGAAGCTGGAAGGTGTGAAAACATTTTGTTACCTTGGAGACATGCTGAATGGAGAAGGTGGATCAGACTCAGCAACGGTTGCTCGAGTGAGATGTGCATGGAAGAAGTTTCGGGAACTGAGTGGCGTGCTGACGAGGAGGGGAGTGTCATTGAAGTTGAAGGGAAAGGTGTATGCTGCATGTGTGAGAAGTGTTATGATTTATGGGAGCGAGACATGGGTAATGAATGTAGAGCAGCAACGAAGGCTGGAAAGGGTGGAAATGCGAATGGTTCGGTGGATGTGTGGAGTATCGTTGAGAGAGAGGAATACAAATTATGAATTGCGAAAGATGATGGGAATAGAGCCTGTGATGGATGCTGTGAAGAGAAACAGGTTGAGATGGTTTGGTCATGTGTTGAGGAAGGATGAAAGTGACTGGTTGAAAAGAGTGATGGAAATGAATGTAGAAGGAAGTAGAGGATGGGTAAGACCGAGAAAGACCTGGCTAAAGATGGTCGAAGAAGAAATGCGGGCAAGGGGGTTAACAAGGGGAGATGCAGAAAATAGGGCAAAATGGAGAACATTGTCATGGGGACCGCAAGGCTAACCCCCGCTCTTGCGGGGAAAATGGCCTTAAAATGCCTGTTGTTGTTGTATTCATTCATTCTAGTCTAGATGTTATTAAATAACTACAGACTTGGCATTTAATATGGAATATTTTTTTTGTGGGGGTGAACTTACTTTTCAAGATGTCTGAGAACCAAAAGTTCATTGTAATTATGTTGAAATTATTCTAGATTTTGTTAATGTGACCTTTAAAAGAAACAAAAACCACATTTGACATTTCGAAACAAATAAATTGATCCTTGAAAGTGATGTAAACTGATATCGAACTCAATTCATGGACAGTACTGTGTTAAACTTCTGTACGTTTTCCAGAAGTATCTCTTTATTTTGCACATTAGCCAAAAATTTTTTTAACAAAAACAAAAGTGAAATTACGACTGGGATTAGAGACAGTAAAATTACAGGTCAGTACTTCGTGTAACCCCCACGAGCATTCAGGAGAGCACGTACATGTTGAGGCATGCTATTCACGAGATTTGCCAAGGTTTGGACAGGAATCGCTTGCCATGCAGTGACGATAGCCTGCTGCAATTCACGCACAGAGGTCGGCTGCTGGTCCAAGTGGTCGATTTGACGCATTAATTCTGCCCACAAGTTCTCCATCGGATTCATATCCGGGGACATGGCAGGCCACGCCATATGCTCTACACCACAGTCAGCAAGAAAGTGTTGGATCATGCAAGCACGATGAGGCCGTGCATTGTCATCTTGGAAGACAAAGTTTCCTCGAAAGGCTGCACGAGCAAATGGAAACAATGCTTCTTCCAGAATGGCCCTGTACTTGAACTGGTTCAGGTTTCCATTCAGAACAACCAGGTCAGTTTTGCCCCCTGCATGAAAAGCAGCCCAAACGGTCACCCCACCACCTCAAGCTTGGACTCTTGGCACTATACAATCTTTGTTGTAGGCTTCATGCACTTGTCTGCACACGTGGACGCGGCCATCTTGACGATAGACCAGAAATCTAGACTCGTCACTGAAGATCACGTGATTCCATTGTCCTGGCTGCCATTGACGGTGCTCTCTGGCCCACTGCAATCGGCGCTGGCGGTGTTGTCTGGTCAGGCGTGGCTTTCTCAGGGGCCGCCTGGCACGATAGCCTGCTTGAACCAGTCATTGGTTGACTAGCCTTCTGGATACAGGCACATTTGTCAGTTGCTGCCACTCAGCCCTAAGCCGATTAGCTGACTTGGTACGGCCATTGCGGACTAACCGGTGCAGCTGGCGATCATCCCTCCTTGTGGTTCTGCGGGGACGTCCTGACCTCGGTATTGGAGTAGGGACACCCCTCTGAGCATTTCGTTTCAGGATCTTTGACACCTGACCTTGAGTGATGCCATACTGCCGAGCAATAGCACGCTGTTTCATGCCGTAATTTCGTAAAGCCACCACTCCATGACAAACAGCATTGTCGAGTTCACGGACCATCTCCAGAGGAAGCGGCAATAACCTTTGGAGACGTGCAGCAGTTGTTTTCCACGAATACAGAACGCAACAACCCTTGTATACCCGACTGTGAAGCCAATCATCAAATGCACCTCTCCGTACATTTTGCCACGCCACCTGTGATATAATCCTTTTGTTGACTTCTTGCTGCGACAGACAATCAGTGACATGGTTCTTTTAACAAATAAATCACCAAAGTGTAAAAGAAACTCACCAGATTGATATACTGAGTTAAGAAAGTAAACCCAAGTAAAGAAAAAAAAAATATGCCATATTAAATGCCAAGTCTGTCGTTTAAAATGGATTGTTGTTTTCTTCCTTGATTCATATCCACTGCCTGCAGCAACATGCAAGAGCGTTGCTGCATGGAGAAGATAAGTGAGGACCAGTGCCAGGCTGGGAAAGTTGCCGCCAACAACTCCACATCTTGTGTGTCCATCTCGTATCCTGGCTGCCCCAAAGGCCCATTTGAGGTGTGTCAGGCAAATAATACACAGGCATAGGAAAATTGCACCAATGCTATTTTATAGTTTGTGACATATTTTGTGCCTTCATTTCCTATAGGGTTTTAGAATTTCTATTTTTTAAACAGAAGTAGCATACAGTCACGTGAAAAAGTAAGTACACCCCATGTAAAGTTTTGACTTTTTCAACATATTTCAACATACAGCTATTTCATCTTCATTTCAACAATATTGAGAGATAAAGGTGATATAATATAACAAATATCATGAAACATTTACATTTTGTTGTCCATTGTATAATTTAAATAAACATAAATGCAAATTTCGCATGTGGAAAAAGTAAGTACACCCTTGGCTCTAATAATAATAATAATAATAATAATGCATTTATTTTATATAGCGCTTTTCAGGAAGCCCAAAGACGCTTTGACAGAGTGCAAAACATAATGCATAGCAAAACATAAAAACAATTGCAAAAAAAGAAGAATCAATAGGGAAATATTCAAAGCACAAAGGAGGGAGAAGGAGAGGAGATAGTCAGGGGTTAGATGCTGTGGGTTAAATGTTGAATGCAGTGTTGAACAGGTGGGTCTTGAGTGATGTTTTGAATGTGGTGAGTGAGGAGGAGTCTCTGATGGTGTGAGGTAGCAAGTTCCAGAGGGTGGGAGCAGCGATGGAGAAGGCCCTGTCCCCCCAGGATCTAAATTTGGTCCGGATGGGGGGGGTCAGGAGGTTGGTACCAGCAGAGCGGAGGTTGCGGGTGGGAGTGTGTCTGGAGAGGAGGTCAGCCAGGTAGGATGGGGCCAGGTTATGGAGGGCTTTGTATGTCAAGAGGAGGATTTTGTACTGGATTCTCTGGGGGTTGGGGAGCCAGTGAAGCTTGTAAAGGACGGGGGTGATGTGGTCACGGGTCCGGGAATGGGTGAGTAGACGGGCAGCGGAGTTCTGAATGTATTGGAGTTTATTGGTGATTGTTGAGGGTGAACCATAAAGGAGGCTATTGCAGTAGTCCAGACGGGAAGTGATGAAGGCATGGATGAGGGTTTCTGCAGCCACGGAGGAGAGGGATGGACGGAGACGGGCGATGTTTTTCAGGTGAAAGAAGGCTGTCTTTGTGATCTGTTTAGTGTATTTGTCGAAGGAGAGGGTTTGGTCAAAGATGATGCCAAGATTCCGGATGTGAGGGGAGGTGGATACTGGGACACCGTCGATGTTGAGGGCAAAGTTATGGGTGGACTTGGTGAGCGTTTTTGGGCCAATGATGATTATTTCAGATTTATCACAGTTAAGTTTGAGGAAGTTGATTTGAAGCCAGGATTTTTTTTTTTTTTTTTTTAATTTTTTTTTGTATACAAGATCGAGGCTCGTGAAAGAGCGAACATTAATCACACAGAAAGACAAACCGACACATAAAACATATAACATCGGGAGCGGTAGACAAGATGGGGAGAGAGGGGGAAGGACACAAACACAACATTTGAGAGCAGGGACCGAGAGACATGGAGACATCGAGAGATCTGAGAGAGGGCGAGGGCTTTGGGGGGGGGGGGGGCATGGGAAGGGGGCGGTGGGAGAGGTATAAAACATATGGACACTACCAGGACTTCCAGGAAAGAAGTTGGAATTTCAAACAAGGTGGATCTGGGGTGAATTAGCGGGGGTAGAAAAGATCAAGGTTTTGGATGGGGGAAGATAAGAGATGGTGGTGAACAGCTGTTTTAAAGACCTGGAGGGAGGAGTGGGATTGAAGGGAGTGAGGGAGTTTGTTCCAGAGGCGGGAGAAAAGAGGAATGAAAGAGTGAAGGTGAGCAGAGAGCCGAGATTTCGGCAGTTTAACCATCAGAGGGTTGCTGGCAGATCTTGTGCGACCTGTAGGAATATTTGGGGGACAGAGCACAGAGAGAGCTGGGGGTGCAAGGCCGGAGAGGAGTCGGTAGAAGACAGAAAGACCACCTACCTGCCTGCGGTGAGTGAGTGAAAGGCCCTCAGAGATAGCTTCATCGCGGGAGATTCCAATAATTCTGAAAGCTTTGGTTTCAACAGCGTGAAGCCGAGCTAGGTGTGAGGCAGGAGCACCGGCCCATAGGGGAGAACAGTATTCCATTGAGCTGCGGATGAAAGCCTTGTATGTGGTGAGGAGCTCAGGTGTGCCGAGGAAGGACTTCGCACGACGGAGGATGCCCAGTCGGCGACTGGCTTTGGAGGCCAGCTTGGAAATGTGGTTTTCCCAAGAAAGATCATGGCAGATAGTGAGACCCAAAATCTTGAGCGACAGAACTTCTTGGAGAGGATTGTTGAGAAAGTAGATGGGAGGGTTGTCCAGTCGATCTTTTCGGAGAGACATAGTAAGAGTGTGAGATTTGTCAGGATTGAAAGACATGTTCCACTTGTTTGACCAGTCTGTCATTTTGTCCAGGTCTTCAGAGAGTGAGGAGGCAGCAGACTGCCGATCTGAGGGAAGAGGAATGGAGCGGCAGAGAGTGGAGTCATCAGCAAAGAGATAGAGAGGATTTTCGAGAGAGTCAGAGAGATCATTGATGAAGACCAGAAAAAGCACGGGGCCCAGAACACTGCCTTGGGGAACTCCAGCCTGAACAGGAAGAGGAGATGAGAGAAACCCATTCAGGGCCACACGTTGACGACGACTAGAGAGGAAGTCCGCCAGCCATGCGTGGAGATTTCCATGGATACCAAAGGAGGAGAGTTTGGTGAGCAGAGCGGGGTGCCAAACCGTGTCGAAGGCACGTGATATGTCGAGGGAGACAGCTCTAATTTCCTGTTTGGCATTGAGGACCTCCATCCATTGTTGAGACAGCAGAAGCAGCATGTCCAGAGTAGAGTGACCTGGTCTGAAACCAAATTGATGATCAGAGATCAAGCCATTGGAGAAGAGGAAAGATTTCATATCTGAAGCAATGATGGATTCCATGACTTTGCTGATAATTGGGAGAAGGCTGATTGGTCTGTAGTTGCTAGGATCTGTTTTTGCACCTTTTTTGTGCAAAGCGGTGATGTTGGCTGATTTCCAAGCAGATGGCAGTTGACCTTGAGCAAAAGAGAGGGTGAAGAGAACAGAGAGAGGGTGAGATAGAGCAGCAGAGCAGGATTTTAGGACCCGTGGGCTGATGCCGTCGGGTCCAGTTGCAGAATCAGAGTCGAGGGTTGACAGAAACTTTTCCACCTTGTCAGGAGGAAAGGACACGGAGTCCAGGAGCAGCAGGGTACGACTGGGTATGGTGGGTACAGAGAGGGATGGGTTTGGGACACAAGATTTAGAGGCAAACACAGAGTTGAGGCATTCAGCTTTTTCATGTGCGGAGTCAGCTGTGTAGCCGTTTGAGGTAAGGGAGGGGATGGAGGGGGAACAAACACCAGAAACGGATTTGACCAGACGCCACCAGGATTTGGAAGAGGGAGACAGATAAGAGAGTTCGGTCTTGAGAATGGAGAGATATTGTTTCCTGGCTCTCCTGAGGGTGGACACACACTTGTAATCGTCATCATCCAGTGATGCAGTTTGTCAGGATAGAGTGGGTGGCGGTGGAGATGGACTTGGTGGAGATGAAAAGCTGGATGTCATCGGCGAAGCAGTGGAATTGGAGACCATGACGGCGGATTAAGTGACCGAGGGGGGACAGGTAAAGGATGAAGAGGAGGGGGCCAAGAACTGAACCTTGGGGGACACCTTGGGGGAGGGGAGCAGTGGGGGATTTGCAGTTATTGATGGAGATGAACTGACGTCTGTCAGAGAGGTATGATTTAATCCAAGAGAGGGCAGTGCCGGTAATGTTAAAGGTGGTTTCAAGTCGGGTGAGGAGGATGGTGTGATCGATGGTGTCAAAGGCGGCGCTGAGGTCGAGGAGGATGAGAATGTTGAGGTTGCCAGCATCAGAGGAGAGGAGAAGGTCGTTGGTGATTTTGAGGAGAGCAGTTTCAGTACTGTGGTTGGAGCGGAATCCGGATTGGAATGTTTCATACAGGTTATTGGCAGAGAGGTGATGTTTGAGTTGAGTGGCTACAGCGCGTTCCAAAACCTTTGACAGAAAGGGTAGGTTGGAGATGGGTCTGAAGTTATTTAGGGTGTCAGGGTTTAGTCCAGATTTTTTCAGAATGGGGGTAACAGCAGCAATTTTGAGGGATGGTGGGACGATGCCTGTAGACAGGGAGGAGTTTATTGTTGCAATGATAAGTGGAGAGAGAGCAGGAAGGGAGGCCTTGACAAAGCTGGAGGGGATGGGGTCAAGAGTGCAGGTGGCAGTTTTCATTCCGATGAGGAGTTCAGAGAGGTCAGTAGGGGAGACTGGGGAGAATTGAGACAGGGGGTGGCAGGATAAGGGGGGGCAGGTGGTTTGAGGGGGAGCGGGTGCGGCGGTGGTCAAGCTGTTGTAGATGTTTTCAATTTTGCGTTGGAAGAATGAAAGGAAGGAGATGCAGTTGTCTATTGTGAATGACTGGGTGGTGGTGTTCAGGGGGCTGAGGAGTTTGTTTATTGTCGAGAAAAGTGCTTTTGGGTTTCCGGAGCCAGAGTGGATAATTTGAGAGTAGTAGGCGGAGCGGGCGCGGGAGAGGGCATCTTTATAGTGTTGTATGTGGTCCTTGTAGGCCTGGGAGTGAACTGTGAGACCTGTTTTAGATGGTATTACCCATCTCAAAGAGGGTAATAGATGGTATTACTCAAAGAGGGTAATGGGTGGTTTTACCTGTTAATAGGTGGTATTACCCTCTTTGGCAGAAACAACCTCAAGTAGGCGTTTCTTATAACTGTCTACCAGTCTCTGACATCGACTGGGAGAAATTTTTGCCCACTCCTCCATGCAGAATTCTTTCAGCTGTGCGATGTTTGAGGGGTTTCTTGCATGCACAACAACAACAACAACAACAACAGGCATTTTAAGGCCATTTTCCCTGCAAGAGCGGGGGTTAGCCTTGCGGTCCCCATGACAATGTTCTCCATTTCGCCCTATTTTCTGCATCTCTCCTTGTTAACCCCCTTGCCCGCATTTCTTCTTCGACCATCTTTAGCCAAGTCTTTCTCGGTCTTCCCTGTCCTCTACTTCCTTCTACATTCATTTCCATCACTCTTCTCAACCAGTCACTTTCATCCTTCCTCAACACATGACCAAACCATCTCATCCTGTTTCTCTTCACAGCATCCATCACAGGCTCTATTCCCATCATCTTTCGCAATTCATCATTTGTCTTCCTCTCTCTCAACGATACTCCACACATCCACCGAACCATTCGCATTTCCACCCTTTCCAGCCTTCGTTGCTGCTCTACATTCATTACCCATGTCTCGCTCCCATAAATCATAACACTTCTCACACATGCAGCATACACCTTTCCCTTCAGCTTCAACGACACTCCCCTCCTCGTCAGCACGCCACTCAGTTCCCGAAACTTCTTCCATGCACATCTCACTCGAGCAACCGTTGCCGAGTCTGAACCACCTTCTCCATTCAGCATGTCTCCTAGGTAACAAAATGTTTTCACACCTTCCAGCTTCACGCCGTCTCCAAGATCCAACTCAACATTTCCTCCATCTGCAGCTCCCTCTGTGCACACCTTACATTTGAATGTAGCTGCCACACTGGTTAATGACCCTCTCAGACCACTACATTTTTGATGAACCCACTCAGCGCACATTGTACATTGAATAGAATTCACTCCGACACCCTTCCTGCACACCAGCACACGGCCACTTCCCAGTTCTTTCCACCTCACCACATGCTTTACCACTTGCCATCACCTTCGTCTTTCCGATATTCACCTTCAGACCATTCGTCTCCATACATTCCTTCCATTTGTTCATCATTTCCTTCAGTCCATCCATACTTTCCACAATCAACACCAGATCATCTGCATACAACAACTCCCACGGTAAACCCTCCTTTACGTTCTGAGCCAGCACCTCCATCACAGCTACAAATAGTAGTGGACTTAGTACCGACCCCTGATGCACTCCCACCTTCACCTCAAACTCACCACTGTTCCCGTCCTTCGTCCTTACAGTTGTGCGCGCTCTTTTGTACATTGCCATCACCACTCTGATCAACCATGCCTCCACTCCGAACTTCCTCAATGCCCATGTCACTACTTCACGTGGAACCCTATCGAATGCTTTCTCCAGATCAACAAACCCAAGAAACAACTTCTTCCTCTTCTCCATGTACTTCTCCTGCAACTGCCTCACAATAAAAAGCGTGTCTGTCATTCCTCTTTCTGGCATAAATCCAAACTGCATTTCGTCAATCTTCACTTTCATCCTTAACCTCCTCTCCAACACCCTGTCCAATACCTTCATTCCATGCTCCAATAACTTTATCGCTCGATACGAGCCACAGTCCAGAGGGTCACCTTTCCCCTTGTATAGAGGGACGAGGGTACTCAGTTCCCAATCCACTGGAATGCGGCCTTCTTTCACCACCAGATTGCAGATCTCTGTCATTCTCTTCACACCCCAATTTCCCGCTGCCTTCAACATATCTCCCACAACTCCCGTCGGCCCTCCCGCTTTTCTACTCTTCATTGCTTTTATCGCTTCCTCAACCTCCTTCTCGGTTATCTTCTCTGCCGGTCCTAAAACTGGGTTACTCTCTATGTTGCCATCCCATTCATTCTCTGCATTCAACAGTATTTCCATACGTCTCTTCCATCTTCCTTTAATTGTCCCCCGTCGCACCGCGGAGCGAAAGGGGGACTATGGTTTTCTCCTCCGGCCGTCCGTCCATCCGTCCGTGCGTGCGTGCGTGTGTGCAGGCGGACGTGCGTGCATGCGGGCGTGCGTGCGTAAGCGAAGGACCGCATTCGAATTTGGTGTGTGGGTGCAACCCACGTCAAAATCCAAGATGGCCACCGCCATGTATGTCTGAACCTTGTGAGATGAATATCTTGAAAAATAAGCGAAGTACCAACTTCTAATCTGGTGTGTGGGTGTATCTAGGCACAAGGAAGAACGCTGTTTAAAATTGGGTCGCCACGTCAAAATCCAATATGGCCGCCGCCATGTATGTTTGAACCTTGTGAGATGAATATCTTGAAAAATAAGCGAAGTACCAACTTCTAATTTGGTGTGTGGGTGTATCTCGGCTTAAGGAAGAACGCTATTGTACATTGGGTCGCCACGTCAAAATCCAAGATGGCCGCCACCATATATATGTCTGAACCTTGTGAGCGAAATATCTTGAAAAATAAGCGAAGTACCAACTTCTAATCTGGTGTGTGGGTGTATCAAGGCACAAGCAAGAACGCTGTTTAAAATTGGGTCGCCACGTCAAAATCCAAGATGGCCGCCGCCATGTATGTCTGAACCTTGTGAGATGAATATCTTGAAAAATAAGCGAAGTACCAACTTCTAATTTGGTGTGTGGGTGTATCTCGGCTTAAGGAAGAACGCTATTGTACATTGGGTCGCCACGTCAAAATCCAATATGGCCGCCACCATATATATGTCTGCACCTTGTGAGCGAAATATCTTGAAAAATAAGCAAAGTACCAACTTCTAATCTGGTGTTTGTGTGTATCTAGGCACAAGGAAGAACGCTATTGAAAATTGGGTCGCCACGTCAAAATCCAAGATGGCCGCCGCCATGTATGTCTGAACCTTGTGAGATGAATATCTTGAAAAATAAGCGAAGTACCAACTTACAATCTGGTGTGTGGGTGTATCTATGCATAAGGAAGAACCCTGTTGAAAATTGGGTCGCCACGTCAAAATCCAAGATGGCCGCCGCCATGTATGTCTGAACCTTGTGAGCGGGATATCTTGAAAAATAAGCGAAGTACCAACTTCTAATCTGGTGTGTGCGTGTATCTGCGCATAAGGGAGAACGCTATTGAAAATTGGGTCGCCACGTCAAAATCCAACATGGCCGCCTTGCGTCTTCCACTTTGTCAACTCGCATCACTTCACCGGCGGGGGACCTTGGCGTAATGCTTGTTCCATCTGGGTCCACAACGATTTGTCCCACTTCATCCTTCAAGCAACTCACCCCTATCACATCACACCTCTCTTTCGCTATCTGCTTTGCAATCCTGAATTCCGCTCTCTGACCCTCTTACAAATCCAAACGTTCTCCGAACATTTTCCTTCATGCCTCCTGTGCCTTTGCTACCTCTTTCTTTGCAGCCTTCTTGGCTGCCTTATAACTTTTATGCTCTGCCTTTTCTGCCCCCATACCCTTCGCCTTCTGCCACTCCTTGAACTTCTTCCTCTTCTCGTCAATCTTCTTTCCAACTTCATCATCCCACCACCATGTTTCCGAGTGCCTCGGTGGTCCTTTTGTCCATCCACATACCTCACCAACGGCTCCCAACAGACTATCTTTCATTGACATCCAACCACGATCAAGCTCAACCACATCATCCTCTACCATATTCAGCCTCTCTTTTAATGCCTCCCTCACTGTCACCTCTTTCAACCTCCACACCTTCATTCTCGGTTGGTACTTCACCCGCCGAGCTCTCCTCGCACTTTTCACCCTTATGTCGCAGACAACCAAGTGGTGCTGTGAAACAGCCTCCTCCCCCGGGATCACCTTTGTGTCCCAGAGGTGCCCCCTATCTCGCCTACGCATCAGCAGGTAGTCAACGGTTGTCGTCGACCCACCTGACGTGTATGTAACAAGCTTATTATCCTCTTTCTGGAACTGAGTATTACAAATCAACAAATCAGCTCCATCAGCAAACTCCAAAATCCTTTCACCTTCTCCATTTCTCACACCATATCCATAACCCCCATGAACCCCCTCAAAACCGGCCATACTCCTTCCCACATGTCCATTTAGGTCTCCTCCTACCACAACAACTTCCTCATCTTTCACGTTTTCCATCAGCTTCTCCATAGCACACCAGAACTTGTCCTTCTCTTCATCGCTCCGACCAACCTGCGGAGCATATCCCGAGATGATGTTCACCAAGAGCTTTCCAATCATCATTTTCACCATCATCAACCTTTCACTCACTCTAGTCACACTCACCACACTGTCTACAAACTCCTCAGAAAACAGGACACCAACACCATTCACACCTTCTGGGCACCCTTGCCACACAAACTTGTATTTCTGTCCCTGCCTACCCTTCACCATTCTCACACCACTTCCCTTAAATCTCGTCTCCTGCACACAACATATGTCCACTCTTCTTCTGACCAATACTTCCCCCACTTCTCCTGATCTCCCTGTCATTGTCCCTACATTCCATGTCCCAAACCTCAGAAACCGATCTCCACGTCGGGCATCAGACGTTTCGTCGTCATAAATGGAATGATTTCCACCCTTGCTTCGATCGGGTTCCCCACCTTGAGTTTTGACGAGAGGGAGTGGGGTCCCCCACGGGGTACTTCGGGCTGTACCCTGCCCATATGTAATTGTCATGGTTCTCTTTTTGAGGCAATGTTTTTATGACCGGATGCCCTTCCTGACGCCAACCCTTTTAGTCGCCTCTTACGACACGCAGGGATACGGTGTACCTATTCTAAACCGGGGTACACACCGGGGCATGCACAGCTCGTTTCAAATCCCCCCACAACATCTCAATGGGATTTAGATCCGAGCTTTGACTTGGCCATTCCAGAACCCTCCATTTCTTTATTTTCAGCCATTCCTTGTTGGATTTACTGGTATGTTTCGGGTCATTGTCATATTGCAAGGTCCACCTTCGGTTGAGCTTCAACTTTCCGACAGATGGCCTCACATTATCCTCAAGCACCCTCTGGTACAATGAATAATTCATAGTGGATTCTCTGATGGTGAGCTGCCCCAGGCCCTGGTGCAGCAAAGCTGCCCCAAACCATAATATTTCCACCACCATGCTTTACAGTTGATATCAGGTTCTTGTGGTCAAATGCTGTCTCCTGGTTTCCTCCTGGCACACCGCCCATGTAGATCAAATTTGTGCAGCCTCTTTCTAATGGTAGACTCGTGCACTTTGACATCAACAGTGGCAAGAGCTACCTGTAGGTCCCGTGATGACATTCTGGAGTTCTTGGAGACTTCTTTCAGCATCTTGCGGTCTGCTCTCGGGCTGAACTTGCTGGGGCGGCCTGGCCTGAACAAGTTGGCAGTTGTTTGGAATCTTCTCCACTTGTAGATGACCTTCCGGACAGTCAAATGATTGATTTCAAATTGTTTGGAGATCTTTTTAAATCCCTTCCCAAACTCGTAGGCATCTATAACCTTCTTTCTGAAGGCCTCAGAGAGCTCTTTTGATCTAGGCATGGCGATGCCGCACACTTCAACAACAAATAGCAAACCAAACTAAATGTCTGATGTTTAAATAAGACAGGTTCCTCCAAGATCCTCTCTGACGATGTTCTAATCATTTGCACCTGAGCTGGTGCACCTGATTCTAATTTTAGGTATTTGAAGTCGTGATAAATGTAGGGGTGTACTTACTTTTTCCACATGCAAAATTTGCATTTATGCTTATTTGAATTATACAATGGACTACAAAATGTAAATGTTTCATGATATTTGTTATATTATATCACCTTTATCTATCAATATTGTTGAAATGAAGATCAAATAGCTGTATGTTTAAATATGCTGAAAAAGTCAAAACTTTACATGGGGTGTACTTACTTTTTCACGTGACTGTAGTTAAATTAACCAATAGCACTGCATGCCTTTTGCATGCCCTTTGTGTGCCCTTTGCATGCCCTTTGTGTGCCCTTTGCATGCCCTTTGCGTGCCCTTTGTGTGCCCTTTGTGTGCCCTCTTTTTCACAACACAATTGTGAACCACAGCTGAATCCAGCTATAGAGATAATAAATGCTAACCTTGAAGATACGGAAGTTAAAGTGAGAGGAGGGGATGGGAATGACAACTCGTTTCCTGCACAGCATGATTCAGAGTGTGGGTATGCAGGATTCAGCATGGTACATTTCACTCTCTACCCTGTCGTCCTAAAGTAGCAAAGCTTTGGAGGGAAGGGTGAGATGAGCAGCAGTGAGAAAAGTTATCAGTTGGAAAGGACGTTTTTAAAATATAAACTCCTTCACTGGTTGTGTGACCCCAGATCCATAAGCCATGCGGTGTGTCGCCACTCGTATCTTGACCAACAGGATCTATCTATACCACTCACTATCCTGTCTATTGCCCACAAAAACAGATCTGTATCTCGGCAGTTGGGACAAAAAGCATCGGCTCTTCCGGTTTTGAGCAAGTTGACAAAGCAGATGCAATTTTGGATCCATGCACATGAACAACAATAACCAAAAGATTGGTGTTTTAATTAAGAGTTTATATTTGATATGAGACCTCAGAGGTGTCACAAGTTCATTTGGCATGTACTCCATGCTGATGAAGGCCATTCGGTCAGAACCATGATTTCACAAATTATCTTCCCCTAGGTGAACTGGCCCAAAAGGTAGAGAATGCACTGTTCTGGTACCGACATACGCACACCGCTGCAGTGTGACGCGTTCCATAGCGAAGTGTAATGAGGAACCGAATCTGTTTCCTCAACCTGCATTAAAGCCAGTTCAAATCCTTGTTTTTCCACTCTCGCCCCTTGATCCTAATGGTCATTAAGAGGTGCTGTGAGTGCTGCAAGTTGGGAAAGAAGTCCCGTGAGCTTGGGCTGCCCTGCTCGAGTCTGCAAGGCCTGGGCTCGGACTGTGACTCAATCTTTGTCTCGTGCTGCCTGGCCAACACGGCCTTTGGTGAGTTGCTGTAAATTATTCGTGTGAAAATGGGATACAGTGATGAACTATATATTGATGGCCATTCTTTGATTTTTCAGGTGTTCAAAATCAGTGGGATGAATGGACTTTCATTGGCAACGACACAGAGCTATGTACAAAAGGTGATGTGCAGCTGGATGTTTCCTCTGGGAATTGGCTTCCATTTGAATTTTTACTTCATTAGAATTTTTACTTCATTCAAACTTTTATCACGAGCAATGAACCCGTTGTTATGGACAGGTTAATTTCCAGAGAATTACAGATGGCATAATTTCCTCGGGATTATGGATGGTGATTTATGGATGATTAATTCCACCACTTTTAGGATGTCTACGGTATATTTAATTAAAACTTGTAATGCAGGCTTCCACCAGGTGGTGCTGTGCAACACACCTTTACATTGGGAGAATTGGGGTCTTCCCCCACCTTGACCCCCTTGATTCTGAATTATGTTTTACCACCTAAAACCAAACTGTGCATACCCTGAGTACAACCACCAGTTTTTTGTCGGTGTCTGTGTGTCGCAGTTTTTCTTGCTGTTTTCAGGCTCGTTCTGTTATGACGGACTTGTAATACCCCCTCACACCAGGAGCGGCACTATATGATACACATTTACATGGTGTGAATTTGCATCCCCTACCATGAACCCTGGGTGCTATGAAAATGTTTTATTGAAACCTTCCCCGGCACACCCCAAGTACAACCAGAAGTTTTCAATTCCTTCTGTCCAGTAGTTTAGGAACACATGGAAAAACAAACAAACCCACAGACAGACAGTTGTTGAATTATATATATATATATGTATGTATGTATGTGTATATATATATATATATATATATATATATATATATATTGTTATAGATCGCGGTTAGGATGTTATAGACCGAGCGGTGGTTTAAAACCGCGACCTAACAAAACTCACCCGATTCACCCAGACTTTGGCCGTATCGCACCCTAGCTGCTCAATGAGGGAAAAGACGAAAACGACGCAATGCAAAGAGGAAAACGAAGGCAAAGAAAGGTTTGGAAATACGACTGAATTTATTGACTATTTACACACAAGCAAAAAGAAAGCAGTCACGTTTATTTACAAGCACATAAGACGCAGGTGACACAGGGAAAATACTAGCTTATACAGACTTAATTAACCCAGGACAGAACAAACAAAAGACGCTGACTCACGCGGGGAATTGCAGGAGGTGGATGGCTGGAGGTGAACGCTTGGTGGAGCCAACGCGGAGCTTGGTGGAGCTGAACGCTTGGTGGAGCCAATGCGGAGCTTGGTGGAGCTGAACGCTTGGTGGAGCCAACGCGGAGCTTGGTGGAGCTGAACGCTTGGTGGAGCCAACGCGGAGCTTGGTGGAGCTGAACGCTTGGTGGAGCCAACGCGGAGCTTGGTGGAGCTGAACGCTTGGTGGAGCCAACGCGGAGCTTGGTGGAGCTGAACGCTTGGTGGAGCCAACGCGGAGCTTGGGGGATTGGTGTGACGGGTTCTCTCTCCTTCCTTAGTCCCACCCAGTCCAACAACTTCCTCTCTTGCTTCAGGACTCTTTCTCTCTCTTTCTTGGTCCCTCACTCTTTACCACCGACTCCTCACCGCAACCAACGCAACCACTTGACCACCACCTCTACTGACTGACTCTTCACCACTCTGCACTTGACGACCGACTCCCAACCAACTCAGACCAACTCAAAGTCCAACTCCAGGCCTTTCTGTCTTCTGCTCAGTGCTCTCCTCTGTAAAAACGCATCTCTTTTTTTGGACACGCCCTGCCTTGGGTTATATAGGCCCCCGCCCCTCAACCTTTGCGACCCTCCCCGATCGCTCTTCCTCCGCCCTCTCTAGCCGAACCCCTGGCTCATGGTTGGTCGAGTGGGGCGGGCTCACTCCTCCCCTCTATGACGAGGTGGAGACACGCCTTCCTTCCCCGACTCGAGCCTCGTGGTCAATGGCGGTTATTGGAGGGAAAAACCGACCAAAATGCGGAAGGCACTTCGAATTGCAATTGACGGAAAGGGGGGAATGGAAGGGAATCTATCTCTTTCACTGGTGCAATGGAGTATTTCAATTAATGGAAGACACAGCCTTACGCTAATACACATAATAAGGATATAACTGCCAAAAGAAAGGATATATCGTGTCCTGCATGTATGTTTTATGGACTAACTACGGAAACGCCCTTTGACCTTTATACAACCACAAACGGAGGGAGGAGGGGTGATATTTTACAACCTTTTACAACAACATTTTACCACAACAACAAAATAAAAAAAACATTCTCATATCCACAACACTGCACCCTCCTCCCCTTAGGCACGTCCCGGGCCTATTACTTTTACCTTAGTGTGGCACGTAGGTGTAGTTCCCTCTACTTTTAACCTGACCCTGAGTGCGACAGTTTTAAAACATAAATAAATGTGTCCCGCTGCTCCATTGCACCCTGCCTAACAGACTTACGCCCACAGTTAACCGAATTGCGGAATGGTCTTCAAACTATACACTGACGGTGGGAAGCATTATTTACACTGACGCTAATTTTATTTACAAAACTAACCCAGGACCTGTAATTGTTCTTTCTGGGGGGGGAGACAGTCTGCTCTGCATCGACGCACCATGAACGCACCCAAAAACGCACCAATACACACCCAAGCACCAATCGGTGCAGTCACCATTGTTCAATGAATGTTCAATAAAAATAAAATCAACAACCCCTAACCCTGCAGGTGTCTCTTGCTCTTCGGCTCCCCCTGCTGGTGATTATTATTTGTCTTCCAGATGTTGTCATTTTCATTTTGCTTTGCTTACTGGCGGCCTATTTTCAATAAAGTGTGCCCAATGTGTCCCTTTTTTATTTTCTTTTATTTATGGCCCACAGGGCCGACTATGTGTGGTTCACCTGTGGGGCATCGGTGCCCTGTGGCCAAGGTCCGCCAGCAAGATTTCGGGCCCTCTTGGCCGGTTCCAGCAGAGGGGCCATGCCCCAACCCATGGGGTCCATAAGTGGTGCTCGGCCACAGGCATGTGGTCCATAATGTGGTGCATCGATGCAGACAGCTGGTTCTGGGAATTTCGGGCGCACAATGGCCGACCCACGCACGCTCCCCTCGGCGCCCAACGGCACACAGGTCATGTGGGAGACAAAAGGGGAAAGACAATTGAGCGAGGGGTAAGGTCACAAGGGTACACATCAATAAGGCAATGCAAGGCGAAATGCGTACGGAGGGCGAAGTGAGAAAGCTCGTCCCTACCGTACGTCACCCCCCTGTTACCTAGCCCACCCTTGCCCTTACCCCATATGTACAAAACCTACACATTACCAATTCGTCACTACTGTCACGTCTTCCCCATATTTCCCCTATACCAAATTCGTCACCACAATCCCTCTACTTCAAAAATTTGCCATCATCAATTCATCATCAATCCTCATAAGGAGGAAGAGATGGAATTACGCACAATGTCACACCCACGTCATGATGTGTCTCACATTCCAAACATTTGCACAGTAAAAATAATTAAACATGGCATGGTGTGGAGTACCTGTCACCTCAGGTGAGTGGATGCAGATGGTGCGAGGAGATCCTTCATCCTAACTATCCTCTAAATGATTTTAACACACTTTACACTACCCGGGGTCTTTCTCTGGCCAAACCATTGGCCCTCTTACACTATGGGTTCTAAAAACCAATTCCCATTGGCCAAACTGTGGTGCTTTTCAATTTGGGGTCTCACTCCCCCGATTCATCTCCCGGTGCCCTCGCACAATTTCTGGGCTGTGGCGTGTACCTCTCCCAGCGGGTCTACCCACCTGCACACCTCCACCACTGCATTTGCCACCCGAGCTTACCTAGCTCCTCACCCTAACCTATCTAACTGGGGCAGGCCCCTCCTGGCTCTGTCACCCCATGGTGCCCTCTGGCACTGGGCTACCCGGGTCCGTCCTCCGGATCCTCGGGCCCCATCCACAACAACTACTACCGGCTCCCAGAGCCCACCTGCGGCCTCACCTGGCCGACATCCTTACAGTGGTGGAGTGCCCAAACCAACTACACACACTAACAGGCTACACGCCCAGCCATTTCCACAACACCAACGCACCCATCCACATACCATTCTGTCACCCGCACCACAGATGCCAATATCCAACTACAATTTACCTATACCCTCGACCTAACACTTACACTACCCGCCCCGGGTACTCGTGAAAGGGGTCCACTCTTCCCCCATCCACACCTTCGCACCATCCACTCCACTCCACAATTTCCACCATACTCACTCCACGACCATCCATTCCAATACTCCATACCATTTATTCCATACACCTGTCTTTCATTCACCTGTCGTTGCACACCTGTGCAATCCTACCTGGTGCCACCTGCACCCTCCTCCTCTCCCTGGACCAGTTGGTCAACACAACACACAATCACCACTACTCCCTCATACACTGCTCCATTCACCTGTTCAGTTGCACACCTGTGCAATCACACCTGTTCAATTCTCACCTGTTCAATCCTCACACACACGGCATCATCTCAGCTAACTACTCCCTTCTAAAACTTGCGCTTCCCAGTCGTCCCTTTAAACTATTGCGCTCCCACGTCATTATCATCCACACTAATCTACCTGCGTCCCCACTACAGGTATCAGTCACTAACTAAACTTAACGTTACCTAATGTCAATCTCTTCTAGATCCCTACAATATAACCTAACCCACCCGGGCTAGTTTTCACTGCCATACACCCCATAAGCTATTGCTCCTTTGCCCCCACATGTGAGGGATGATGGATTTGCCATCCCACCACATTGGGGAGGTCCTACTATCAATTTCGCACACCTAAATCCAACCAACCAAAAATTTTCCATTTACTGCCAATTCTACCCACTATTATAAATTTCGTATCAAATCACTACCATCATCGTCCGTCTACTTATTACATCCTCTCGGTGCGCCATGACATCATTAAACTCGGTTTCGCAAAGCCGAGCAATGGATTCGGGTGGTTTGGTCGCCTGCAGGTTGAATCCGTCCGGCTTTCGGTTCAAGGGAGGTGGTTTGGTTGGACCGAGATTCCACGCACCATCTCGGCGCGGCACCTTGCGGTCCCGGGCCCGATGGCTCAATCTCCCCCGGTCGGAACCCCGTCCCCACGAGGGGGCACCGTTCCGCTTCCTCCCACTCGCCCTCGAACCGGACCGGTCGCCTCGCCCGACAAAGCCCGGACTCGACCGTGCGGGGCGGGGCCAAGCCCGAATCGGCAACGACGCTTCGAAGAGAAACGACGCAGCTTCGATCGACGCCGGGCCTCGCACCCAACCAAGCACCCCTCGCACCGAGTGCTCGCATCGGCTATCCGTCGCTCTAACCACTAAACCGGTTACCATCGATGCTTCACTTGCATGCTTACAAGCATACGCTACCCCTTTCACCCTCACAAAACCTGGCGTTCCAACGCCGTCCGTACATTCCACCAACGCTCTCTCTGTTACACACCACACCTCTTGCGCACACTTCGGTCCACACCTCTCCTCCGTTACGTCCTCCGTAACACTCACCATGGGCGTGCACTCCGCATTGCTCTCACTCCCTGTGTCACACCCCGACTCGACGACGCACACTTTTTCCTCCCACGCGTGCCATTTCCACTCACTCGGGACCCCTCACCAACGCCCGGGTGCTTCCTCGATCCCAAGCGCGCGAAAATTCTTTTGTCGCTAAACATCCTCCTGCAAAATCTACCCGCACAATATACAGCACGACTCACCTGGGGGATCCTTTTCTCCACGCGAACCTGCAAACTTCCATTCGGGTTAGCGAGTACATCATCATGATTTGAGCAGGGACTTTGTACATAATCCATCTCTCCCTGCAATTCCCGGGCTACCTCCGTCATCTCTTCAATTTTAATTCCCGCTACTGCTTTTTCTGTACTCACCTCGACGACCGTTGGCTTTAATAAAATTCCCTCTACCTCATCGGTCGCCGGCTTTTCCAAGCCCCGGGTCGCGATTTCTACCCCCGTCATTGTACCCGTGCTTTCCTCCGCTTCGCTCAACCAGCGCTTTTCGACTCGCGTTACCTCCTCGTGCACCCCTGGGACCCTTTCGCCCACCATGCGATCCATGGTCTCCCCACATTTTTGCATGCGGTCACCCATTCTGTTGTTTATTGCTTCCATTTTATTACTCAATTTCTCCCCGTTTATTCTCAGCATCTCGGCGAATTGCGCCATGAAGGCTTGCATTTGGACCACCGTTGGTAGTACAAAGGGTGCGGCCGCAGCTGCCCCCTCAACCACGTGCGCGAGGCCGCCATTTTGTGCACCTGATACACCCTCAACCACACCTTCTTTACTCTCCTCCACCATTTTTTTTTCTAAGTCCTGGGTCGATTCTAACCCCTCTATCTCTCCCACCGGCATCCCGTCGCCTTGGACAGCCATGGCGCGATTTCAAAATTCGGGCTTTTCCTTTAAAACAAAACAAATTTCGGTATTTTATAATTTTGAGCGCGTGAAGCGCGCTCCGGGTCGATCTCACTCCCCGACACCAATTGTTATAGATCGCGGTTAGGATGTTATAGACCGAGCGGTGGTTTAAAACCGCGACCTAACAAAACTCACCCGATTCACCCAGACTTTGGCCGTATCGCACCCTAGCTGCTCAATGAGGGAAAAGACGAAAACGACGCAATGCA
>NC_136264.1:119306347-119316347 GCF_964187855.1 Myxine glutinosa
GACAAAAGCGACACGGATGTGAAGAAGAAGAAGAAGACGAAAAAAAGGTTGAAAATACTACTAAATTTATTCCTACTATATACAGGCTCAAAATAACCAAGGAAAAAGGAAAGATAATAAAATAATTTACAGAAGATTTTAGACACAGTGCAACCTAGCTTATACAACTTAACTTATTCCCAGGGACAAGACAAAAGACAGACTACGAACACACTTCCACGGGGAATGATGATGATAGGGATGGCAGGTGGATGGCTGGCGGGATAGGGAGGTCCAACTGGTCCTGCAGCACGATCGGCTCGTTGGGCAGCCGCCGTTCCTTCGCGGCCCTGCTCCAAACTGCCGTCCAGGCCCCAAGCGGCTGTCGAGTGTTGTTGCTGCTGTGGACGCTGCTGCTGGCGAGCAAGGCGACGAATAGCAGGCTTTGTGCTTCCCTGGATGATCTCCTTTCTCTCTCTTGGACCTGAATCGCTGCTGGATGATCTCTTCTCTTTCTCGGACCTCACAACCCAACTCTCCTCTGACGACCCAGCTCTTTTCTTTGCACCTCACCACGCAGCTCAGCTCTGGACCTCACAACCCAGCTCTCCTCTGACGACCCAGCTCTTTGCTTTGCACCTCACCACGCAGCTCAGCTCTGGTCACTCTTGCGCGTGCGCTTTTATAGCGCCTCCGGCGATTTCCCCGCCGGCCTTCAGGGCACGCCCATTGGCGTGCTCACCTCGGCCATGGTTGGTCGCGCGACCCTCTGGCTCTGCCCTTGATGACGACCGGCGGGCACGCCTTTCTTCCCCAACCCTGCCTCGTGGCCAATGGCGGCAATTGTAGTTGGCAATGCGAATGGCAATTGACGAAAGGGGAAATGGAGGTTTTGGGAATAGGAATGAAGGATGAAGGGAATCTATCTTTTCCACTTGGTGCAATGGAGTGTCATTCTAATGGAAGACAAGGCCTTACCCTAAAACCCATAATAAGGATATAAGCTACTGAACAAGGGTCTTATAGTGTCCTTCAATGGATGCTTTATGGAATTAACTACCGGGACGCCCTTTTTTACCTTTACACAACTCTGGAGGCAGGAGGGGCCATATTCAAGCAATATTACACAATCAAAAAAAATACAATCCTCATATCCGCAACACTATATATATATATATATATATTGTAACGAATTTGAGAAGTGTAACGAATTTGAGAAGTGTAACGAATTTGAGAACTGTAACGAATTCGAGAAGTGTAACGAATTCGAGAAAATGTAAAGAATGTGAGAATTATGGTTTTGTTGTGTGTAAATGGCACCCTCCGTAATGTAAAGAAAGGTCGAAGCTCGTCCTCTTAGTTAATTCCATTAACCTACACACAGGACACCATATATCCTTTTAAATAGTTAGTCCCTTATTCTATGTAGGTTAAGGATGTGTGTTCCCAATAGTTTGACTTCATTGCACCGAATTAAATAAGAGTAGGCCCCTCCGACGCCCCATGGCAGCTTCCAAGTGCCAGGTTTGCCAGGTTTGCTGCAATTGACTCTTTAGCCACTTTGCTGCATTTCGTCCACTGTTTGCTGCATTTGACTCCATTACGCACGAGGTAACCAACGGAGAAGAAAGGCGTGTCTCCACCTCATCATCGGGGGGGGGGAGGAGTCAGCCAAGCGCGAGGAACAAGGCGTGGCTTTGCAAACGCATCATCAAGAGGGGCGGGATCGGTAGCCCTCGCGACCAATCAAGGCCGAGGCGAGCTGACCGAGGGGCGTTTACAACGCACGCGGGTAAGAAACCCAAAAGCACGTTATAAAAGGACACGCGCGGGTTTCTATAGGGCTTTTTGGAGAAGATTGAGGTCCTGGAGAAGTCACAGAGTCCTGAGAAAAGATTGAGAGGTCCGGAGAAGATTGAGAGAGAGGTGCGGCAGATGCGCGATCCAGCTAAAGCAGCCAAGAGAGAACGAGACGTGAGGGGGTGCTGATACTGCAGCAATATGCCGAGACCCTCTAGGCCCTATTGCCGGTTGTGGAGACGCGGAGCTGCCAGCTGCTGTTCGTTTCGTGCACGGAACGTGGACCTCGACGGTGTGGAATTGCCCGGACCTTCCTGCCCTGCCATCGGCTTGGACCTTCTCCTCCCTCCAGTGATTCCTGCCATCATTTCCCCGTGTAAGTGTGATTGTTCGTCCGTCTTTCATGTTGTCTTGGGGTATTAATTAAGACTGCCATATATAAGCTAATCATTGCACTATGTCTCCTGCTCCTTCCATTGCCTTATAAATCATCTTTCTTTTCCTTTCTGCTTAGTGTGTATAAATAGTAATAAATCTTGTTATTCCCTACTTTGTCTTTACTTCTTCATGCTCTTTCGGTCGCTTTAGAGGTTTCCATATTGAGTGCACGTGGCGCGATTTGGCCAACGTTTGAGAATCTAGTTAGTCTTTGGTAATGGCTCGAACGTCGGGTTGCTAACACCGCTCGGCAAATAACATCTAAAACCGGGGTTCGAGCGGTACTTGTCTCCCTAGTCTGCGGAGGGATGGATAAAGGTATTCGGGATAAACCCTGGACCCATAACCCTGATCCGTTCCATCCCGTGGGAAAGCGTTACAAGTGCCAGGAACGGGGAGACGGCCAGCTTAACAGGACAAGGGGCTAATCACCCCTTGCTAACGGGAGAGCCGTCCTCCGTATCCGTAACAATTGGTGTCTGGGAGTGAGATTCGAGGCCCGAACCAAATTTTTTTCTGACAAAAAAAAAAATTTGTTCGAAATTACGAGCGGCCGAAATTTTGTTTAACATCCCAAATTGAGTCGTGCCATGGACAATCAAGGCGATCGGATGCAGGTGGGTGAACTAGAAGAGGGGTTAGGGGTAACCCAGGACCAGAGGGAAGAAATGGAGTAGGAGAACAATGGCAATGTGGTTGAGGGAGCTTCAGGTGCACAAAATGGCGCACGTGGTTGGAGAGGTGCAAAATGGCGCCTCACACGAGGTTGCGGCAGCCGCGCCCGCAGCACTGGTGGATTCGAACCTTTTTTTGCGACAAATGGGGGCCCTTATGGAAAAAATGGGTGAGCGAATGAGGGACGAAGCGAGGGCTGATAGTGAGCGATTGAGGGGCCAAATGAGGGACGAAGCGAGATGTACTAGTGAGCAATTAAGAGACGGGTTAAACAATATGGGAAATAAATTTGAGGGTTTAGACAATAAATTTGAGGGGTTAGACAACGGGATAAAAGAGGTAAAGAATGGGTTGACGGGGCTAGAAGCTAGGATGGACGACAAATTGCGGGCAATAGGGGAGCAATCCGCCCGGGAAATCAAACGGATGGGGAACCAGATAGAGGAGGTGAAAGTCGGGTTAGAAGGTTAATTGGATGCTCAGAGGGATGAATTAGAACAAATGAGGGCGGCATCTACTAAAGAGATGGGAGAAATGGGAGAGGAGATCAGACGAGGTGAAAGCGAGGAGGTCTCGGGGGTACGCAAGGAGGTAAAGCGAGGTGAGAAGCGTATGGAGAAAGAGGTGAGGAATAATACGGCTAGGTTACAGGGGGGAATAGAGGGTCTGACGAGGGGAGTAGAACAGCTGACAGTGGGACAAAAGGAACTCGTGGACCAAGTGGAAAAGAACACTGCAATAATCGGGGGGTTAAAAGCGACACAAAAAGACATCAAGAACGAATTAATAGCGACAAAGAAGGAATGTCAGATGGTACATGAGGGGTTGACGAAGAGGTTGGAAGAGGTGACAGAAGTAATGGAGACGAAGGACCGAGAGGTGAGTACGCACATAGAAACGGTTAAAGTGGCGTTAGAGGAAGAGATAGAGGGGGCGCACCGGGAAATGAAGGAGGTAAAGGGAAAATTAGAGGAGGTGGAAGAGGGGGTGAGTGAAATTAAGAAGAGACGGAGGGAAACTAAGAGGAAAATAAAGGAGGAAGTGATGGAATATGTACAACGTCGGTGCTCAAATCGTGATGGTGTGCTCGCTAACCAAATAAAGAGTTTGCAGGTGGCGAAGGAGGTGCGGAGACGAGGTGCCAAGGTGAGTGGCGATATATTCGGAAATGTATATGATGTGAGGGGAGCTTTAGTCGGCTTGGGGGTTGGTGTGGACCCGGGTGTTCGTGAGAGGCCGCTAGTGAAGTGTGCGACAGGTACGGAGTGCGAAAGAGGAGGTGTGCGAGAATGTCCGACCATGGGGTGTGTGAGGAAAAAGTGTGTGCCGAGGAGTGAGTGTGCTGTCGAGAGTGAGTTGGTCGTAGCGCGTGTGTGGGGGGGCACATGGAAGCGCGTAGTGGGGAGTGTTACAGAGGATGTAACGAGAGAGTGCACACCTGTGGTGAGTGTTACAGGGGATGTAACGGAAGCAGGCACACCTGTGGTGAGTGTTACGGAGGGTGTAACGGGAGAGTGTGCGCAAGAGGATGCGCAAGAAAGGTGTGTAAAGCACGGGTGCATGAGGAAAGAGTGCGCTGTCGAGAGTAAGGGTGAATGCGCGACCGAGACTGGTGGTGAAAGTAGTAAGAGTGATACGGAGCGTGAGTTGGTTGTGGCAGGTGAGAGAGGATGTACACCTGGAATGGAAGGATGCACACCTGGAATGGTAGAGCGCGTATGGGAATGCACACTGGAGTTGGTTGTGAGGCACGTGATTGGGTGTGCCAGTGAGTGCACACCCGTGGTTGTCACAGAGGAGGGGGCGCGAAGAGGTGTGTTGGTGAGGTGTGCGAACGACGAGTGTGTGCAAAGGTGTGCGGTGGTCAGGTGTGTGACAAAGTCTGTGAGCGGAATGAGTGTACCTGGGTGTGTAAGAGAAGGTGCAATGACGAGGAGCATGGGACCGGCTGGATGTATGAGCAAGGAACGGGCTGCGGGGTGTGAGCATGCAAGTGGAGCATCGACGCTAACCGGGTTAGCGGTGAGAGCGACGTATAGCCGAATCGGGCCCTCGGTGCGTGCCGGGCAGCTTTGCGTGCCGCAGAGATCCACGGGGATCGTGACCGCGGCGGTTTCGAAAGAACCGCCGTGCGGGATCCACGCCGGGCCGCGCTCTGACCGGCCGCGTCCGTGCTCCGCTATGCGGAGCGGGCGGCCCGGTAGGAATGGTCGTCATGGCGACCCCTTTTTGTTGAGGCGTTCCGGCAGGGCGAGATCGGGCCATTGGACGGCTCCGTGCCGAGACGGTGCGTGGGATCTCGGCCCGGGTAAGCGTCCCTCCCTGCACCGAGTGCCGGACGCATCCAGCCGCCGGCACCAAGCAACCCGCATTCATTGCTCGGCTTTGCGAAGCCGAGCTTTGGAGATGAATTGGCGCACCGATAGGCTCTAGTGAGTAGACGTGTGATGAGGATAGTGTTTTGGACCCGAAATTGAAAAGCAAAAATTTGATGATTGGCAAAGGATTGGCAGATTGATGATTGGCGGACGATTGGTAGTGATTGGCAAATTTTTAATTGGCTGGAATTTGGTGAGCAAAATTTTAGTGAGAGATTCCCGATGTGGGGGGATGGCAACTCTGCCATCCCTCACAACGGGGGCAAAGGAGCACTAGTTATGGGGTTTATGACAGTGAAAACTAGCCCGGGAGGGTTAGGATATCGTGTGTAGGGACCTAGAGAAGATGACCTTAGGTAACGTTAAGGTTAGGTAGTGACAATGATACCTGTAGTGGGGACGCAGGTAGATTAGTTTGGATGATAATGACGTGGTATGTGCTTAGTTTAAAGGGAAGACGGGGAGCACTAAGTTAGCAGGGCAACAGGTAGTTCAGATGATGCCGTGTGTGTGGTTAAAAGGTGTGATTGCACAGGTGTGCAACTGGACAGGTGGATGGAGCAGTGTATGAGTGAGTGATGGTGATGTGTATTGTGTTGACCAAATGGTCCAGGGAGGAAGGAGGGTGCAGGTGGCACCAAGTGATTGCACAGGTGTGCAACTGCAGGTGTATGGAGAATGGTTGTGTGAAATACATGGAGTGTGGAGTATATGGAGTATTGGAATGGATGGTCGTGGAGTGAGTATGGTGGAAACTGTGGAGTGGAGTGGATGGTGCGAAGGTGTGGATGGGGGAAGAGTGGACCCCTTTCACGAGTACCCGGGGAGGGTAGTGTAAGTGTTAGGTAGAGGGTACAGGTAAATTGTGGTTGGATATTGGCATCTGTGGTGCGTGGTGGAAGAATGGTATTTGGATGGGTGCATTAGTGACGTGGAAATGGCTGGGCGTGTGGCCTGTTAGTGTGTGTAGTTGTTTCAGCACTCCACCACTGTGAGGATGTCGGCCAGGTGAGGCCGCAGGTGGGCCCTGGGAGCCGGTAGGGTTGTTGTGGATGTGGCCTGAGGATCCGGAGGACGGACCCGGGTAGCCCAGTGCCAGAGGGCACCGAGGGGTGACAGAGCCAGGAGGGGCCTTCCCCAATTAGATAGGTTAGGGTGAGGAGCTAGGTAAGCTCGGGTGGCAACTACAGTGGTGGAGGTGTGCAGGTGGGTAGACCTGCTGGGAGAGCTACACGACTCAGCCCGGAAATTGTGCAAGGGCACCGGGAGATGAATCGGGGGAGTGAGACCCCAAATTGAGAAGCACCACAGTTTGGTCAATGGGAATTGGTTTTTAGAACCCATAGTGTAAGTTGGCCAATGGATTGGCAGGGAAGACCCTGGGTAGTGTAAAGTGTGTTAAAGTCATTTAGAAGGTAGTTAGGATTAAGAATCTCCTTGCACCATCTGCATCCACTCACCTGAGGTGACAGGACTCCACACCATGCCATGTTTTTATTATTTTATTGTGCAAATGTTTGGAATGTGAGACGCATCATGACGTGGGTGTGACATTGTGCTGATGTTCCATCTCTTCCTCCTTATGAGGATTGATGATGAATTGGGTGATGGCAAATTTGGTTAGAGTGATTGTGGGGACGAATTTGGTATAGGGGAAATATGGGGGAGACGTGACAGTAGTGACGAATTTGTAAATGTGTAGATTGTTGTAAATATGGGGTAAGGGCAAGGGTAGAGTAGGTGACAGGGGGGGTGACGTACGGTAGGGACGAGCTTTGCTCCGCTCCGTCTCCATACGCACCTCGCCTTGCATTGCCTTTATTGATGTGTACCCTTGTGACCTTACCCCTCGCTCACCTGTCTTTCCCCCCCCCCCCACCCCCCCACCCCTTGTCTCCCACATCAGGACTGGGCGTCGAGGGGAGCGTGCGGAGGTCGCCTTGTGTGCCAGGACCCTCGCAACCAGCATGCATTGCATTGATGTACCACTTTATGGACCGCTGTTCTGCGGCCAAGTACCACTTGATGGACCCCAGGTTCTGGGGCAGGGCACCTCTGTTGAAGACCGGCCATAGTGGCCAGGGAATCTTGCTTGCGGACCTCGGTAAGGTGTCACCTATGCCAAACAGGTGGACCACCCTTAGTTGGCCCCTGTGGCCCTAAATAAAAATGGACACGGTTTGTGCTTTTTATATTTCCAAGTAGGCCGCATGAAGCAAGAAGACATCGGGAAGAACATCGGCCCAGCAGAGAAGGAGAAGACCACCACCGGTTTTTTTTTTTGTGTGTCTATTACAAACAGTAATGACTGTGCACTGGTTGGTGCGTTTGGTGGTTGGTGCTTTTGGGTGCTTTGGTGTTATTGGTACTGATGCATCGATGCAATGCATGCTGTCTCCTCCCTCCCAACAGGAATTTCCTTCTCCTTGTTTCCCTAAAAAGAAAAAAAAACACAGGTCCTGGGTTGCGTTGTAAATAAGAAATAACGTCACTGTAAATAATGCTCCCCACCGTAAATGTATAGCTTGAAAACAATTCCGCAATTCGGTTATCCTGTGGGCACAAGTCTGTTAGGCAGGGTGCAATGCAGCAGGGGGACATATTTATTTGTGTTTTAAAATTGTCGCACTCAGGGTCAGGTTAATTGTAGAGGGAATTACACCTACGTGTCACACGAAAAGTAAAGTTTTATAGGCCCGAGGACGGGCCTGAAGGAAGGAGGGTGCAGTGTAACGAATTTGAGAAGTGTAACGAATTCGAGAAAATGTAAAGAATGTGAGAATTATGGTTTTGTTGTGTGTAAATGGCACCCTCCGTAATGTAAAGAAAGGTCGAAGCTCGTCCTCTTAGTTAATTCCATAAACCTACACACAGGACACCTTATATCCTTTTAAATAGTTAGTCCCTTATTCTATGTAGGTTAAGGATGTGTGTTCCCAATAGTTTGACTTCATTGCACCGAATTAAATAAGAGTAGGCCCCTCCGACGCCCTATGGCAGCTTCCAAGTGCCAGGTTTGCCAGGTTTGCTGCAATTGACTCTTTAGCCACTTTGCTGCATTTCGTCCACTGTTTGCTGCATTTGACTCCATTACGCACGAGGTAACCAACGGAGAAGAAAGGCGTGTCTCCACCTCATCATCGGGGGGGAGGAGTCAGCCAAGCGCGAGGAACAAGGCGTGGCTTTGCCAACGCGTCATCAAGAGGGGCGGGATCGGTAGCCCTCGCGACCAATCAAGGCCGAGGCGAGCTGACCGAGTGGCGTTTACAACGCACGCGGGTAAGAAACCCAAAAGCACGTTATAAAAGTACACGCGCGGGTTTCTATCGGGCTTTTTGGAGAAGATTGAGGTCCTGGAGAAGTCACAGAGTCCTGAGAAAAGATTGAGAGGTCCGGAGAAGATTGAGAGAGAGGTGCGGCAGATGCGCGATCCAGCTAAAGCAGCCAAGAGAGAACGAGACGTGAGGGGGTGCTGATACTGCAGCAATATGCCGAGACCCTCTAGGCCCTATTGCCGGTTGTGGAGACGCGGAGCTGCCAGCTGCTGTTCGCTTCGAGCACGGAACGTGGACCTCGACGGCGTGGAATTGCTTCCTGCCCTGCCATCGGCTTGGACCTTCTCCTCCCTCCAGTGATTCCTGCCATCATTTCCCCGTGTAAGTGTGATTGTTCGTCCGTCTTTCGTGTTGTCTTGGGGTATTAATTAAGACTGCCATATATAAGCTAATCATTGCACTATGTCTCCTGCTCCTTCCATTGCCTTATAAATCATCTTTCTTTTCCTTTCTGCTTCGTGTGTATAAATAGTAATAAATCTTGTTATTCCCTACTTTGTCTTTACTTCTTCATGCTCTTTCGGTCGCTTTAGAGGTTTCCATATTGAGTGCACGTGGCGTGATTTGGCCAACGTTTGAGAATCGGGTTAGTCTTTGGTAATGGCTCGAACGTCGGGTTGCTAACACCACTCGGCAAATAACATCTAAAACCGGGGTTCGAGCGGTACTTGTCTCCCTAGTCTGCAGAGGGACGGATAAAGGTATTCGGGATAAACCCTGGACCCATAACCCTGATCCGTTCCATCCCGCGGGAGAGTGTTACAAGTGCCAGGAACGGGGAGACGGCCAGCTTAACAGGACAAGGGGCTAATCACCCCTTGCTAACGGGAGAGCCGTCCTCCGTATCCGTAACTATATATATATATATATATATATATATATATATATATATATATATATATATATATATACAGGATATATACAGTATATATATATATATATATATATATATATATATATATATATATATATATATATATATATATATATATATATATACATACACACACACACACACACACACACACACACACACACACACACACTGCATTCACAAAGTATTCAGACCCCTTCACTTTTTTCATGTTTTTGCAGCCTTATGCTGAAATCGTTTAAATTCATTTAAATTATATATAGCCCGCTCGGAATTTGAAAAAAAAACACCTAAAGGACTCTCAGACTGTGAGAAACAAGATTCTGTGGGCTTTCATGTGGCTTTCACTGAGGAGAGGCTTCCGTCTGGCCACTCTGCCATAAAGCCCAGATCAGTGGAGTGTTGCAGTGATGGTTGTCCTTCTGTAAGTTTCTCCCATCTCCACACAGGATCTCTGGAGCTCAGCCAGAGTGACCATCGGGTTCTTGGTCACCTCTCTTATCAAGGCCCTTCTCCCCCGA
>NC_136264.1:119318847-119518847 GCF_964187855.1 Myxine glutinosa
GCTGAAGCAATTCCAATGATTCCAATGGAAGGAACATGCAGGGAAGGAATCCCTGAAAAACAACCAGAAAGGTAGGAAGGAATGACAAGGTAGGAATGACACGGTAGGATGGGATTATTCATTTTTTCTGAAAAGGATACATCCAACCAAAAAAGTAACTGGATCTGGATCTAAAAAGGAAAAGTAACTGGATAAAAAAGTAACCCTGATAATCTGGTAATAAATCAGCAAGAGAAGATCCAGATTTAGGTGATCGACGTTTCACCCTCTCGCTACTTCCTCAGGACACTAGATGGGTTAAAGGGGACAAAAGCACAACCACACCGGTAATTTCAGGCATTAACTAGAACGGCACTGGGTAGAGCGCATTCTTCCACCAGGCTGAACAGTTTGTTTTGTATCCCACTGATGGGCCTGATCTAGATTCGGACCTGACCCAAAATCTAATCGGCTTGTTCTTGTCACCGAACCAACTTTTCCACTATGTTTAGTCATAACTCGTCCATAACTTTTTTAAATATCACGTTATTTTATAAATATCATTTTATGATATGATTTTTATTTAATTAAAATATCATATCATTTTAAATATCATATCGCTTTTTGCCCGATCTCTCAATGGTCAAGAATCGCTTTAAAATTAAATAACTCTCGTATCCGACTCCATATTCAGATCTTCACCAAAATCGAATCGATTTGTCCTTGTCAGACATCCAACCTGTCCACCAGGTTTCGTCCAAATCTGTCCACAACTTTTTGAGATATCCTGCTTTATATAGTTTTTAGCCCTATCTCTCAATGATGAAGAAACACTGAAAAATTCTACTAGCCGGATCCGAATCCGGATCTTTACCAAAATCTAATCATTTCGTCCGTGTCACATACACTACCTCGCTGCGAAATTTTGTCTGAATCCATCCTCAACTTTTTGAGATATCTTGTTCATAAACAGACAAAACAAAGACAGGGGTGAAATAAATAATTATAACAATGCATCCTTGGTATCATGACAGCTTAACATATACACCTTATCCTTTGACTCAGGAAACACATGACTAAGAAAGGAGACGACGAGACAAAATAAAAACTTGTGCTGCGCGAGCAGGGCTTGTTCGCGTGGTGCAAATCCCCACAATCACTCTCGGCTCATGCTTCATCCCAGTCGGCTGCAGGAGTCCCATCCGTGCACGCAGCGGTTCCATGCGGGGCTTGTCCTTGCTGCGCCCTGCATGCCTTCCTTCCAGGACTCGTGAGATCTCTAGCAGCAACAGAAACTCACCAGTGTGAACCCTCCAGCACAAACCACAGATGATGAAGGACTGAACAAACAACTGGACTGCATGACTCCCACTCACCAGCTCACTATAACTCCCCCGCGAATGATTCCCCCTCGAGCTCTCGCCATGACTCCCCCTCGAGCGCCCAATACGACTCCTCCTCGAGAGCCCGCTACGACTCCCCCTTGAGCTCCCGCTACGACTCCCCCTTGAGTGCCGGCTATGACTCCCCCTCGAGTGCCCGCTACAACTCCCCCTCGAGCGCCCGCTACGACTCTCCCTCGAGCGCCCGCTACGACTCTCCCTCGAGCGCCCGCTACGACTCCCCCTCGAGCGCCCGCTACGACTCCCCCTCGAGCGCCCGCTACGACTCCCCCTCGAGCGCCCGCTACGACTCCCCCTCGAGCGCCCGCTACGACTCCCCCTCGAGCGCCCGCTACGACTCCCCCCTCGAGCGCCCGCTACGACTCCCCCTCGAGCGCCCGCTACGACTCCCCCTCGAGCGCCCGCTACGACTCCCCCTCGAGCGCCCGCTACGACTCCCCCTCGAGCGCCCGCTACGACTCCCCCTCGAGCGCCCGCTACGACTCCCCCTCGAGCGCCCGCTACGACTCCCCTCGAGCGCCCGCTACGACTCCCCCTCGAGTGCCCCTTACGACTCCCCCTCGAGCGCCCGCTTCGACATCTCCCAAAGGTGAAGAATCACTTTAAAAATTCTAGTAGCCGGATCCGAATCCAGATCTTCACCAAAATCAAATTATTTAGTCTTTGTCACATACGCGACATATCTGCCAAATTTTGTTTGTCCGAATCCATCCACAACTTTTTGAGATATCTTGTTCACAAACGGACAGACAGACAGGGGTGAAAACATAACCTCCATCCACCTTTGGTGCCGGAGGTAATAAGGATCTTTTATTTATAACAATCGATTGTTGTCGTGGCTGTGGCTGTGGTTGTTGTTGTTTGTGGGCTCCTGTGTTGTTTTGTATATTTTTCTATTGCTTCGCAAAATATCACTACTCTATATATATTTTTGTATGCTGTTCCGTGTCTTTCTAAAGGGTTTCTACTGTCGTAGAATAATAAATGTTTCCGTTCAAACTGCTGTGTAAATAAACCATACATTAACGCTTCTTCCTCTTCTTCAAACTCGCAAAGAGGCTTTTCGAACTGGCAAATTCGTGATTAAACAAACAATTTTTTACGGCGTAGATGTTTGGTTCCTTTGTTTACAGCGTTTGTCTCTCCGTATGTATGTATGTCCCTCACATATTTATCCTACATATTGGGTGAGTTTTACAGCCGACAATTATACTTCTGAAAGGTAGAATGTAATGCCATTCGGCTTTGCCAGTTATGCTTCTTTCAACATCCTTTAGGGAACGTTCATATATTACATCACTATACCTGGTTGGGGCAAATTATCACACCTGATGATTGGGGGGAACTGAAATTATGACAACAGAGTGATAATATATGACCTGGGGGGGGGGGGGGGGGGGGGGGAAGGGGTGCATTCCCCACCCAGATCATATATAATTAAAACTTTGAGTGCTCTTCAAACATTGAAGCATTTCTTATGACTGCCTCCAGCTACCCTAAGCCTAGTGTTTGCTCAGCGGTTATGGTGGAGGGCTTGGGATCCTAGGGTCCTGAGTTTGAATCCTGGTCAGTTGTTGAATTAACACCAGGTGGGGTTGACTCAGCCTGTCATCCTTCTGAGGTCGGCAAGACGAATACCAACTCACTGGGTCCTCTCTCAAGGAGGTTGGTGGCAGGATTTGCGCTCCAGCCACCGTAAAACACCTCATTCCGTAACACACACAGTGAGTGGTGTGTGTTGGGATGTTGTGAGGTCACTTTGATAGTGTTGACTAACTGACCAACATATAAAAACAAGAAGACGTCATGCGAAGCACGATACTTGCAAAATCCGCCCCCCCTCCCCCCCCCCCCCCCCCCCAAGAAAAAAATTCCATTGATACAGCAAATTGTCCATTTCATCAAGATTAAAATTGACAATCTTGATCAAAGCTCTGGTCAATAGGAAGAAAAGTGATGATTTTTCAGATGAAAAATGATGATTTTGGAAGGTTGACCTTGAGTTGACCTTTGACCTTTTGACCTCAAAAATAGTTGGTTTTCCTATTTAGTGACTCAATGTGCAAATGCTGTTCAATTTTCAAGTCAATCGGATGAAAATTGAGGACTTAAAAAACATTTGGCCTATGTTGACCTTTTGGCCTATGTTGACCTCAAAAATAGATGGTGGTTGAATTCAGTGACCATATATGTAAATCTTCTTAGAAGTACAAGTCAATCAAATGAAAATTGGTGATTTTCGAAATTCGGCCTATGTTGACCTTTTGGCCTATGTTTACCTAAAATATAATATGTGGTTGAATTCAGTGACCAGATATGCAAGTCCTCTTCAAATTTCAAGTCAATCGGATGAAAATTGAGGATTTTAGAAATTTGGCCTATGTTGACCTTTTGGCCTATGTTGACCTCAAAAATACTTGGTGGTTGAATTCAGTGACCAGATATGCAAGTTCTCTTCAAATTTCAAGTCAATCGGATGAAAATTGAGGATTTTAGAAATTTGGCCTATGTTGACCTTTTGGCCTATGTTGACCTCAAATATACTTGGTGGTTGAATTCAGTGACCAGATATGCAAGTCCTCTTCAAATTTCAAGTCAATCGGATGAAAATTGAGGATTTTAGAAATTTGGCCTATGTTGACCTCAAAAATACTTGGTGGTTGAATTCAGTGACCACATATGCAAGTTTTCTTCAAATTTCAAGTCAATCGGATGAAAATTGAGGATTTTAGAAATCTGGCCTATGTTGACCTTTTGGCCTCTGTTGACCTCAAAATACTTGGTGGTTGAATTCAGTGACCAGATATGCAAGTCCTCTTCAAATTTCAAGTCAATCGGATGAAAATTGAGGATTTTAGAAATTTAGCAAAGTTGGTGACCTTTGGCCTATGTTGACCTTTTGACCTATTGACCCCATAAACAATAGGCTTCTTGCTTTTGACCAACTCTACCATTTGGTGACGTTTCGTGAAGATCGTTTGAAAATTGTGACCTGTAGGCCGGTGACGGACAAACAGACAAACAGACAAACAGACAGAACCGCAAATGGAACCGACCAATATACTTGAAAAATCTTCGATTTTGCAAGTAATAAACCAGTGTCTCAATGCAATCTCTTCACTTCCATGGTGACACAGCTTGGAGGCTTGGAGTACTTCAAAATAATTTAATACTTACATTATTTGCTAACTGGTATCTCCACCCACGTCATACTATCCTCTTCAACTAAAATATCAAACAAGCCCGGCTACGCCGCTGTTAGACTTTCGGTCTTGTTACTCTTGTTATTTTGGACAGAAAGTGAGGGGGTTATGGTTCGTGTTGCACACAGACATCGATGAGTGCAAGACTGATGGTTCTACACTCTGCCCTGGAAGCCAAAAATGTCTCAACACAGCTGGATCATATTATTGCCAGCCCATATGCGTCCTTGGTTACATCGCCGACCGAGTGCGCGGCTGTGTGGGTGAGGCATGGGGCATCCTTTTGAGAAACAAAAGTTATTGCTCGAGTATTTGTCTTTTCTTTAACTTCAAATGTTTTTAGTCTTGGAATAATTTTTTTTTCTTTCTTGATTTGTGTTCTGTGCCTTAGTGGAAGTTTCTAATGAATCTCATGTGAAATTGACCGTTTCCATAGCTGATAAATTTACGCTGTTCAGGTTGTTGTTCCATCCTAGGGTATTGGCCAAGCAGCTCTCAACCAGAAGAGGAATTTGGAATTTGGCATGGGTGTGGGCACACATTGTCCGACTCTTTTGAAAAGGTGACGTAGGATTTTTTTCACATCTTTAAGTCAATGCTAGCACATGTGACTGCTGGCTTAACATCCGCTCCAAGGGATGGCGCGCTCACTGGTACAACGATCTGCCTGTGAAGCACCAGGATTACAGTTAATAGTCGGGTTGGAAATAAAACACAAACTGGACTGTTTGAAGGAGAGTGTGCTGCCTTGTTTTTTTTATTAACTTGTCCACCCTTTTTGCTTACGTACATGAGTGACTAATATACTCCATCAGAGTACATTGCCATTTTGTAATATCCATCGCAGCCTTGACTTGAGGTTGAAAATGTAGGTCATGCCGTGAAGTGTGAAGCTGAAATGTAGAGCTGTGTTGTGGGGATTACAATTCATCAGTTATATTTTTCACTTTTTGATTTCTGCTTTTACATAAAGTTATCTTTCTATAGTTGTGTATTTTTGTCGTTTATGACCTTAAGATCAGGATGAATGCCTGACCCACAAACACACCTGCTCACCTGAAGAGTACTGTGTCAACACCATCGGCTCTTTCCGCTGCAAACAGGAGAACTTTGTGTGTGCCAAAGGACTTCAGCTCGCAGAAGAGAACAAATGTGTCGGTAAGGATAGTGTGGCGGAAAAATCAAATTGATATTCAGGTGTGACTGTAACTTGACTTGTTTACAAATAGATTCCAAAAATCTGATTGCAGTTTTTTTCTTCTTTTTCTTCTTTTTTTCCCCCGACAGACTCTAAGGCTCATGGAAGAGCTGCAACACAAATCGCACACACACCTGTAGACAGATACGTGAGACAACACCAAACTCGACTTGGACAAAAACAGTTACTGAACTTGGGGAAAGTGAAAGCACTTCCCACATAACTCTGGATTTCTGTTACGGGGTCCCCCCTTACCTCTGGTCTCGGTGGACCTCCGAACCCCGAGAGGGTCCCCGGCAGAAAGATGTGTTATCCTTGTTTGAAATCTAGCAAATAATGAAACCCTCAATGGAACCAGCAAATGAAACAGTCAAATCAAGAATGCAACCACACCAGGTTATAAACAAACAATAATATATTATAAATCACACACAAAGAGCCATACAACAATGGGGGCAATCACCCCTACTTTCAAATCTTACGATGATATCCTTGTCAAGCCCCTTAACCCCACACTCACGGCACCTCCCCCAATGTCTCTGCAAACCCTCCAAGGCGAAGTCCCAATGTCTCTGTGCGCTCCCGCGATCGGGGAGTCAAGGCCCGATGGTCAATTGAGGCGTAGGCGAGCGAGACGACCCCGAGGTCACGTTGTTCAGCACCCAGCAACACCGGTGGAAAGGAACCTCACAAAGACACGCTCCGACGTACACGTTGCGGTTCAATCCGCGAGCCTCCGTATAATTCTCACGTGCCCCTTTCTGGCACAGCCGTCCCCGGCAAACCACTGGGGAATAATGCCAAGCCGACACGACAAAAACCTGTTCCCTGCAGGTTGCTCGCGTGGCGAAGATGGCGGACGGCTTTCACTCCAACCCGGGCTTTGAGGCCCGGATCCTCCGGAACCGCAATGAGAATACCCGACGACACAGGCTCCACGCACTCCGGCGATATTTCTTATCGCCCGAACTTCCCTTCAAGGACGCAAAGTTCACTCGCACTGTACGTCGAACGCTCGGGCCGGAGTTTCAACAACCACGTCTTTTTTCGATGTCCCCCCGCCTCTTTCTTCCTCGCTCCACCTCTTCCGGTCACGATCCGGATTTCCGGCCACATTTTACCAGGAGCGCTTTTAAATCTTTTAACCACAACAACCCTTTCCCTTAAGTCACAATAAGCATAATAT
Organism: Myxine glutinosa; assembly: GCF_964187855.1. Taxonomy (NCBI): domain Eukaryota; kingdom Metazoa; phylum Chordata; class Myxini; order Myxiniformes; family Myxinidae; genus Myxine; species Myxine glutinosa. The sequence goes on from NC_136264.1 coordinate 119,325,817, forward strand.
CTAGAACCAACAATGATAACAACAACCATAATGAGGGCCGAATCCGTAACAGTACCAGCAAAGCCATATTTTATTTAAGGCGTCTCTTTTCTCTCCGCACTGTGGGGCAATTAAGAAGGAATTTCCTTCTCTCCAAAGATGCCAACCTATGAGGTTTGTCCATGCTCTATTCTCTAAATGCTGATTCTCATTCGAGGAAGCAGCACGTACCATTTTTAAAGTGTTTCGTTTGGCTTGGCCAGGGTCAGAATCAAATTCAGTCTCAAGGCAGATGCTCTTACCATTACGCAAGATGGCTTCCACATGAATCGTCTTCATGACCTGTTTAAGCTGGTAGTTTCAGAGAATTATGTCACATGTAAAGATCTAAAGAGCATTGTTGCTTGTCTGCTTATACTGACGTACCTGTACTGCATTTAAGAAGTTGTCATGTTGCATGCAATATGACACCTGAGTTTTGATTTTAATCAAGGCACAAATTATTTGCAGGCCTTTAATGAAATGTTGATAGTGGCTTTAGAGTTATTTTATACATTATCATCAGTAGGGTAAATACAAATCCATGTGTTTTTATGGTTTAGACATCACGTTGCTTTCTGTTTTGGACATCATGTTGCAGATATCGATGAGTGCAAGACTGGTGCCCATGTCTGTGGAATAGGGAAACAGTGTCGGAACACGCACGGTTCCTATCACTGCCTGACAGACCGGCTTTGCCCACTGGGGTTTCACATCAGTGATACAGGCAGTTGTGACGGTGTGTGAAACATGAACCTTATCGACTCTAAACTCTATCATTTGATGCTTTATTTAAGTTTATTTTGTGTTTTCTTGATCCATCCAACTTTACTCATACAGGAAGCAAATTGTTACTTTTAATTGTACAGGAAACCACGTAAGCACATCCTTGATCAACAAGATAATTTAATGATAAACCACCTAATGTCTGTTGGTCATACCAAGTGGTGTATACATCTTTATTTATTTATTATGTATAATGTGTCTAAAATTAGTTGCTTTATATAGTGACATGAAAATATCTTTGTTTAATCTCAATATACTATTAAAAATTGTTAAAATCTGGGATTTTCAGCTGAAATTCTGTGGCATGTAATGAGTCCTGGCATCACAGGTTGATGGCAGCAAAATCAAAATAAAGAGAGTTGGGACTGGCTCAGCATTGAATCCAAGATCAGTCTAACGATGAGCAAAAAAAAAAAGAAGAATTGGACATTATAAATCAGTTGTTTCATCTGGAAGTGTTGGCTTGAAGCCGTATCAGTTTGATCCATACAATTCGGCTGACTCGGGAAATTTTGGCTCAGTGAAAAATGCGAGAGTGATGATATTGGTCAGCACACCATTACCTTTTGAACGTGCACTGATATGGACAGATAAAATCTTCCCAATTTATGGATTTCAAAACGTAAATTGCTTTGAAATAGTCATAAATTGAATGGCCTGATCAGATGTTTTACCTCCTGCTAGGCCCAATGTGAAGGTTTGCTTTGGCTACTGCTTCCCATCTCTCTGACTCATTCCGATCTTTTATCAGACGTACAAAGTGTCCAAATCTGACAGCTTCTCATTGGGCCATTTGTGGACCTTGGCACCATATTAACGGGTGTTAATACACCCTCCAATAACGCATCCTTTTGAGATTTTGCCAAAAAAAACATTTCACTTACGATGATGAGTGGGAAAAAACCAGGAATGTAACTCACACTTCATTTTGTTTTTCGGGATGGTCACTGGTAGTACGCGTATGAGAATGCCACCCTATTACGTCACTGGTGAAAGGTGCGGAAAATAATTTTTTACACACTGCCAACCTTTTGATTTCAAGCTTTTATATCTTCGGATTTGAGTAGAACAACCTTTTAGAAAATCTTGGGGTTTGGAGATTAATCTAAGATCAAGCATGGTAGAGGGGGTTTTGGATTTGGTATATTCCAAGATTGCATTTATAGTCTTCTTTCTTCAGCTGTCCGTCGCTAACGCCGATGACCGTAAAGGCGTATGGGTCAACACTTGTCTGCGCGACGATGGGAAAAGAGGGCTTTCCCAACACCTCCACGCCTTGCACAGTACCAAAGAACAGCTGCTGTCGTGCCACCAGCAGTTGCTCTCTCTGGGCTCCTGTTCTCCAAATCCAGTGGTACACTAAAGTGTAACCACTGGGGAGTACAGGAGCTGCCCCGCAGTAGCCACATTAGTGGCCTAGTTGCTGCCACCCGTTGACTTCAAAAAGTTCTTCCGCGTGCCAGCAAGTATTTCCACCACTGACTAAGAAGTTAATCTGCCGGAGGGAACATCCATCGTCCTGCTGCCGACGTCTTCACCGTAACCCTGGCAAGGGAGGCTTGCAGGTACTCAGCCTTGCCCAAGGGCCTCCTGTGAGCTAGCGGATGAAAGGGGTGCTCTAATGTCCCATTCACAGACCTTCAGTCTGTGCCGCTGCTGAGTATTGGCATTTATAGTACAAAAGTGGTAACATTACTGTTCAAGGTATTCTTCAGCTTCGAATACATCTGTCCAGTTTCAGGAGGGGAATCATTGGGATGGTTCAGGACATCATTCTTAAATTGCCTCCTTTGTATAATAAATAAATAAACTTCTTGCCCCATCTGCCCCACCTCCTTCCCTCCCCCGCAAGGAGCTTTCTTTAATATGGATGTCTGAGTCTGTGATAGGCAATTATCACCATTCTGTGCAACAACCCTCTGTAAATTTCAACAAGTTTGATATTTTTCTTGACCAGGAATTTAATAAATATTTTCTTTTTTCACCCTTGTCCTTATCGCACTTGTCACCATTTTGATCTTCAGTGGATATATTAAGTAGGTTATTAGTTGATTATGGTTATTAGTTGTCTATAATGGTGTCTTCCACGAAGAATTGGTGAGTTGTGCTGCGGAAAGGTAATGGCAAACCACCCAGCAGAACCCTTGCCTAGAGATTGCTTTGGCGGTGCCACACTGTAAATAGTATGGTGCATTGTTGAAGATTATAAAAGCAGGAAACGTATGATTATGGAAATTGGTTGCCATAACTTTAAAAAAAAAAGTAATCATAAATTATGTAACTTTTAATAAATACTACTATTCTTTTTATAAGCAAAAATCGGGCTAGAATTTTAACCATGCTCATTAATATACAAATGGTGTCTTCAAGGAATGTATCGTCTATATGTAGAAGGTAACGTGGTCCTTCAAACCGTGTGCACTCAGATGTTGATGAGTGTGTGCAGCACTCTGGAAGACTTTGTGCACACCTCTGCAAGAACACGTATGGCTCATATTCCTGCTCTTGCACCCAAGGGTTCAAACTTGCTGCTAACAAGCATTACTGTGAGGGTGAGTTGGAACCTTCCTGAGAGTATCTGCTGTCCATAAGACCCCAAAATATTGCAGACATCTACAAGCCATTTGTTCTTCCTTTTCAGGGTCAAACATGTCTTTCAAACCAAAAATGGGAAATGCTTTGAGGAATATTAAGTAATTGGATTATGTGGCCAGTGATGAAGGTTTTGGAAGAACAAGATGGTCAGTCATTCTTTGACTGATCATTGTTAAGAACCTTTAGTCTTGGTGATTCCAGTCCAAGTCTTGGATGTTCTGGTGTGAAATATAACACAACAATACGCTTTGGTCTTTCCCTGCAAATGGTTCAGATATTGATGAATGCCAGGGACATCCCTGCAGCCAGAAATGCATCAACGTGCATGGCTCCTACCAGTGCTATTGCCGTCGTGGATTCCACCTCAGTGAAATGGATGGCTCTACTTGCACAGGTCAGGTCATTGCCTGTTACCAATTTGTAGTCTATTGTCTGGCCTTTGCACATCTCCAAACAAGCTAACTTGTAGAAGAACACTCATTGTCAAGGATGGTGCCGACAAACAGTTTGACTGATAGGTTTTTTTTAAAACTTAAGGTTAAGAAAGATATGTTGACTGTTGCACGAATCAAGTAATGCTGTTATTTTGGACATTAGCCCCTTCATGTCCGAAACGTCAGCCTTGGTATCCCCCTTTCAAACTTCAGTTGGTAACACCTATTGATCAAGGTAACTTATGGTCTCTGTGACTTGAATGAGTGCAGCAATGTGGCCCATAAAAGGTGCACAGTCATTGCCATCAGTACTGTTTTTAGATGATTGGCACTTGTGGATTGGATATATATGTGTGGGCACTTGATTGGCTGTCAAATGCATTTATCTTTCTTATCCATATCTGAAACACCCCAAACTCAACAAATAAGGACTTTTTCGTAGCCTTTGAGGAACTTGTCTCTGTTATTATTACCTCCAACACCTGGAGGTTAAGTTTTCACCCCTGTGTTTCCATCATGTCGGTCTGTCTCCGTTTGCTTGTTACTTGCAAAATCGAAGATTTTTCAAATATATTGGTTGGTTGAGTTTGTTATTACTTGGCAAAAAAAATATTTTTTGACAAGTCTGTTTGTTGATCACTCTGGTTTGTGTGTTTGTTTGTCTGTCCACTCACTTATACTTGCCTACAGGTCACAATTTTAAACAGATCTTCACGAAACTTCGCCAAATGGTAGAGTTTGTGGTCCGACAAAATCCTATATATTTTTGAGGTCAAAAGATCAAAAGGTCAACATAGGCCAAAGGTAAACCGCTTTTTTCAAATTTCTAAAATCCTCAATTTTCATCCGATTGACTTGAAATTTGAAAAGGATTTACATATCGGCTAACTGAATTCAACCACCAACTATTTTTGAGATCAGCATAGGCCAAAAGGTCAACATAGGCCAAAGGTCAACAACCATTTCAAATTTCTAAAATCCTCAATTTTCATCCGATTAACTTGGAATTTTAATGATTTTTCATATCAACGAACTGAATTCAACCACCAGCTATTTTTTTTAGGTCAACATAGGCCAAAAGGTCAACCTAGGCCAAGTTTCAATAATGCTCAATTTTCATCCGATTGACTTGAAAATTGAACAGCATTTGCACATTGAGTTACTAAATAGGGAAACAAACTATTTTTGAGTCAAAAGGTCAAAGGTCAACTCAAGGTCAACCTTCCAAAATCATTTTTCACCTGAAAAATCGTCACTTTTCTTCCTATTGACCCAAGCTTTGATCAAGATTGTCAATTTTAATCTTGATGAAATAGACAATTTGCTGTATCAATGGAATTTTTTTTCTTGGGGGTGGGGGGGCGGATTTTGCAAGTATTGTGCTCCGCATGATGTCTTCTTGTTTGTTTGTTTGTTTGTTTGTTTGTGAGTGTGATAACTAACGATCACTTTCAGTTATCTTCGTCAAATTCCAAAAAGAGGACTCCGAAGGAAAAATGTGAGGCTGTCAATGTTATTTGACTGACTGTGTGTGTGTGTGTGTGTGTGTGTGTGTGTGTGTGTGTGTGTGTGTGTGTGTGTGTGTGTGTGTGTGTGTGTGTGTGTGTGTGTGTGTGTGTGTCAAGGGTACAGGTGACAGTGACGTCATTTGCATTTGAAACGTTACTGTGGCATTTTGTAACGTATTATTTTGAAAATAAACTCTCGAATATGAACAAATAAGATGCTTTATTTTTCATTGATAGAAATGATTCCTGTGCAACTGGTGAGAAAGAGATCGTCAAAATGACCATGTTCAAAGGTCAAGGTTCTCTCGATTTTCGTCATATCTGTCAGGCGACTGCCTGACACCTTCTTGTGTTTGTGTGTAGGATATGTCAAAAAGTTATGAACAGATTCGGAAAAAACTTGTTGGACATGTTGGGTGTGTGCCAAGGACGAATTTATTAGATTTTGGTGAAAATCCAGATTCAAATCAGGACACTATAATTTTAAAAGTGATTCTTCAGCATTGATAGGGCCAAACATTATATATAGCATGATATCTCAATAAAGTTATGAACGGTTTTAGACAAAACGTGGTTGACATGTTATGTGTGTTCCAAGGACCAATTTCTTCGATTTTGGTGAAGATCTGGATTGAGATTGGGATACGAGAATTTTATATATATTTTTTCGAAGTGATTCTTCACCATTGAGAGATGGCACATAATGATACATAGCACAATATAAAAAAAGTTGTGGACAGATTCGGACAAAACATGGTGGATGAGTTTGGTCGGTGACAAGAACAAGCCGATTCGATTTTGGTTAAGGTCCGAATCTAGATCCGGCCTTTCAGTGGCCTATGACATGTAAACTGTTCTGCCTGGCTCGATTTTAGTGTCGTTCTAGTTTAACAAGGAATTATAGACTTCATAACGCAGTACTTTCAGGCAAATATATGTGATTAACAAATGGAATCTAAAGCGAAGTTGATGGCACGCCATCGCATATCCCCATGCTTTTCACCTAAAGCAAAGTTAAAATATGGAAAATGTTCCACCAGGAATGTTATGACTCAATATCGAATTTTGAGTAAAGCGACTCTTTCCATTTTGAACCCGCTGACCTAAAGTCCCCACCCCCTGGGGCATGATCCCCAGGGGTAAAATCCCCCCAAAAATCGTTACATATTTCATGCATATCCCAATGCTGATTCTATATACAAAGTTTCATTTAAAAATGTGGCCGTAATTGCATGTTTGGTAATTGACCTTTTGACCTCGTACCAGGGGGTGGAGCCAAAAATGATACTGCCCTCACACCTTCTTGCCATGTGGTGATCATAACTACCAAGTTCGGTGAATTTCTGCACAACATTTTAGGGGGAGAAAGTGTGAAAGAAGGATGGACAGGCGGAGCCGATTACAATATCCCACCCCACTTTCTTTTCTTTTTTTTAACACCGTGGGGATAATGACAGCATTCAAACCGTGTGATGGAAAACTTTGTGATATAACAAAAAAATAAAAGAGACAACTGGCTTGATATCTCCAAAGAGTGATATATGCTACATGATATAGCATTCTTGCTGACTCGGTGCTATATAAAGTTTTCTTGGGTCACAACCTGCCAGCGATCAGATCCAGCTGGGTATATTTTTTATTTTTTATTTTATTTTTTTTTGTATACTGAATCGAGGCTCGTGAAAGAGCTAACATTTACTTCACAAACAAATCAACCAGACAAACAAAACACACAAAAAGCGGGAGCGGAAAACAAGATGGGGAGAGAAGGGGAAGCACACAAACACAACATTTGAGAGCAGGGAGATGTGTGGAAGGGAGAGGGCTTGGGGGGAGGAGGCGTGGGAAGGGGGGGGGGGGGCGGGAGAAGTATAAAACACAAGGACACCAAGGACTTCCAGGACAGAAGTTGGTATTTCAAAAAAGTGGAATTGGGGTGAAATTAGCGGGCGTAGAAAAGATCAAGGTTTTGGATGGGGGAAGATAAGAGATGGTGGTGAACAGCTGTTTTAAAGACCTGGAGGGTGGAGTGGGATTGAAGAGAGTGAGGGAGTTTGTTCCAGAGGCGGGAGAAAAGAGGAATGAAGGAGTGAAGGTGAGCAGAGAGTCTTGATTTTGGCAGTTTGACCATAAGAGGGTTGCAGGCAGATCTTGTGCGACCTGTAGGAATATTTGCGGGACAGAGCCCAGAGAGGGCTGGGGGGGCAAGGCCAGAGAGGAGTCGGTAGAAGATGGAAAGACCACCAACCTGCCTGCGGTGAGTGAGTGAGTGAGCTTCTTCACCATTCACCATATTGCCATTTGCTGAGCTTTGTTCCTTCCCTTTTTGATGCATTGCAATTTTTCAGTGCTTGGATCATCCTGTGTGTACAGATATCAATGAGTGCATCCAGTTTGGTGACAGAGCAATATGTTTGTACGAATGTGTCAACACACTGGGCAGCTACCGTTGCCGCTGTCCCCCTGGCTATGATCGTGCTTTGGATGGGCGTCTCTGCAATGGTATGAGGCATATACTTGTAAGGTCAAACTTCCACACCCTGGCCTATAATACGAGTACATTAAATGCAGCGTTGAATGTATTTTTTTTTCTACGTGTTATATGATTTTATTTTTGCACCACTGCGCCCAACCTATTCCACTCCCTTATAGCTACTGTGTTTTGAACAAGAACAGGAGGTATTAATGAAGTTGTTTGTAAACCTCACTGCAGAAAACTGCAGTACTCAAGATTTTAAGCTGTGAACTGAACTTCTGGAAAACTAAATAACAACAGAGCATTTTGTGTTATGTTGAACCGCTGTGTATATCGATTATATTTTAGATGCAAAATTTATGACCCAATTTCATTGATGCACAAAATTGCTTGGATATGACCAAGCTTTTAAATGCCTTAGCGTAAACAATATACATTACAGTAGGATAGTAGATTGAGGTGCGAACAAGCACACCATTGGAAACGCCCACGGCTAACTTGGGCATCACCAACATTCAAGGTATAAGATCAACTTGTCATTAAAGTGGACATCTTTTATGGTTAGGTTTGAATATGTTTTCATCGAATTAGACAACTTTGTCTAACTAACTGTACTTAAGACCGCCCAGGCATGCTAGTCATCGAGCAAGTGGTCTGATGTGCACTGCAAGGCCTGATCAGAGAAATGCTGCGAATGTCATCTTAAAACCAATTGCTGTGGCCACAGATGTTGCATATAATATGTGCATGCTTCACTTGTTATGGTTAAATCAAACAACTTTGTTCCAATTTCATTATTGAAAAGAAAAATAAATAAAAATATTTTTAACTGCAGTGGCAACAGGTTATATACAGTGCCTTCAGAAAGTATTCACACCCCTTGACTTTTTCACATTTTGTTGTGTTACAGCCTGAATTTAAAATGGATTATATTGAGATTTATGTTGTCGTAAATCGTAAAATCACTTTTTACGCATCGTAAAAAAACATTTTTTTTGGTCCAATGCAATGTTTCCTTTGAGTCACTTTCAGAAATAACATTTTTCTGTATTTTTTGGCGTTAACAAAAAAAACAATCCAAGTAGATTTTATGGGTCTAAATTATGTAAGCAATTTTTTTTTTTTTTTGATATTTAAAAGTGGTTTTCATTGCAGATATTGATGAATGCGCAATGCAGAGCCACAACTGCTCCACATCTCAAATTTGCTTGAATGTTGGAGGTGGATTTCGCTGCCTCTCGCTTTCCTGTCCCATGAACTACAAAGCAATACCGAGCCGGTGGGTTTTGCCAAGTCCGTCGCTTGGAGCCTCCAAAGCTTTGCTATATCGTGAAGAAAAGGGTTTCGCAATGAGTGCCTTATTTGCCTTATGTCGTGATTGGAACGTTTTGTCTTTGCTTGGTTTTAAAGCTATGCCTGTCCAAAAAAAAAAAAAAAAAAATCCCTTTCCAAAGTGCTGTGCATGTGTTTGGATTGTGTTGTGCTGTGCATTGTGTTGTGCTGTGTGTTGTGTTGTGTTTTGCTGTGCATTGTCTTGTGCATGTTTTGATTTTGTTGTGTTGTGCTGTGCATTGTGTTGTGTGTTGTATGTTGTGTGTGTTTTTTAGACAAACCCTGAATCAGAAGTGAAAGATGTATGTTTTCAGGATTCTCAGGGAGGTATGTTTTCAGCATCAGCCTTGTTCTTTCTACACAGGTATTCTTTGGTAATTGTTTTGCGCGTTTGTTTGTGACATATTTCGTTGGCATATTTTACTCCGAGGAGGTTTTTATGTGATGCTTTGTTGTCCAGCTTCCATATTGCTGTATTTCTGTCGATTTTTGTTTTGTCCATTTTGTTGGTCTACCTTGTATGAATGTGCACTTGGCACATTTATCTCGGCCAAATGTCATTTGAATGTCAGTGGAGTATCGCTTAACTAATTTGAGTTGTTCTGCAAATTCTTCGTTGCTCAGTGTGAAGAGTTTTAAATTATCCATGTACAGTAGATGTACCTTTCCTGGCTCTTTGCACGTTCTTTTATTGGATGTCGGGGTGTATCCGTGTCCTTGCTCATTGATGAGGTTGCTCAGAGGGTTCAGGGTCAGGCAAAACAGGAGGGGTGAAAGGCTGTTACTCTGGAAGATCCAACATCATATATTCACCCCTAGTGTTTTGGTCTTTCCTTCTGAGTGCTGTCATATCAATGTGTTGTTCCAAAGCTCCATTACTTTCTCAATCAGTTTGATTATTTGGGGGTTGAGTTTGGACATTCTTTCTGTTTGTTTTGGTGGTTTTTGTTTTTTTGTTTTTCTGTTTTATAATAGGTGGAGACAGCTGGCTTGTTCCATAGCATCCTATTTTACATTCTTTCTGTTTTGCCTCCAAGCCTCCTTGTTGTGTTAGGTGGTGGTACATTGTTATGACTAGAGTGACTCGGCGCGCTGCGTTTGCCTCACCACACATTGTTTCAGAGGGATAGGCATCTTTGACCATTTCGGTGTCTTTTGGGTCTTCAGGGTCTTTTTGGTCTTCAGGGTCTTTTGGGTCTTCGGTGTCTTCAGGGGCTTTTGGGTCTTAATGGTATTTTGGTTATTCTGGGTTTTTAAGGGTCTTTGGGGTCTTCAGGGTGTTTTGGGTCTTCAGGGTGTTTTGACTCTTCAGGGTATTTGGGGGTCTTTTGGATCCTCTGGGCCTTTAAGGGTATTTTGGGTCTTTGAGGTGTTTTAGGTCTTTGGGGTCTTCATGGTCTTCGGGGTATTTAACGGTCTTTGTGTTCTTCAGGGTGTTTTGGGTCTTCGGGGTCTTTTGGGTCTTCGGGGTCTTTTGGGTCTTCGGGGTCTTTTGGGTCTTCGGGGTCTTTTGGGTCTTTGGGGTGTTTTGGGTTTTTGGGGCCATTTGGTTCTTCAAGGTCTTTTTGAGCCTCACGGCCTTCAAGGGTGTTTTGGGTCATTGGGGTATTTTGGGTCTTCAGGGTCTTGGGGGACATAAAGGGTCGTCAAAGGTCTGAAGTGTCTCAGCAGTCTAAACGTAATTAAAAGGGTGTTCATTTTATTTGAAGAAGAAGAAGACGTTTTTGTCGCATAAAAACATACATACAAACAAACAGACAAACATACATAACCATATACGTTTGCTCTATTATAATGAGATTCCTGTCAAAGGTGTATATGTTGCTGGTAGACCAATTATTTGGCAGTATTTATGAGGTAGTTGGGTTTCTTCAGATTTTGAGATGAGGAAGCTGAGCCTTTTGTGAGCCATTCATCCATTTCCTGTTCCCCTTGGATAAGTTCATTAAATGTTCGAACGTAGTGAATGTGGAGAGCATCCAATTCCTTTAGCCAGAAGTTTGGAATCCCATCTGGGCCAGGGCTTGTGAAGTTTGCCATCTTTGCAGGTTGTTGTCGAATTTTTTTCTTCATCAAATTTTACTGGGGACATTTCCTGGAAATGTTGCCTTTTCTCTTGCAAGTTTCAGATCTATTCCACCTTGTTGTGTTATTTTCGATCTTCAAAAATTCCTTTCCCGAATCGTAGTAGTTCATTTTTTATCTCACTTGGACCGAAGTTCAGGGGAGCTTATGCGATGGCGCGTCGTCCGTCCGTCAGTCCGTAAACACTTGCAACATCTTCTCCGAAACCGCTGAAGGGATTGTGACCAAACTTGGCACAAATGATATTTGTTGTGTTGTGACTAAAGTTTGTTCACGGCGTGAAAAAAAATCGGGGCTAAGGGGGTTTACCGGTGTCAAAGTGGATCCAGGTTTGATCCCCCGAAATAGGTATTTGTTTTTTTCTCAGAACCTACACGCACAATTTTGATGAAACTTCACCACAACCTTAATCACCCGTGATCTACCAATGTTTGTTCAAGGCATTGGAAAAATTGGGGTCTGTGGCGGTGCGCGGGGTGGGAGGAGGGGGGGAGGGGTAGGGGTTGCCCCCCAAAATAGGTATTTTTTGTTTGTTTGTTTAAAGTCGTATGATTAGGTGAGTATGATTCTTCATGCTGCCCTGTCTTCTAGCATCCATTGAAATAGGTTTTAAATACCTTTAGTCAGTGCAGTATACTGTTTATTCTACCAGGTGAGCGCCAGGGATATTGCCCCTATGATTTTATTACTCTCACCAGAGAAGAGGGTATTGTGTTTGGGTCCATTTGTTTGTTTGTTTGTCTGTCTGTTTGTCCACACAGAATGTAAGTATTTGTATTAATTGCATTAGACCCTTTAGACCCAAAAGACCCTTTACACCCATAAGGCCCTTTACACCCATAAGGCCCTTTAGACCCATAAGGCCCTTTAGACCCATAAGGCCCTTTAGACCCATAAGGCCCTTTACACCCATAAGGCCCTTTACACCCATAAGGCCCTTTACACCCATAAGGCCCTTTACACCCATAAGGCCCTTTACACCCATAAGGCCCTTTACACCCATAAGGCCCTTTACACCCATAAGGCCCTTTACACCCATAAGGCCCTTTACACCCATAAGGCCCTTTACACCCATTAGATTAGACCCATAAGACCCTTTATATCCATAAGACCCTTTAGATCCATAAGACCCATAAGACCCTTTAGACCCTTAAGATCTCTGAGACCTTTTAGACCCATGAGACCCTTTAAGACTCCTTTGATCTTTTAGAGCCCTAAGACCCTGTATAATTAAATGACACCCCCATATAACACACTTTAGAAGCTTTAGATCCTCTTTGACCCTGTAGAACCCCAAATACCCTTCGCACTCCTTTCGAGCCTTTGGCGTTTAGACCTTCACACCTTTCAGACCTTTTAATACCCTGTATACCCCTTTGATGTTTCAACCCTTTTTATACGTTTTAGGACCCTTTAGACCTCTGTAGACAATTCTGACCCTTTAGACCTTAAATTTGACCATTTTGACCCTTTAGACCCCCATTTAGACCTTTTGAGACCTTTTAGATCTTCACACCGTTTGACCTTCACAACTTTTCAGACCTTTGGCGCAAAAAATGATTTATAGCATGATCGATATATCAAAAGGTTGTGGATGGATTTGAACGAAACCTGGTGGACAGGTTGGGTGTGAGTAGGGTAATAATGTTGCTTCTGGGACAGCCCGTTTAACATGGGAAATCCCTATCTAATGTCGTTTACCCCTATTTGGGAAAACACCCCTATTAATCCAAAAGACTATGGGCCCTTTGACCTTATGAACCATGAGCCAATTGATCTACTTGGAACAACCCCTAACCTTCACATTAGAGATCTGAGACAACCCCTAACCTTCACGAATGTGAAGGTTTGGGGTTGTCTCAGATCTCTAATGTGAAGGTTGGGGGTTGTATATTATTATGACCCACTCACACACAAGTCCCAACTGGAAAGTTGTGTGATCCTTCTGACCTTATGGGTCTTTTGAACCATGAGTCAATTGATCTACTTGGGTCAATACATAATGAATATATTTTAATTGAGCTAGGGATGGGATTGGGTTGGGGGCTGTATATTATTATGACTCACACATACACAAAAGTTTAACCTCAACTTTAGTTGGGGTTAAACTTTTGTGTATGTGTGAGGGATAGGGGTTCACAGATCTCTAGTGTGAACCTGTGATCCTTTTGGACCATGAGCCAATTGATCTACTTGGGCCAATACATAATGAATATATTTTAATTGAGCTAGGGATGGGATTGGGTGAAGGTTAGGGGTTCACACATACACACAAGTCCCAACTGGAAAGTTGTGGGATCCTTCTGACCTTATGAACCTTTTACTCTGGTGAATATAACCCTACAAATATTTGTTTATGCGTGAGAAATATTTTAACCTCCCTCAATGTTCTTGTCTGAGCGCCTCCAGTGCTACATACCATTTTTAAATTAAAGTATATACCAAGGTTGATTACATGGTACTTGGTTCTATCATTTATATACTTATATATCCATAAGGGAGACTATCAATTCCATTTTCTAAAATAAACCTCTTATCATCAAAAGCCCCCAATGCTTTCTTATTCATCTCTTCTGAATATAATTGATGTTTATAACTTCTTATTCCATTAATCTTTCTAAACTCTTCTTTCTTTGTTGTTAAACAGTTATAATAATCCTTAAAGTTTATTGTTTCTTTTATGACATTTTTCTTTATGCCTTTTAACTTCTTATCAGTTTTTTCGACGTTATTCACAATATATTTATAAGCATAAGCCTTAGACCTCAATCCCACAAATTCACTCATGACATTTCCTCCTAATTCATCCTTAAACTTTCCAATCACCTTTTTATTTTTGGAGGAGAACAACTCACTCTCTCGGCTGTAATTACTAGTGTCATAGATATTAATGTCCTTTTTCATGTCTGAATAAACATCATCAGTATTAATTTGCAAAATAAAACTATCTGTATCCATATAAAGTAGATTAACATCATTTTGATATTTCTTCCTCAAGTTATTATAAAAGTAATCATACATTAATGACTTTGATAAATCAAGAATTGTTGTTCCAATATAAATAGGTTTGTTCATTTCAATACTCTCTTTAACCAAATGGATCGCACAAAAGTTCTCAGTAAAGACCTCAGCTCTAGTAAAACTCGGTCTATTAATTAATTTTGATGCTTGTTCCCAAGATGTTGATAGTCTGATATTTTGTCTTTTCCTCACATTCTCCATGGTCTTACCAAAGACCGCATTATTCATCAATTTATAAAAGTCTTTCTCAAAATCGGTTTTTGACTCTGTTCTTCTTTGTGTATTGAAATCAATGTACCCCCTTAACCAATGACTTTGATTGAACTTTAGAACCCTATGGATCTTCTCTACTCTTAGACCTTTTGATAAATATTGTCGCAAATTTCTTTGGTGTAGAACATAATTTTTCTTGTTATATAATGTAGTAAGTAATTTTTCTGTTGATTCACCTATATTAAATGATCGCTGATAATCACTTAACCACTCCTTCTTTGGACTTTCTTTCTCACAAGCAAATGGGAGATCTTTGTGTAGGTTATGGAGTTCCTCTGGATATTTTAAATCAATTTCAAAATAATAACCAACCTTTGAATCATCCAATTCTTTTTGTGTAGAGATACATACATCTTGTAAAACGTTTTTGTAGTCTTTTTCCTTTACCCATCTAAGTTTTCCATAAGGAAGAGCCTGAGACATTGCCCAGCCATACAGGTTGTTTGCGTCATAGTACATCAAGTAAGAACTCTCTTTCGTTGAATCATAATTTGGAAGATATTTGTTATTTGCTTTTGCGTATCTCTTTGAACAGACTTGTGAAATTCCTCCTCTCTTTGCCTTTTCAATCATCAAAAGCATATCAACATCGGTTATCAAATCCAAATCTTGTTTTGTCATTTTCAACATCGCACTCCAGGCCAATCCAGGTGCTGTGTAGTAGTGAGCAGGATCCAATCCATATCCAGTGCGACAAACAGATCTAAAGGCTTCAAATACATCGGCCAATAAAAGCACATCAGTTTTGAGATACAAATCGTGATACTCGCCAAGATTCTTGATGTTATATTTTTCCCAAACATTTTGTGCGTGTACATAATCTTTATCAGATATATTACTGTTGTTTAATTTGTTATAGAAATTTTCTTTTGAAGGAAGTTGTGTTTCATTGAATCTCTCAAATGAGTCCATATAGTCATAGGGGTAAATTCCCTTTTGTGTTAGAAAATCTTTATCTAAAAAATACTCTGAAAGACATGGAAACTCTTTTAGATTTTGAACCAAGTTAACCAATGGACTTGCCATGAATTTAAATGTATCAAGAAATCTGATATGAGTAATAGGAGATGTGTGAATTGTTTTTGTGAATGAAATGTATTTCTGATCCGTGTTTGGAATTGCTGAGATACTTCCAGAAGTCTTTGAGAGTTCCTTGATAAATAGATGTGTATCATAATGAGCGTTGTTATGAAGAAAGACAGGAATGAAAGAGGGGAGTTGATAATTAATATTACAACTTTGATGAGCCGGACCTCTATATTTACCAGTGAGATGACAATGATCTCTAACCTTTAGGCCTTCACCAATTTTTTCCTCACAAATATGACAGGCAGCCTTTGGTTGTCTAAATTCTCTTTTTTCTTTACTCGTCAAGGACATTGGTTTATTGGTTTCTCTCATTATCTTGGTTAATCGAACACAGTCTTTTTCTAGTCGTTTCACAAACTCCTCTGAGGTATTTGAGCCTCTATACATCTCTAACTTGTTATATTTATCACCAACAGATGATTTGATATAATAACAAAAACCGCAAGGAGTATGTTTTTGATATTTATTTGTGTATGATTCTTTTGGATCTGGAGAAGCAGTATCAATTTTTTCTAAAATACTTTCAAAATCAGCATATATAACAAATGGATGTTTGATCTTTTTCTTTGCATCTTTGAATGTGATCTTTGAGCCTTTTTTAGGCATGTTGATTACCGTTGATTTATGTTCGCCACAATAATTTGAATGTTTATCTAATCTTTCTTGTGTATGGAAGAAGTTAAGACAACGCAAACAAATATATATTTTATTTGTTCTCTTACAGACTTGTGGTTTTATTAATTTAGCAATATCTTTGATGTATGTATAATGTGAATTTTCGTCTGAATTAAAATATAGAAGATTAATATGAGTTTGTTTACAATTGTCAGAAAGCTTTAAAACCTGAATGTTGTTTGTTTCTGTTAGACCATAAACATTAACTGATAAATTATTCATCTTTTCAAATTTAGGAATATCATTTAAAGTCATCGGAAACTTTAGATCTTTCGTATTTAATGTATTCTCATATTTTTTATAATGAGATACTCTTTCATCATGAAAATGTGGAGGATGTAAGTGTGCTAAAATAGACCAGAGAAAACATTTATTGTCTTTATTTTTGATATTGATAACTGCTTTTCTATTTTTGATAACACTGGGTAAATCAATGTAAGAAGAAGCTTTTAGAGGATCTGATTTAAGAATATGAATGTCTATGTAAATAATTTCTCCTATAGTGAATCCACTTCCTACGAGTGAATTACCCACACTTTCCTCTTGTTTAATAAGTTCACCATAGACTCCTGATGTTTTAAAATCTTGATATGAAGAAATAAAGTGTGGCTCTGTTCTCATGTATGGTTTAAATATTTCTCCTGTATCCCTTGTCATTTCAAATTTTATTCCCATATAAAATTTAAGTGGTTTCATTTCTTTTAGTGTTTTTTCAATCAACGTTTGAACAGCAGGTTTAACTATTTCTACAGCTTCAACTATAGACTCTGGTGTAGGAGATTTGAATTTAAAGATTCGAATCCTGATATGTCCTTTGAATGCTCCATCAGTATTTTTAATAGTGATTAAATTTGACAAGTGTTTGTTTGTTTTAAGATGGGCTTTGAACCCCTTCTTTAGGATATCTCTATTACAGTGAATACAATTTTTTTTGTTCTTAGGAAATGGGGATAATTGATTTAGAATGTTGTATGTATGTTTTGCGGTGAGAATATGTTGTTTATAATATTTTACTTCCTTCTCGCAAGTATCACAATAAACCATATTTATAGGTGAACAATCTTGTGAGATTTTGACACTCATTTAACTATGAATCTTTCCTTAAAGCCACGCACATTTGGCACCAAGCCAACTTTTAATCTGACTCAGAACTTTGAGATTCAAGGAAGCTCGAGAAATCACTCGTTGTGTCATCATCAATAAAGCTTGACTCATATTCATCATTTGAGCACAAGCTATCAGAATCATACTCAGAGTCATCAATAAAGCTACTCTCATAACTATCATTTGAGCACAAACTATTAGTATCATAACTATCATCTGTGTTCAATGAAATATTATCATCACCATCATCCAAGTTCAATGAAATAGTAAAATCTTCACTGCTGTATTGACTCATATTTATAGGGCAACAAAGAGTTTATTGTATCCAAAATTAGTTTATTTATTTTTTCATTAAGAACTGTTAATTGATCTGGATTTAATATTTCCATTGTTAATTTAAAAAGATCATTATCGAGCTTGGTATATCTTGGTGGCATTCCATCTCGATTATGATCAGAATCTTCAGAGTCATCAGAATCTTCAGAGTCATCCGAATCTTCAGAGTCAGATGAATCCTCTGAGTCAGATGAATCTTCAACTATTGATGAGTATTCTTCTTCAGAGTCATATTTTTTAAAAACACTTAATAATTTAAACCCAAAGATAACTCTTCTTCCATTATGTCTTTTGCAAAGATAATCTATTTTCATTTCACCCTCAAAATCACAACAAATTTCCATAGTATTCAAGTTAACATATGGGAGTATTTTTTCAAAATCAACAGCATTCTCAATATCTCCTCTATAAAACTCGGGAGCAAATTTTTCATAGAATGTTGTTTCACTATATTCTTTTTCTTCATCTTCAAGCAAATCATAAGCCTTTTTAAGCTGATCAATAATTATTGAATCAACACTGATTAATTTATTATTCCTCATCCTAAATTTAATTCTACCATTATTCCAACTAAACGAATCTATTGATTCATCTTCAATGCGGTAATCAAGTAGGGAGTCAGTTTTTCCATGATTACAAAGAACTCCGCTAAGAGATTCAATTGTGTCTTGGATTGTTCGCACCATTTATATATGAAAACTTTACTTAAACTAAATTACATTTCCATCGAGCCCAATAATTTTTCTTTCAATATCCTTTTGGATAATAATATTTTTAACATTAAAAGTTATCTTCAAATAATCTTTAATTATCATTGACCTAAATGTCATCTCTCCGGTTATGATTTTATTATTAACATCAATATCTGTTTTATTAAAAAATATACATACATCTCCTTTACTTGAGTTGATGGTCTTATCATTAAGTTCCAAAGAAGTGGCGTCCAATTTTTCACCAATCTTTTCATAAATAGCCATTAGAAGGGGGGAGACATGATCCAAATGGACTTTTATCGATTTTTTAGCTGGAATAGAAAATCCGCGGCCTTTAAACATAATTGATGGACTAATATTATCATTTAATTCGGGATAAACCCAAAAATTACCATATTTATCTTTGTTCAACTTTACATCTTTGACACAATCAATAGAACCTTCGGTAATAGATTGAAATTGGTCTTTTGTGTTGTGAAACATTGTATTTATTAATGAATAAACTTGCGTTTAGTTTAAGTAAAAATTTACTATATAAATATGATAAGTTCTGAAGGATATTTAGAATTTCCAGACTCTCCATATGATAAATTAGAGAATTGTCCGGCTTGTGATAGAGTGGGGCTTAATGATGAGGATTCATATAAACAATGTATTTTCTGTGATTTAATTTTAATTAATGATAATAAGAAATATAAAAAAACATATAACTCTTTTAAATTAGAACCAAAAATGAATTACTTTACAAGATTAATAAGAGAGATGAATGTTAAGTATTATGGTGATAATACACCATTTCTTACAAGGGAAGAGACTATTTGTATTGAGGAAATGTATAAGGGTTTAATGATATTTATTATTCAAAATAATTTTAATGGAAATGTTAATACAAGATACTATATAAATAAAATAATGAATTATTTTGAAATTAAACCCGAACTCAGGATAAAATATAAAGTTTCTAAAATAGCTCAAAAAAAGTTAGATGACTTGTTTTCCAAATATATAAATGAATGATTTTTTACCCGTTTGGGAAAATAAGATAAAATTTAATAACCATAAAAACATTCCAAATTCATTGAGATGTCTAATAGTTGGTTCAAGCGGATGTGGAAAAACCTGTTTACTTTTAAAGATGCTCCTTGGTCCTAATTTTTTAGATTATGATAATTTAATAATTTTTACAAAGTCAAGTTTTCAACCCGAGTATCAACTACTCTCACAGGGTTTTAATGTGGGTCTTAAAAAGGAAGAAATTATCGGTTTATTTAAACTTCAAAACAAACTAAATGATTATAATATTGAAGATATAATACAATTATTTTGTGATACACAGAAATCAAAATCGAAACCCATAACTTGTATTCTCAGTGATAATACGGATGATATACCTTCACCTCAAGATTTAGATAAATCAAAAAAGAACCTCGTCATCTTTGATGATTGTGTTAATGAGAGAAACCAAACAGTAATGGATAGCTACTATACAAGAGGGAGACATTCTTCTTGTAATTGTATATATCTTAGTCAATCATATTTTCAACTCCCTCGACGCTCAATAAGAAACAATGCCAATACTTTTATTTTATTTAAGTTAAATTCAATAGATGTAAATAATTTTTGGAGAGATAATTGCTCTACGTTATGTAGTAAAAAAGAATTTGAAAATTATATGAAACACACGATTGGAAAATATAAATATATTGTTGTGAAACAAGATGAGATACTAAATGATATTTTTCAATACTAAATGAATACCGAAGAAAGAGAAAGAAAGTTTAAGGAACATCAACAATTAGTTTCAAAAGTTGTTAAACAACAGGAAGAGATAAAGAAGAAACGGAAACAGAAACTAACTGGTGAAGAAGCCTTTGAAAGAAAACAAGAGAAATTCTTTAAACCACTTTTGAAAACTCAACACCCTACAGTTCCCACGGTAGAATTTACTCCGAAAAAACTTCAAATGCTCAACGATTTTAGTCAGATAACAAAACAAGAACTTGGTGAATTAGAATATGATGACGAGGGATTATTTCGGAAACTTGAGCAGGTAAATCAACCCCCTAATTATGTTGTGGAAGCTCTTCAAAACAATGAATATTCGGCGGGTTCAAAAACCAGAGCAGGTCTCATTCCAACAGAAGAACCAGCAGTGTTTCATCTTGTGGAAGAAAAGGTATTGATATTTAATGATGAATTGATGTTCTTGAGTTCTACTCAACCAAATGTTAAATTAACTCCAAGATTAATGTTTCTTCTAACAAACCCCGGATTCAGCGGTTCAAAATATTTTGAGGAACCACTTGATATGGAAAGAGAGGAAGATAGGGTATATATTGAGTTGCTAAATGCACTTGATTATGGAGTTTCTGTTGCTGGTAAAAGTAAGAAGAACGAGAAGGAGAAACATATTATTGATGCTTTAAGTAAGCTTGGTTCGGGTGTTAGTTTTCTTCCAAATGACCCATCACAATTAGTTAATAGGCTATTATTGTTGTTAGGTAGTAAGAAGGCTGGAAACAACAATTGTTTTAATGAATCCTCAGCCATTTTAGATCAGTTGATGAACATGAAAATAATTAATAAATGTCAATACAAAGATATTTTATTAGATATTAAATAAGATGAGAAGCACAATTCTTAGTTTTAATTTCACAACGAGCGATTACACAGCTTCATTCCCTTACCCACTACAACTTGACCCCCTTACCTCATATGAGGCATCTTTGTTGTCAATGGAAACTTACAATACCCTTTTTAATATCACAGAGAAAAACAACAAGTTTAGTTATAATCCAGGCACTGCCTACAAAACTATAACCGTTTTACCCGGTGCTTACGAGATTTCTCAAATATCTTCAGAAGTCTCTCGCCTTATGAAAGAAAAAGGTGATGAACCAAAAAATATTGTAATAGATATTCAAACACACACTTCAAAATCAACTATTAAACTGAAAAATAATTATAAAGTTGATTTCACGATTGAAAATTCGTTCAGAGAGCTATTGGGTTTCTCTTCAAAAAAGATTGAAAATAACGGGACGTTTTACAGTGATAATGTTATCCAAATATCCTCCGGTATAAATTCAGTATTAATTCATTGTGATTTGATTGATGGTGCTTATAACGATGGAATAAGAACAAATACAATATTTTCATTCAGTGCATACTCAACCCCGATTGGTTATAAATTTAATATGGAACCAAAAAATCTTGTCTATTTACCTGTGTCAGGAAAAACCATATACAGAGTAAATTTTAGGATAACCGACCAAGATAATCGTATGATATCCTTTAATGATGAAATTATATCCATCAGAATTCACCTACGTGAAGTTTTTCAATAAATAAATAATGGTTATTGTAAGAAAACACGAGTTGGGAAAATATAAAATAATTACAGGGGAGGGCATGTTCCTTTCACCAGACTATACAAGGTATGTGGGTAAAGGATACTATAAACCTAAGAGACAACGGGGTGTGGGTCATCAATTTCGAAATAAAGGAGATGGGATAATTGATACTCTAATGGGTATTGGTTCAACCATCCTTAAACATAAAGACCTAATTGGTTCAACTGCTTCTGCCGTGGGCTCCGTTGCGGGTGCTATACAACAAGCTCAAAAGGAGTCTCATAAATTACAAGGTAAAACTCAACTATCTTCACAAGAACGACAAAAAATCATTAAAATACTTGGGTCAGGGTTTCAACAATTTTAATACTATATAAATACAAGTATGGAAGCGATTGATAGTATCTATGATTTGGATGATACGATTATCATTTCAAACTCTACTAAAAAGGAAGACTATTTTAAGGTAAATGCTATTACAGGAACCGACTGGAATTCAAACGGAACAAAAAGTTTTGAAATAAATAATCAACAAACTTACTTGAATATAGCTGATAGTTTCTTGCTGTGTAAATTTAAATTCACTAAGGCTGCGAATAATACTAATGCTACACTCGTAAATGATTTCTTCTGGAAAATGTTTGACAGTGTTCGCCTGTATATTGGAACACAAGAGGTTGAAGCGGTTGATTATGTCTCTGCTACATCTGAAATGATGAAATTTACACTATATTCGTTTGGTGATAGAATGGGTAAGGGAGCTGTTGAAGGCTTTATTCCTGATATGTCAACGGGAACAAACACAGACCCTGGTTATAGTCAAAGGAAGTCAATGTATAATGATGACGCAAAAGCTGAGAATAGTTTTACCGTAGCAGTACCTCTTAAAGGTATATTTGGATTTTGTGATTATGATAAAGTTTTGTATGGTCTTAAAATTAGATTTCAACTACAAAGGAATGATAATGTAAATAGATTGCTTTTTGGGGCT
Source organism: Myxine glutinosa (assembly GCF_964187855.1). NCBI lineage: Eukaryota > Metazoa > Chordata > Myxini > Myxiniformes > Myxinidae > Myxine > Myxine glutinosa. The sequence continues at coordinate 119,348,606 of NC_136264.1, forward strand.
GAAAATGCTTTTGGCGACAATAATAAATTTGTTATTAATGATTTGTTTTGGTATATTAGTGAATATACTCCTAATCTTAAAACGGAAGAGATGTTAAATAGAAGACTTAACTCAAAGAAACCGCTAAATGTATCATACCTTAAAAGAAGATGTCAACACGTTAAACTGGAACACACTACCTACACTTGGAATTTGGGTGTTCTTGAAGGAAAGCCACGATACCTATGGCTCATTTTTAAAAAACCAGATGGAGAGGAGGGTACTAATAAGAATAATGCGCTGAGTGATAATGCTAAGGTGAAACAACTTCGGGTTTCTCTTGATGGCACATTTTATCCGCGAGATAGATTGGAAATTGATTGGGAAAAAAATGATTATGCGGAAGCCTACAAGTCCTACCAAAAGGTGTGTGAAAGTAATGGTAATAATGATCCTATTTTGGATATGGTTGCATTTAAAGGTTTATATACAATCTACGCAATTGACCTGAGTTCTCAAAAGGAAACTATAAAGTCTAATCGAGTGGATACTTCTCTATACATTGAAAGAGGGGAGAATGAAGAAGTTGATGCTTATTGTTTGCTTTTGGAGGAAACAGAATTACAGATTAATACAGATAATGGTGTTATGATTAATATCACATAGGTTTTTTCTCATAAATAAATGGTAGGGGTATATGTTAATCAAATCAATCTTAATAAATTAACATCTTGTATTCAAAATCAAAAGCCTTGTATTATTAATGTTAATACAATTCAAAGAAAAGGAGCTGTAAGAATTGATGTTTTACTCACTCACACACAAGCAAAAACACTAAATGATGTTGGATCACTTAAAATTAAAATGACGAAACCTATGTTAAAGAAATATTCAATAGACGAGTCAAGAGGAGGATTTCTCCCGTTTCTAATTCCTTTATTTGCTGGTTTAAGTGCGGCGGGAGCATTGACTGGTGGTATTTCAGCAGCGGTAAAAACTGCTAACGAAAGGAAGGCACAACTAAAAGCTCAAAAAGAATTGGAAAGACATAACAAGGAGTTGGAGAAACAAATTAGTGGAAGTGGTGTAATTGTAGATTTTGCTCAAAAACTTGAAAGTTTACCTGATAAAGCTAGATTGTTGGTTGGAGATATGCTTTCCTCTATCGCTCAAGCGGGTGTTAAACTAACTAAACGGGGTAATGGATTGTATCTTTCTCATAAATAAATGGATAAATGGTTTAAACAATTTGGAAAGAATACAACGTCAAATATAGAACTAGCCAAGTATTGTAAAACACTAAAAATTGATAATGTGGTAATCTGTATGAGAGATGAATTAATACATATAAATAAGAATACAAAGAATATTATTATGAATTTAGACACACAGAATGGTTCTCATTGGGTTTGTATTCATAATAGTCAGGATAAATATTATTTTGATAGTTATGGTATGCCACCACCTGTTGAAGTAATACAATTCTTACAGAATGGTGTTTATCAAACATTTCAAGTTCAAGAAATTAATTCTAAATGTTGTGGTCAATTATGTTTATATGTATTACTTCAACTCAACAATAATGAAAATTTTTATGATATCATTTTTAATCTAATATAAATGACTTATGTTGGAAAAGATGGTTCTATCTTTGGAAAATCCTCCCAGGATATTGATTTATCAAATTATTATACAAAGGCACAGGCTGAACGACAAAAATATAGTATAAGTAAAAATATTAATATGAAGAATACTTATAAATTAATCAATTATCCAAACCCTACAGATGCGAATGACTTAATTAGATTCAGTGATTTATCACACTTGTTAAATAAAACAGCACGTTTTGTGAAACAAGTAAAATTTACAACCACAACACCTGGTTATACTGACCATACACCTTTCCTCATTGAATTTAACTACCTGCTTACAATTGAATTTTATAAAGAAGGACATTTAGTTAATATGCTAATTAATAAATGGGGGTATGATATGCCTGATTTAGGGTATAATTGGTCTTTTTCAATAAACATAGAAGACCTACATGATTTAAATCAGTCTCGTAAAGAAGAATATTATCCACTTGGTGAAGATAAGGATTTATGTGGAAGTACAATTAGTAAACAACAAATACATGATTTTAAGAAAATAAAAATATATGATAGTATAGCGATGATTCGCATGACAAAGAAGGAAGGTAATGAGATAAGGATAGAAAGCCGAGGAATACAAACCGATTTGGTAGTGGGAAGATGGGGTGGTATTACCTGTCATAATATTAATCTCACATATATTTCTGATACATAAATGGCAGGAAGAAGACTACAAGAGAATTATAATTTTTGTATTCAAGGATACCTACAAGAAAAGGGTGCTCGGTTTTACATACCGTACGAATTGGAACATACACATGGAAATTTTGTCATTAAAAACTGGCCTTATACTGATATTGTTAAACCCACAAATAGAGACTTGTTTAAAGTATTAAATAAAAATGAACTTCTCAAAGTTATGAAATATAAAACTCTTTTAGAAATCGTCAACAAATCTTATTGGTATCCTATTATGAGAAAAATAATTATAGATACAAGAATATCTCAAAATCCAGATGAGTATATGTATAATATTATTTGGGACTCAAGCTCAAGGGTTGTAAGGGCTGAGGAAGGAATTGAAGAAGAGAAGGAGGAGGAGGAGAGGGAGGAGAGGGAGATGGAAATCAGTGAGATTCGTAAAAGATTAAATGTATTACAACAAATAAATCAATCTCAACGCACCGAAGAGGAAAATAAAGAAAGAATGACTCTTGTGAAAAAATTGGTTTTAAAAACGGATGAGATGAGTTCAATTTCAGGGAGGAGATCTAAACGAGAAAGTGGTATTGACTTTAGTTAGTTTTATTTGTAAATAAATGGAGGAGAGAGTGAAGGCATTCCTTAGGATTCTTTATGTTTTAAAAATAAAGATTGAAATGTATATGTTGAAAACCAAAAAGGTTTTGATACTCTGTCGGAATTTTTCTGATAAATAAATATGAGTTATTGTCTCAAATGTAAAAAGAAAACTAAATCTAAAAGTGTATTGTATGTTAAAGCTAAAAATAATAGAGTTTATCAAAAAGGAATATGTCAAGTGTGTGGTTCTAAAAAGTGTCAATTCATCTCACCTAAAAGTGGAGGGGATATACAAAAGTTTTTGTCAGGAAGTAAATTTACAACAACTGGAATTCCTGGGGAACTACACCTTCCAGGGTATTCTTTCTGTGGTCCAGGAACAAACTTGGATAAAAGATTAGATGAGACTGACAATCCTAAACCTTGGTCCAGACCAAAAAATAGGGTTGATGAAGTGTGTATGAAGCATGATATTGCTTATGGGGATACCACCACATTGGATGAAAAACATGAAGCAGACAGAGAAATGTTGTATAATTTGTCTTTGATACGAAATCCGACATTGAGAGAGAAAGTTGATAGGTTTATTGTGAAAAAAATGATAAGTGTTAAATTGAAACTTGGTCTTGGTTATTTCCCAAAAAACTATTAAACTCCAATGATGTTATCAAGACTGAGGAGCTTTTGGCTAATGAATTACATAAACCTATAATCACAAAGTTTAAAAGAAGGAAAGTTTATTCTAAATACACTGACCACATATGGTCCGCTGATTTAATCGAACTAAATAATGATAAGGGATACAGGTATGCTTTAACCGTTATTGATTTGAGGAGTAGATTTGCCTGGGTTGTCCCTTTAAAAAATAAAAGGGGTGATACTTTAATGTTAGCCTTTAAGCTAATATTTGATAGGGATAAAAGAAAACCAAAGAAACTGTGGACCGATGAGGGAACAGAGTTCTACAACAAAATATTCATGAAATTTCTTAAGGGGAAAGGTATTAAATTATACAGCACCTTTAATGAAGGAAAGGCAGTTGTTATTGAGCGTTTTAATCGTACTTTGAAAGAGAAATTATATAAAAAATTCACACAACTCGGTTCTCAAAAATGGGTGTATTTAATTCAGGATATTGTAGATAATTACAATAATACAGTTCATTCATCAACAAAATCAAAACCATCAGAAACATTTACAAAATTAGAATATGAAAAGGAGATTAATTTGAGAAAGCCCAAGTTTAAAGTTGGTGATATTGTAAGAATATACAGATGGAAAAGCCATTTTGAGAAAGGTTATACACAAAAATGGACTCGTGAATTATTTAAAATCATTGATGTAATGGATACAGTCCCTTGGACTTACAAATTATATGATATGAATGGGGAAGAAATATTGGGTTCATTTTACTCACAAGAATTACAAAAAACAAAACTGATAAGTCATTAAACAACAACCATCCATATATAAGTATATAAGTGATAAGATAACGGGCTACCATAAGTATATAAATGATAGAACCAAGTACCATGTAATCAACCTTGGTATATACTTTAATTTAAAAATGGTATGTAGCACTGGAGGCGCTCAGACAAGAACATTGAGGGAGGTTAAAATATTTCTCACGCATAAACAAATATTTGTAGGGTTATATTCACCAGAGTAAAAGGTTCATAAGGTCAGAAGGATCCCACAACTTTCCAGTTGGGACTTGTGTGTATGTGTGAACCCCTAACCTTCACCCAATCCCATCCCTAGCTCAATTAAAATATATTCATTATGTATTGGCCCAAGTAGATCAATTGGCTCATGGTCCAAAAGGATCACAGGTTCACACTAGAGATCTGTGAACCCCTATCCCTCACACATACACAAAAGTTTAACCCCAACTAAAGTTGAGGTTAAACTTTTGTGTATGTGTGAGTCATAATAATATACAGCCCCCAACCCAATCCCATCCCTAGCTCAATTAAAATATATTCATTATGTATTGACCCAAGTAGATCAATTGACTCATGGTTCAAAAGACCCATAAGGTCAGAAGGATCACACAACTTTCCAGTTGGGACTTGTGTGTGAGTGGGTCATAATAATATACAACCCCCAACCTTCACATTAGAGATCTGAGACAACCCCAAACCTTCACATTCGTGAAGGTTAGGGGTTGTCTCAGATCTCTAATGTGAAGGTTAGGGGTTGTTCCAAGTAGATCAATTGGCTCATGGTTCATAAGGTCAAAGGGCCCATAGTCTTTTGGATTAATAGGGGTGTTTTCCCAAATAGGGGTAAACGACATTAGATAGGGATTTCCCATGTTAAACGGGCTGTCCCAGAAGCAACATTATTACCCTACTGGTGTGTGACAAGGAAGAATTGATTCTATTTTGGTGAAGATTTCGGATCAGATAAAAAAATTTTTAGTGAATCTTCACCATTGAGTCTTCAGGCCGTGTGTGTGTGTGTGTGTGTGTGTGTGTGTGTGTGTGTGTGTGTGTGTGTGTGTGTGTGTGTGTGCGTGCGTGCGCGCGCGTTATTACGAGCCTTCTAAGCGCATGTATAAAAAATAAAAATAACCCGCATCACGATGTTTTTTTTTTTCATTGGATGGCATCAATGCTACATCTTGGTCTTGAGGTCGGAGTGGCGTGCTCTCCATAAAATGTGCCCTTAAGACTTCATGACACAAAAACGAGCCTCTGCCTCAGTCATACCAGTCATAACAACTGTCAGTCATATAGTCATCGATTTATGTACAACATACGTGAAGAGTATAACTCCAGGTTTAACAACGTTTTTATGTATATTTGTATATTTTAACTCCTTTTATCCTTTTCGGTCTCCTTTTTGTTTATAGGGGAGGACAGATTTCTGCAAGCCTTCTGCGCTGCGTTAAGTTGGGTTGTGATGCAGCAGACATCCAGTGCAACATTGACTCGGTCAAAGATGTATCCCACACCACTTTGGCTCTTGCATCGCAGCCTACGCTCAATGCTCCCCTTGGTACTTTGCACTGACCTTTTACCGCAGCACCGCCATAGATTCATGGGATGAACCCTTAAATAATGACAATGCAAAATGCAATTTTGCCATTCTTTCCCTTCCCTCCCTGTCCAACCCGACAGAGGTCATGTACGTGCGTGTCCCACGAGTGTCCGTACCTCATCTGCCCAGCCCTGAGATTGTGTTTCGAATTGTCGATGGCAATGATAGGGCCATATTTGACATCATCAGTACCAGAGAGCCGAACTTCCTTGCTGGTTAGTGCCTTTTTAAGTAAGCAGACAAGATTGTAAATATGAGATGAAAATGCTTTGATTTCCATATGATTGAGTATACTTGCATTTTCAAGAAAATCATTGAATAAATGCATGTCTGTAATGCTATAAGGAAAGCCTTTGAGGTTCACACACGAAGCGAGTGGTGCTTTTGCTGCTGTCAGGCAAGTTCATAGCTACAGTGCCTTCAGAAAGTATTCACATGCCTTGACATTTTCATATTTTGTTGTTACAGCCTGAATTAAAAATGGATTAAATTGAGATTTTTTTTGCCACTGATCTACACATAAGTGTAGATAATGTGTGTGTTTTTTGTCAAATGTCAAAATCAAAGTGGATTTATTTTTTTTGAATATTTTTTACAAATTCGTTAATAATGAAAAGCTTAAATGTCTTGAGTTAATAAGTATTCAACCCCTTTGCTATGACACTCCAAATTGAGCTCAGGTGCATCTTTGATCATCCTTGAGATGTCTCTACAACTTGATTAGAGTCCACCTGTGGCCAATCCAATTGATTGGACATGATTTACAAAAAAACACACATTTCTTTCTAGTAATCTCACAGTTGATAGTGTATGTCAGAGCAGAAACCCTACCATGAAGTCCAAGAAACTGTCCGTAGCACGCCGACGTAGAATTGTGAGGAGACATAGATCTGAGGAAGGCTATAAAACAATGTCTAGAGTGTTGAAAGTTCCCAAGAGCACAGTGTGACCAAGTACCCATCATTAGGAAATGGAAAGAATATGGATCTACCCAGACTCTTGCTAGAGCTGACCGTGCGACCAAACTGAGCAAACTGGCAAAAGAAGGACCTTGGTCAGGGAGGTGACTAAGGACTCAATGACCACCTTATTTGAAAATTGAACGATTTGGCATGAATGCAAAGCCATATGTCTGGCAGAAACCAAGCACAGCTCATCACCCATCTACCACCATCACTACCATGAAGCAAGGTGGTGGCAACATCATCCTATGGGGATGCTTTTCAGTGGCAGGGACTGTGAGACTTATAGACTTATAGGGATAGAGGGAACAATGAATGGAGCCAAATACAGGCAAATCCTTGAGGATAACCTGCTTCAGAGTGCAAAAGACCTTGGACTGCGGTGAAGATTTACATACCAACAGGAGAATGACCCGAAGCATACAGCCAAAGCAACACTGGAATGGCTTCAGAAAAGAACGTGAAAGTCCTTGAGCGGCCCAGCCAAAGCTCAGATTTGAATCTCATTGAGAATCTGTGGAAAGACTTGAAGATTGCTGTTCACCGACGCTCCCCATCCAATTTGACAGAGCTTGAGCAAATCTGCCAGGAAGAATGGGAGAAACTCCCCAAATCCAGATGTGCAAAGCTGATACAGACATACCCAAGAAGAATCAAAGCTGTTATCACTGCCAAAGGCGCTTCTACAAAGTATTGGCTCAGGAGGTTGAATACTTACGTGAACTTGATAGTATTCATAGAATACTTACCCTGTGCAGTCAACTTGTTGCAAGCCAACTCTTCTGTTTTTGAACTTTCTTTTTCTTTGATCCAATATGGCTGCCAGACCACGTGAGCGATGACATCATAAATTTATATTCTCTAATATAATTGTTGCATAGATCATGCTCAATACATTTCAAACTGATCAGACTAAGCGTTGTCCCTGTCGAATTATGACGTCATAACGAAGGCACCGATGACATCATCATTAACATATCTTATTCCCCATGGGGAGTAGTTGACAATGAGCCAGGTCTCAATTTTTTCCATGGAGTGGTTTCAGAGATAGAGTTGTGAAGTTTTTCCAAGATGGTGCCTGTACCACGTGACCTATGACGTCATAATCATTAAAATATTCTACAGGAGGAGGCCCTCCTATGGTGAAAATTTCATGTCAATCGGACCAACGGTTGCCGAGAAAATGAATTTTTAAAATGCAGACACGGCACACCGCACACGTACGTAACTGAATGCTTAACCCTGCTTTTCGATTCGGGAGCGCAGGGTAATTAGATATTTCTGTATTTCATTTTTTATAAACCTGTAAAAATTTCTAAAAACATGTTTTCACTTTGACAGTAGGGGGAATTTTGTGCAGATCGGTGACAAAAAAAAAAATCTCAATTTAATCCATTTTAATTTTAATTTTTTTTTATGGTGGCCGGAGCGTAATGCTGCTACCGGCACCGATGTGTTATGGTCCGGGATTCGGGTTTACTACAAGGGGGTTAACCTCCGTTCCCTCCCGAGCTTACCTGACCTGTGGCTGCCGCGCACGAATAACTTCGTGCTTAGCAGGTTGTGATTCAGCAACTAGGAACGCCGATTGGTCCGTCACGCGATAGCTTACCTGCACCACATGACGGTCCCAATCGGGTAAGAACGTACCGTTACTTACCCTCCGGCGATTTCCTTTGTTCCTAGATGGAAATTTAGACGGCTGGGCGAAAACCGTTGGTAACCGCCAGAGGGATGCTAATGCCGTTACGGTCGATGTTAACCTGGATACGAACAATGGCGGATCAATGGAGAAGAGACATTCACAGACAGATAGAAAAGAAAAACGTTTCAACGATTTGATTTATTGCAGATATTTACAATGTGATTATTTCAATAGCAAAGAAAAAGGGACGAGAAGCAGAAACTTGAAGGCACGTGTTAGGGCCACAATGTCCAAGAACCAAGAGCCAGCACAACTGCGACCGCCTGTGCCCAAGAGAGCAAATGAACCGTGACCGCTTGTGATGCCAGCCACAAACTGAGAGCTAGCATAACTGCGAGCGCCTGTGACCAAAAGCCTGGACCAAGAGAGTCAATGAACCGTGACCGCTTGTGATGCCAGCCACGAACCAAGAGAGAGAATCAATCTCTTCAAAATCCCTTTGTTCACCCTCCAAGGGGGAGGAGGGAATCTTGGAGGTCTCGTGGCTCTGGATTGGTGGAGCCCTTTACTCCGTCCACAAGCTCTCCCACAGTAACTTTCACCCTGATTGGTGAGTTTCTGATCCTGGACACCATGGTGTGCCTTGGAGCCTGGTGCATTGCCTGGTAACTTATCCCTTGTAAGTGGAGGACCTATCTTTCCTTTCCGCAATGCATAAAGACATACTAACCTGAAATAAGGGGGAAGGGACTAAGATAATGGTCTGCTATGAAATAACTATTCAAACAGACCTGTATGGTGGTTGCCATTACTTTTTAGTGTTTTCCCAAAACCGCAACAATATAATACACAGTTCATTTTCTAAACTTGTTTGTCAGAAATTAAGATAATTTCCAGTATTATATTGACTTGTTTGTTTTGTTTTGTCTTGTTTTTTTTTTCTTTCAGGAAAGCTGAGAATCCGACAGCAAATTCAGGGTCCTTATGCAACACGGCTCAAAGTTGCGTTGGATTTCTATCGTGCGGGAAACCTCACACACCGCAACATCATTTACATCCATGTATTTGTTTCACCTTATGCCTTTTGATAAGCTGCTTGTCCCATGAACACCATTGCAGGGATCCTGTAAACCATGTAACGGGTGATACCCATGTGGCTTTGTTCTGAGTTAATGGTACATTGTCTGTTCGGAACCTTTGTGCTGTTACATTGAACGTCTCAACGTCTACATCCATGTTAAGTAATACCATTTTCCTGTTACTTAGTGGAGTTTGCTTGATTGATATCAAGATTGCAATTCATGTAAAATTACACTGACATCTACTAATGTCTTTGACCTGCATGTGATTTATGCACACACTCCTCCACCAGCGTTCGACCACTACACAACAACAACAACAACATGCATTTTAAGGCCATTTTCCCTGCTAGAGCGGGGGTTAGCCTTGCGGTCCCCATGACAATCTTCTCCATTTAGCCCTATTTTCTGCATCTCCCCTTGTTAACCCCCTTGCCCGCATTTCTTCTTCCACCATCTTTAGCGAAGTCTTTCTCGGTCTTTCCCGTCCTCTACTTCCTTCTACATTCATTTCCATCACTCTTCTCAACCAGTCACTTTCATCTTTCCTCAACACATGACCAAACCATCTCAACCTGTTTCTCTTCACAGCATCAATCACAGGCTCTTTTCCCATCATCTTTCGCAATTCATCATTTGTCTTCGTCAGGAAGGGCATCCGGCCATAAAAACATTGCCTCAAACAGGGAACCATGATTGTCATGGGGCCCGCAAGGCTAACCCCCGCTCTAGCGGGGAAAATGGCCTTAAAACGATCATTCATATTTTTTCTCTCAACGATACTCCGCACATCCACCGAACCATTCGCATTTCCACCCTTTCCAGCCTTCGTTGCTGCTCTACGTTCATTACCCATGTCTCGCTCCCATAAATCATAACACTTCTCACACATGCAGCATACACCTTTCCCTTCAGCTTCAACGACACTCCCCTCCTCATAAACACGCCACTCAGTCCCCGAAACTTCTTCCATGCACATCTCACTCGAGCAACTGTTGCCGAGTCTGATCCACCTTCTCCATTCAGCATGTCTCCGAGGTAGCAAAATGTTTTCACACCTTCCAGCTTCACGCCGTCTCCAAGATCCAACTCAACATTTCCTCCATCTGCAGCTCCCTCTGTGCACACCTTACATTTGAATGTAGCTGCCACACTGGTTAATGACCCTCTCAGACCTCTACTTTTTTGATGAACCCACTCAGCGCACATTGTACATTGAATGGAGTTCACTCCGACACCCTTCCTGCACACAGCACATGGTCACTTCCCAGTTCTTTCCACCTCACCACATGCTTTACCACTTGCCATCACCTTCGTCTTTCCGATATTCACCTTCAGACCTTTTGTCTCCATACATTCCTTCCACTTGTTCATCTTCTCCTTCAGTCCATCCATACTTTCCGCAATCAACACCAGATCAACTGCATACAACAACTCCCACGGTAAACCCTCCTTTACGTTCTGAGCCAGCACCTCCATCACAGCTATAAATAGTATTGGACTTAGTACCGACCCCTGATGCACTCCCACCTTCACCTCAAACTCACCACTGTTCCCGTCCTTCGTCCTTACAGCTGTGCGCGCTCTTTTGTACATTGCCATCACTACTGTGATCAACCATTCCTCCACTCCTAACTTCCTCAATGCCCATGTCAATACTTCGCGTGGAACCCTATCGAATGCTTTCTCCAGATCAACAAACCCAAGAAACAACTTCTTCCTCTTCTCCATGTACTTCTCCTGCAACTGCCTCACAATAAAGAGCGCGTCTGTCGTTCCTCTTCCTGGCATAAATCCAAACTGCATTTCGTCAATCTTCACCTTCTTCCTTATCCTCCTCTCCAACACCCTTTCCAATACCTTCATTCCATGCTCCAATAACTTTATTGCTCGGTACGAGCCACACTTCAGAGGGTCACCTTTCCCCTTGTATAGAGGGACGAGGGTACTCAGTTCCCAATCCACTGGAATGCGGCCTTCTTTCACCACCAGATTACAGATCTCTGTCATTCTCTTCACACCCCAACTTCCTGCTGCCTTCAACATATCTCCCACAACTCCCGTTGGCCCTTCCGCTTTTCTACTCTTCATTTCCTTCGTTCGACCACTGTTGATATAAAAATGTTCTTCTCCCTAGGACCAATAGATCATCAGAGTATGCAAGGCCTGGAACTCTATTTAGTATTAACATTTTGCGTAAAGGAACAAGCAAGATTGTGTACCATTCATCAAAATGAAACTACATTTGGAAAAGTTGTCAGTGGGTGGTCAGGTAAAGGAATGGGTGATAGAGCTGTGCTGGTCGATATGAACCTCGCCATATCTCTGCTGGGCCGTTGTTGCTGATATGTATCTCATTGTGGCATCATTTCTATTGGATACTGGCCAGCTGACTTATTGCAACATGTTTCCAAATTTGGTGGGATTCGTCAAAGTACAGACCGGCAAAGACATTAATTTACGTATTAATCATTATCTCTAAATCCCATGAGAATCATTGTCTTCAGGTTGCTTCAGGACAACTAAAATATTTCAGATAACAAAAACGAGTTTGCTCTTTATTCTTAACGAGTAAAATGCCTGTCAAAAATGACAAGTTGGAACAGTTTATTCAACAGTGCAGCCTCGTGAGCATGTCAAAGTTTGAAGCCTCGGCCTAGTGTCAGGTGTGCTTATATGTTCTTTATTTATTAGACATTCTACGGACGTAAATTAACACTCATTTTACTCTGCGTGCATTGCACATCATGTGCAGCGAATTTCACCTCCCTGTGCCTTGTATTTAGTATTCTTTTTAAAAACACTTCTGTACACCGCCGTTGAGGCTCTGTTTGCAAGCCACCATATACAATTCCAATAGAAGAAACATAATTACTCTTTTATGGAAAATGTTTTTCGAGTTTGCTTTAGGCTCAAAAATAGACCTGTGGGAATGATAAACTTGACAATTTGTGTGGCTAAGTAACCACAAGATGGACTGGTTATGCAAAAGGTAAACTTGAAGATTATCACGCAATTTATATTCTTCATCAAGTACGGGGACAATACTTCAAGCAATAAAATGAATATATGAATGCAGAATCCAACACAATTTTAAATACAAGTGATGGTTATCCTGCAAAATCGAAAAGCTTTAAAGCAATTAATATGTATACAATAAATATTATCAAAGCATAAAAGCTCAAACTTAACATAAAGAAAGGAAAAGGAAAGCAATTTTATGCCTCAACTTAAAAATAAAAAATTGTTTACAAAGTCGAGATTTGTAGAAGAGCATAGAACATATAACGAATCAGGACATAACAGAATAAGACTACAACGGCACTCAGTAGAGAGCATACCTCCACCAGGCTGAACAGTTTAAGTTTTGTATCCCACTGATAGACCAGATCTGGATTCGGGCCTGAACCAAAATCTAATCGGTTTGTTCTTGTCACTTACCCACCTCACCAACAAGTTTTATCATCATCCATCCACAACTTTTTGAGATATCGTGCAATGTATCATTTTTGGCCCCATCATCCAATGGTGAAGAATCACGTAAAAAATATAGTTTCCAGATCCGGATTCAAATATCCTCCAGAATTAAATCAATTATTCGTTGTCACATACCCAATCTGTCCATCAACTTTCGTCATAATCTGTCCACAACATTTTGAGATATCGTGCTAAAATAGTTTTTGGCCCTAACATTCAATGGTGAAGAATCACTTCAAAAATTATAATATTCAGATCCGGATTCGAATCTTCTCCAAAATTGAATCAATTCTTCGTCGTCACATACCCAATCTGTCCACCAAGCTTCATCCGAATCCGTCCATAACTTTTTGGGATATCCTGCTCACAGCCAAACAGACAGACAAACAAAGAGGGGTGAATACATATGGGGAAAGGTAAAGAGGGGAAATAACAATGGCAGGGTTGAGGGCCAGAAAAGAGGGAGACTTGGACTAATAAAGGATGTGGGGAAGAATGAGGGTGAGCTGGGAGGACACATGGGGTGGACAAGATGGTGCAGAAACAAAAAAAGAGGTGGGCTTGGGTTGGGTTAATGGGGGTGGATAAGATCATGGTTTTGGATGGGGAATGATGAGATGGTGGTGAACAACTGAAGATCTGGAGGAAAGAATGAGATTTAAGATAATGTGGAAGCTTGTTCCACAGGCAAGATAAAAAGAGGAACGAATGAGTTCGTTTGTATTTCAAGCAGTGATCCTGTATTTTGGGAGTGTCACCAGAAGGAGACTGCTAACGGACCCCGTGCGCCATTTAGAAACCCGTGGTCGGGGGAACAGTATGGAGAGGGCAGAGGATGCAAGTCCAGAAATGTTTTCAAGTTTCTTCACTGATACTGATGTAAAGTATCCAAGTCTGTTATGGGCATAATGAAGGGAAATGATAAGGGGTACAAGGAAAGTATGCTGATGAGGGGCAGAACAAAAAAGTGTCTTTCTCAGCTGAGCAAAAAGGCATCGCTGAACAGAAGTAACATCTGGGCCTCCAGTCAAACTTGCTCACAGATGCAGAGCTTTTTGCACAAGTTAAGCAAACAGGCCACTTGGAGTCACAGCTCTGCCCCCAGCAGCTGACAAATCCCTGGGTCCTCCAAGAGCTACGAACAACACTATATGTTCCTAGAACTACGCCTCATGGTGCCTGAACCATGTCTGGCTCCTTCCACACCTCCCGCCACCACGACACACTTTTGGAGCTCTTGTCTCCTCCATCACAAATTTGAGCAGAACAGAAATGAGGTGAGCCCCCTTGAAGACAGCCAATGTGACGGTTTTGAATCGGCTCTATTCTCAGCCACATCATCCAGGGTCAACCCTCAGTCATATACATATCTCATATATCCGCACAAACCATTTAAGTCCAAGCACAGCATACACATCCTCCACTCCTATAGTTCTTATTTGTGATCGTTTCAGCTGGTGACAATTGTACTCTCAATGCTGTCACAGGGTATGTGAGGATAGAGAACAAAAGATGCCTGTTAAACCGAATAAACATTCTTACTTTCTACGCTTACATGGCACATACTTCACTAATGCCGCACCTCCTCTCTCGGAATTCGCCCCACCTCTTACACTTAAGCTCCCACTCTTATAATTATAGAACTACTTTTTTCTTTTTTTTTCTTTTTTCCATTTTCCAGCATGGATGGAAATAATTTTGATTTTCTTAAAAGTTGTAGAAAACGATGCAAAGCTTGATCATGATCCCACCACTGGTATCAGATTTGTTTTACATTTTTGACAAACGTAAGATAACTTTTTATTGGGAATCTGGAGCTCAAAGTGATGGAGAATACCCAGATTTTGCTCCTGGGATCTTGCCGCGTTTTCCAGCATTTATGCGGCCTTTGTGCATGCTCTTCTGACAAGGTGAGCTGAGGGATTCCAAGCCAAACATTTAACATTTTTGAAGAGGTTCACCCTTGCACCAGGCACTGCATGATGTTAGCATGGTTTTTTCATGAAGGACAAAAATGTGAAAAGATCGGTAGATCGGTGATGTATCTCGGTAGGTGATAGATTTGGTATAAAATCTGTAGATCAGGGATGTATCTCAGTACGTGATAGATTTGGTATAAAATCGGTCAATCAGTGATCTAACTCGGTAGGTGTGGTGGATTTGGTATAAAATTGGTAGATCATTGATGTATCTCAGTAGGTGGTAGATTTGGTATAAAATCTGTAGATCAGGGATGTATCTCAGTACGTGATAGATTTGGTATAAAATCGGTCAATCAGTGATATAACTCGGTAGGTGTGGTAGATTTGGTATAAAATTGGTAGATCATTGATGTATCTCAGTAGGTGGTAGATTTGGTATAAAATCGGAAGATTGGTGATTTATCTCGATAGGTGGTAGATTTGGTATAAAATCGGTCAATCAATGATATAACTCGGTATGTGGTAGATTTATTATAAAATTGGTAGATCGGTGATGTATCTCAGTAGGTGGTGGTAGATTTGGTATAAAATCGGTCAATCGGTGATATAACTCGGTATGTGGTAGATTTATTATAAAATTGGTAGATCGGTGATGTATCTCAGTAGGTGGTAGATTTGGTATAAAATCGGAAGATCGGAAGATTTATTATAAAATTGGTAGATCGGTGATGTATCTCAGTAGGTGGTGGTAGATTTGGTATAAAATCGGTCAATCGGTGATATAACTTGGTAGGTGGTAGATTTATTATAAAATTGGTAGATCATTGATGTATCTCAGTAGGTGGTAGATTTGGTATAAAATCGGAAGATTGGTGATTTATCTCGAACGGTGGTAGATTTGGTATAAAATCGGTCAATCAATGATATAACTCGGTATGTGGTAGATTTCTTATAAAATTGGTAGATCATTGATGTATCTCAGTAGGTGGTAGATTTGGTATAAAATTGGTAGATTATTGATGTATCTCAGTAGGTGGTAGATTTGGTATAAAATCGGAAGATTGGTGATTTATCTCGATAGGTGGTAGATTTTGTATAAAATCGGTCAATCGATGATATAACTCGGTATGTGGTAGATTTATTATAAAATTGGTAGATCATTGATGTATCTCAGTAGGTGGTATATTTGGTATAAAATCGGAAGATTGGTGATTTATCTCGATAGGTGGTAGATTTGGTATGAAATCGGTCAATCAATGATATAACTCAGTATGTGGTAGATTTGTTATAAAATTGGTAGATCGGTGATGTATCTCAGTAGGTGGTGGTAGATTTGGTATAAAATCGGTCAATCAGTGATATAACTTGGTAGGTGGTAGATTTATTATAAAATTGGTAGATCGGTGATGTATCTCAGGTGGTGGTAGATTTGGTATAAAATCAGTCAATCAGTGATATAACCTGGTCGGTGGTAGATTTATTAGAAAATCGGCAGATCGGTGATGTATCTCGGTAGGTGGTAGATTTTTTTTTAATCTACTATTTCAGAGAGCCATTTGTCTGTCTGTTGCCATTTTTCTCAGAGATGGCTGAACGGATCTTCGTCAAACTTTCAGAGTTTCATCACTGACTGCTTGCGAGTGTTTTAGGCAAAAAATAATAATAAAATTTTGGGAAAAAAAGTTCGTTTTTTTGGGATTAATAAAAATCGCTCTATTGTGTCTAAGCCTTTTTCATTAATGACAGTTGTATACAAGTACACATTCGCAAAAATAAATACAAAACAATTACCAGACATTTGAACACGAATAATCAAACACTTCCGGAAGCAGTCAAAGTTGGTGGTAAGGCTTCTTCTTCTTCCTGAGCATCATTATACTTAACTCAGAAACGTGATCAACGGTGCATTCACCAGCATATATTCAACGAAAAGGTAAAATGATGATTTGACATTTGTGATGGATTTGGATGTAATTGCTTTTCCATTATATTTGCCCTCATTTCAAATATGTTAATTTTTCGCTTGAGCAACGCCAGGTACACCAGCTATAAACACTTTTATACTTTACTCACGGTACAAATAAAAATACAACTTTGTCTGGGGGGTAACATAGGTTATGTGGGGGCGGCCTCATGCTGGGGTGTGGGTGACCGGAATTATCTATGTAAATTGTAAATTGGGGGGGAATTATCTATGTAAATGTGTACCGCGTAGCACCACCTCGTGATGGTGGCAGAGGGTATTACAATTTCCTTTTTTACCTGGGCAACACTGAGGTTAAAGCACTCTTTGCATGGGTAAATTTTTCCTCCTTCCCTTCCCCCCCTCCCCAAAATGGAGGGGTCTGTAAAAGCCACCACTTCCCCCCAAAATATGTTTATGTAGTATATCTTTCCCCTTCCTCTCCCCTCACGTCTCCCTCCCCTCCCCCCCCCCCCACTCCCTCACCCCCCCCCCCCCACTCCCTCACCCCCCCCCCCACTCCCTCACCCCCCCCCCCCCCCCACTCCCTCACTCCTGCCTCTCCCTCTCCCCCTTGGCAACGCTGGCTACTTCTGCTCGTATATATGTACTAGCTGAGGTACCCGGCTTCGCCCGGGTTGAATAAGAATAAGACAAATATATGATGAAAAGAACATGTATATTTCAGAGCAATATCACAGTACATTTCCTACATGACGTTTTGTCTCGCGCCTGATTTCGCATCGCTCCAGGTTCTTCACCTCACTTCAACCATTTTCACAACCATCCAGACGTTAATCTGGTGTGTGTGTGTAACGTGGATTTTGAGTGGGAATTTGGGGTTCGTCGATTGGGAGCCGTTGAACGTCCATACCCGAAGGTGTGATTTCCCAGCCGCCTCTTGAGGACACTTTTGCCTATCTTTGGCAGTGTGACTGTCAACCGAGCGGGATTCTGGTCTCGATACAACATCGTTCTGACGATCGCTTCAACATCACCCGTCCCACAATACCCGACCTGTCCCACAGTACCCGAGCCGTCCCACAGTACCCGACCCGTCCCACAGTACCCGACCCGTCCCACACTACCCGACCAGTCCCACAGTACCCGACCAGTCCCACAGTACCCGACCCGTCCCACAGTACCCGACCCGTCCCACAGTACCCGACCCGTCCCACAGTACCCGACCCGTCCCACAGTACCCGACCAGTCCCACAGTACCCGACCCGTCCCACAGTACCCGACCAGTCCCACAGTACCCGACCAGTCCCACAGTACCCGACCCGTCCCACAGTACCCGACCCGTCCCACAGTACCCGACCCGTCCCACAGTACCCGACCCGTCCCACAGTACCCGACCAGTCCCACAGTACCCGACCAGTCCCACAGTACCCGACCCGTCCCACAATACCCGACCAGTCCCACAGTACCCGACCCGTCCCACAGTACCCGACCCGTCCCACAGTACCCGACCCGTCCCACAGTACCCGACCAGTCCCACAGTACCCGACCCGTCCCACAGTACCCGACCCGTCCCACAGTACCCGACCCGTCCCACAGTACCCGACCCGTCCCACAGTACCCGACCCGTCCCACAGTACCCGACCCGTCCCACAGTACCCGACCCGTCCCACAGTACCCGACCCGTCCCACAACACCCGACCCGTCCCACAACACCCGACCCGTCCCACAACACCCGACCCGTCCCACAACACCCGACCCGTCCCACAACACCCGACCCGTCCCACAACACCCGACCCGTCCCACAACACCCGACCCGTCCCACAACACCCGACCCGTCCCACAACACCCCACCCGTCCCACAACACCCGACACGTACCCGACCCGTCCCACAGTACCCGACCCGTCCCACAACACCCGACCCGTCCCACAACACCCGACCCGTCCCACAACACCCGACCCGTCCCACAACACCCGACCCATCCCACAACACCCGACCCATCCCATGGCAGACTTTGCAGCACCGAGTCACCTCTGACTGGAGCTAAAAAGCTTTAGACTCTCACAATCGGCAAAGCCAGAGGAGCCCAGGGCCTGGAAGCAGGATGAGGGGAGGTCAGAGGGTACGTTAGTCATTACCGTGTCTGGGAAAGAAGGACTTGCACGGATATGGGTTTGGGAGATTGTGGCTTGGGTCAGATTCCCAGAAGGAATTCGTAGCAATGCCGTTAACCACGATGCCGTTAACCACGATGCCGTTAACCACGATGCCGTCCATGGGCATTTCCACTGTGAACACCAACGTGCATTTCCTGGGTTTCACCTGCGCTCCTGCAGCGCCGCACTCTTCCGCATTTGGGGAAGGTCGAGATTAAATCGACCGTCGTTGGTTAACCAAAAAAATATTTCCAACAGTTGAAATAATTATTGTTTCCAACAGTTGGAATTTAATGAAATTTGAATTCGAATAAAATCTCAACTAAAAAAAAAACCGTTTATTCGTTCTTGGCGCGAAAAAATGGCGCGCATTTTGTCATTATGTGCGACTTTACGTCACTCCTACGGACGTGAAAACATTTGTTTTCCTTAAAAATATATTTAAAATAAATAAAATAGTACATAAATTAACAATAAAAGAAGCTAAAAAACAATTTAAAATACAATAAAAAGCACATTAAAAATATATAAATATGTACGTACAGTATACTGTACGTACGCGCAACCGCTGCTTCGCATTCACAACAGAGGCGACGTACAGTATTCCTTTACTCTGTCTGTGTTAGCCATGGGTCCGAAGAAGGATAATGCTAGTGTTTCCAAGCGTAATGTGGTTACGATGGACGATAAGGTAAATCTGATTAAAAGGTATGGAAAAGTGTCGGTGATAGCGCATAGACCTCATCGCGAATCGGAACCGCAATGCATCATGGGATCAGAAAGGGGCAATATGCCGCCACAAACTACACTACGGAATTGCAGCTGGCGTGGTTTTTTAAACCATTGATATTAAAATAAAAAGTCACCACCGGGATTTTATGCTGATTCCGAATCTGTGTCTAAAACTTTTCTCCGATGTGTAGTTCTTGAGTTATAAGCGGACATCAAGACAGACAGACAGACACACCTCCTTTATATATAGATAGATAGATATATGTATATATATATATATATATATATATATATATATTGCTACGGTTTTGAGATGTGTACAGTGAGCCTAATGAAGGTTAAAGTTTGTCCCCCATAGATAGTCACATGAGCAACATGTAGCCTCATTTGTAGTATAGTTATGTCTTAGTATGTGTGAGAGTCGGCCCCTTCCAGTGTTAATCCTGCGTTGTGTAAAGACAGGAGAATAGGTCCTACTTCGGCAAACCATTCCACCTCTACAGGCGCGATCCATTTCGCTGCCCTTTGCTTGCTCACTCGTCGAGTTAACACGAGGTAGGCCTAAAAAGGTGGGGGCGGCGTTGAGGTCGGGAGCGGCAGAGGCGATGACGGTAAGCATGAGCCGCCAATCAGGGCTCAGAGGTGGTGGCGTCAGAGGGCGTGGTGAGAAGCGTCTGGTGAGTTCCAGAAGGCTCGCGGGGTGGGGCTATATAACCCGTTGCGCAAAGCCCTCGACAGGACTGGCAGAGGAGAGAGAGGACGTGCAGGAAGAGTACTTGCATCACTCGCACTGTACAAACTTTACTATCGCTAAAGATACAGGGGCGCAGCCAGGGCGTTTATAACTTGCGCGTTTCAGCCAAGCGAGTGAACAAACCTGCGTAACCGCCCTTCACCATAAAAGCCGACCCGCCTTTGCCATAAAAGCCCTCCCTGCCGTTCGCCCCGATATATCACCGTTGCTCGAGAGACGCGCCGCGTGGCCCTGTCTTCGTCGATCACCATCTTCGCGGACGTGCCGGGGACCGTGGAGAGCTGAACGAGAACCACCCTTGGACGCGCTGGGGAACACCTGCCCATCTGCAATACCCCATGTGAGTGTGTCAGACGGGCCCGTTGTCTTTGGGAATTAAGAATAAGACTGTATAAGGATTTCCCTGTGTCTCTTCGTACTGAACTGTATATACGTATGATACCCATTAAATCAATTTGTTCTTCCTTTCTTCTGAATTCGATCGTTCATGTGATTTCTCCAATTGACTAAGTGTGGCATGAATAAGATCGCTCCAATCGGGTTCCATTAATTCTAACTGCGCGGATCACGTGTACGCAAACCGCTCGGCGTATTACCATCACACGTGGTTCGTGCGAGGCTTGTTTCCTCGCTTCCAGGGCAGCGCGAGTACTTAGGTACGAGCGAGAATTTGGTCCCGAAACCCTATTTTGCGCTGTCCGGAAGGGACGTAATCGGTCTCGGTTCGCGCCAGGCTAGTAAAGACAAGGGGATTAATCCCCCTTGATAAGGGGAGAAGGCCGGTTTATAGAACCATAATAATTGGTGTCAGGAGTTTGGGATAGGACCCGAAGTGCGCTTAACGCACTCAAATTACGAGCGACCAAAATTTAGTTTTTAAGATCCAAAAATTAAATTCGTGCCATGGCTAGCCAAGACGGTCGAATGCCGGTGGGGGTAGAAGAGAAGATAGATGAGTTGGAATCGATGACCCAGGACCCCCGGGAAGAATTGGGAGAAGAGGAGGACATTGAGGAGGGGCCGGCCGTAGGGGTAGAAAATGGCGTCCACTTGCACGTGGCAGCGAGTGCCGACCCCACGTGGCCAGGGGACTTCCAATTATTTATGGCACAAATGAGGGCCTATATGATCAAGTCGGAGCATAAAATGGATTCAATGGGTGAGCGGTTGGAAAACAAATTGGACGCCCAGAGTGACAAATCCACCCGGGAGAGGAAAGAATTGGGGGACAAATCCACCCGGGAATTGGAAGAGGTGAAAAAGGGGTTGGAAAACAAAATGGACATCCAAAAGAATCAATTGGGAAAAATGAGGGTGTCGTCGAAAAAGGAAATAAAAGAGGCAGGGAAGGACATAAGGCGCAGGTTGAGCGAGGAAGTCGCAAAGGGATGCGACGAGGTAATGCGGTGCGAGGAACGCGGGGAGAGCGAGGTAGAGCAGAGCGCGGCTAAAGTGACCGAGGGTCTAGAAATTGGGACTCGGGGTGTAAAAAAAGCCGGCGGCCGCCGAATTGTAAAAAGAAATTTTAATGGCGCCGGCGGTCGTCGAGGAAAAAGAAATCATAGTTGAAATTGGAGCTGAAGAGACGGGAGAAAAAGTAAATGAATCGCGGGAGGAAAAAATGGAATCCGCGCAAAGTCTGTATTTGCATTGTGATGTCGTGCTTCCTAACAAAAATGAAGGTGTGCAGGTGGTGCTGCTGCGGAAGAGGGTCCCTAAGGTGACCAGGAATGTGTATGGCGGGAAAAGGTTTTTGGCGCACTTGGGATCGAGATGGAGCCGGGCGCTCGTGGAAGGTCCTTTGTGAGGTGTACGAGAGCGAATGGCGCGCGTGTGAGAAAAAAGTGTGCGCCGGAGCACGAGTGTGTGTTCCAGAGTGCGAGGGAGAATGCACACCGGAATGTATGTGGGAAGAGTGTGTCGAAGACGAGTGTGTTACAGAGTGTGCAATGGCCGAGGAGAGTGTGCGAGAATGCACACCAGAGCGTGTTGAAGAGAGTGTGCAGGAGTGCACACCAGAGCGTGTGATTGGGTGTGCAACAGGAGAGTGCACACCCGTGGGTAAGTGTGCGCTGATTGGGTGTGTACCAGAAGAGTGCACACCCGTGGTTGTTACTGAGGGTGTAACAAAAGAGTGTATGCGAGGGTGTGCGATGGCCGATTGTGTTACGGAATACGTAATGAGAGCGTGCGTAACGGAGTGTGTGGAGGAAAAGGGTGTGATAATGGAGTGCGTGAGTGATATGAGTGCGCCTAGGTGTGCAGGTGCTGGTACGGTGTGCGAGAAAGAATGCACACCGGACCGTGTGCAGAGAGAGCGTGCGGTAACAAAATGTATGGAGTGTATGAGAGGCGCTGGAGCACCGCGTTTTGCGAGTGAGGAACGGGTCGCGTGGGGTAAGAACGCGGCCCGAGCATCGACGCAGACCGGGGCAGCGTTTAGCGCGACGTATAGCCGACGCGAGCCCTCAGTGCGTGGTGTGCTTTGTGTGCCGCGGGGACCGGCGGCGATCGTTGCCGTGGCGGTCTTTGCAAGAAGCGCCGTGCACGGTTCGCCCCGGGCCCCGCCCTGTATGGTCCTTGGCGGGAAAGGTGATCGGCACGGTTCGAGGGGGTGGGGTAGGAGGGGTCGGAGCTGTGCCCCCTGGTGGCTGCGGTGCTCCGACCGTGGGCGGTTGGGCCATCGTGCATGGGACCGCAAGGCACCACGCAGAGATGGCGCCTTGAACCTTGGCCCAACAAAACCTCGTCCCCTGGATCGAAAATGCCGGACGGACCCAACGTACGGTAGACCAACCACCCGCATGCATTGCTCGGCTTTTTGAAGCCGAGCTGTGACGAAAATGTATTGCCGCACGGAGAGGCTCATAGTTCAGAGGACTGGAATAGCAATGGTGTTGGCGAATGGTACCCGGCATGGAGGAGTGGTGGTTTCGCTATTCCTCACACATATTGGGGCACATGAGCACTAGATTATGGGGTGGCAGTGTAAACTAGACGAGGGCGGGCTAGGTTAATTGATAGGGAACTAGATGACAGTAGATGACAAGATTTAAGTAGGGACATGGTACAGGTAGAGGGGACGTAGAGAGATTAGATGGATGATAATGACGAGGGAAGTGCTTAGTGTAAGGGAAGACGGGGAAGCACGAGGTTTAGGGGAAGTAGTCAGTTCGATGATGCTGTGTGTGTGAGGATGGTATTGAGCTTGAGCAATTGAGGAATTGAATGAGAATCACTGTGTGTATTGAGCTTGATCAAATGAGGAATTGGTTTGGAATAACCAGGAGTGGTGTATTGAGGACAAATGGAGTTGTGTTAAAGTGAATTGACTTGCATGGTGTGCAAGTGGGGAACAGGTGTGTGAGCACAATAGGTGTGCAAGAGAACATGGTGTGCGTGAGAATATTTGGTGTGGAATAATTGGTGTGTGGAATAAATGGTGTGGAATGAGTGATGTGGAATGCTTGGTGGGAGATAGAAGGTGTAGAATGCATGGTGCGAAGGAGTGAATGGGGGGAGATGGACCCCTTCACGAATACCCGGGGTGGGTAGTTTAAAGTCAGGTAGAGGGTTTAGGTAAATTGTTTGGATATTGACACCTGTGGTGCGGGAAGTAGTAAGAAGTGCTTGGTTGGGTGCATGAGTCTATGTGGAATGGCTGGGCGTGTGGGCTTTGTTGGTGCGTATGGTTATTGGGGCACTCCGCCACTGGTAGTTTGTCAGCCAGGTGAGGCCGCAGGTAGGCTCCGGGAGCCAGTTAGGGTTGTGAGTAGTGTTCAGTGGGGCCCGAAGATCCAGGAGAAGGACCCTGGTAGCCCAATGCCAGAGAGGGCATGAGTGGGGGTGAGAGAGCCAGGAGGGGCCTTCCCCAATTTAAGTAGTCGCAAGGAGCAAGGTAAGCTCGGGTAGCGACCTCAGTGGCGGAGGTGCGCAGGTAGTTAGACCTGCTAGTGGAGCCACACGACCCAGCCCCGAAATTATGCGAAGGCACAGTGTGAAAAATTGGGGAGTGAGACCCAAATTTGGAAGGCACCAGGTGGTCAATGGGAATCAGGTTTTTAGAACCACATAATGTAAAGAGGCCAATTGGCAGGGTATGACCCCGGGTTAGTTTAAAAGTTAATGTAACTAGTGTAGTTAGGATGAGGAATCCCCTTGCACACCATGCAAGTCATCCACATTCATTCACCAAGGTGACAAAGCTCCGCACTAGCTCCAAGTGACTGATTTGAGTGAGTAAGACGCATCATGACGTGAAAGTGACATTGTGTTATTCCATCTCTTCCTTCCTGGGAGGGATTGGACGACGAATTTGGTATAGAGGGGGATATGGGAGACAGGACGTGGAGACGGATTTGTAATTTTTAAATACAGGGAAGGGCAAGGGTAGTGTCAGCTGACGTTGGGGGGTACGAACGATTAGGGACGAGCTTGCTCTGCTCGCTCCTCCGCGCACCTCATGCTGCATTGCCTTGTGTTTTGGTGTACCTTTGCGCCCTTTCCGTTTGCTGACTGTGCTTTGTCTCTCCTCCCCACCCATGGACCCACTTTGGAGGAGTTGTGCAGCAACCTCGAACTGTGCAGCTGCACATTGCTACACCCTGTGCGGCACCCCTGCTGCATTTTGCTGCACCTGTGCAGATGAACTGCACGGTACTTTCCTGCAGTATTCTTTATTATAACTTTGCTGCATGTGCACAGACACTTTGCTGCACCACATTACACATGGACCACACGTTTTGTGGCCTTTCACTTTGCTGAGCAGTCATTTGCTGCAAACTTACCTTGCATCTTTGGACCATGTATTTTGAGTGGCATCAATGTCACGCAGTTGGACCACATAGGGTTGGCCCTGCTGACAAATAAAAACGAACACGGGTTCCTGTACATTTTATTCTTGGTGTGCCAGGAAAGAATAACTTTAAGTTTTTATTGCACACAGAAGATGAAGCAAGAAGAAGATGTGGCCCAGCAGCAAATGGTGAACTGTGAACTCTTTTGATGAATGCGTTTTGTGTATTGGTGCATTGCTGTGCTTTCTCTCCCCTCCAATCTTCTTTCCACAAAGAACAGGTCCTGGGTTATAGAAATGTAAATAATTAGGTTTTGTGGTTGTAAATAGATGCTACCCACCGGCTTTATGTTTAGTTTGAAATTAATTCCGCAATTTGGTTAGTTGTGGGTGCGAGTCTGTTAGTTACACAACGCAGTAGGTGGGACATGTCTAGTGTTGTAAAACTGTCACATACACGGGTTAGAGTAAATGTTAGGGGGAACCACATCTAAGTGTCACACATAATTAAAAGCTAGTCCCAAGTCTTGCTCAAAACCGGTCGTTCCCACTTGGGTAGGTTCGACTCGGAGACGAGTCTGACGAGGGAGGGGGGCAGTGCTACGGTTTTGAGATGTGTACAGTGAGCCTAATAAAGGTTAAAGTTTGCCCCCCATAGATAGTCACACGAGCAACATGTAGCCTCATTTGTAGTATAGTTATGTCTTAGTATGTGTGAGAGTAGGCCCCTTCCAGTGTTAATCCTGCATTGTGTAAAGACAGGAGAATAGGTCCTACTTCAGCAAACCATTCCACCTCTACAGGCGCGATCCATTTCGCTGCCCCTTGCTTGCTCACTAGTCGAGTGAACACGAGGTAGGCCTAAAAAGGTGGGGGTGGTGTTAAGGTCGGGAGCGGCAGAGGCGATGACTGTAAGCATGAGCCGCCAATCAGGGCTCAGAGGGCGTGGTGAGAAGTCTGGTGAGTTCCAGAAGGCTCGCCGGGCGGGGCTATATAACACGATGCGCAAAGCCCTCGACAGGACTGGCAGAGGAGAGAGAGGACGTGCAGGAAGAGGACTTGCATCACTCGCACTGTACGAACTTTATTATCGCTAAAGATACGAGGGCGCAGCCAGGGCGTTTATAACTTGCCCGTTTCAGCCAAGCGAGTGAACGAAGCTGCGTAACCGCCCTTCACCATAAAAATCGACCCGCCTTTGCCATAAAAGCCCTCCCTGCCGTTCGCCCGATATATCACCGTTGCTCGAGAGACGCGCTGCGTGGCCCTGTCTGCGTCGATCACCATCTTCGCGGACGTGTCGCGGACCGTGGAGAGCTGAACGAGAACCACCCTTGGACGCGCTGGGGAACACCTGCCCATCTGCAATACCCCGTGTGAGTGTGTCAGATGGGCCCGTTGTCTTGGGGAATTAAGAATAAGACTGTTTAAGAATTTCCCTGTGTCTCTTCGTCCTGAACTGTATATACGTGTGACACCCGTTAAATCAATTTGTTCTTCCTTTCTTCTGAATTCGATCGTTCCCGTGATTTCTCCAATTGACTAAGCGTGGCACGAATAAGATCGCTCCAATCGGGTTCCATTAATTATAACTGCGTGGATCACGTGTACGCAAACCGCTCGGTGTATTACCATCACACGTGGTTCGTGCAAGGCTTGTTTCCTCGCTTCCAGGGCAGCGTGAGTACTTAGGTACGAGCGAGAATTTGGTCCCGAAACCCTATTTTGCGCTGTCCGGAAGGGACGTAATCGGTCTCGGTTCGCGCCAGGCTAGTAAAGACAAGGGGATTAACCCCCCTTGATAAGGGGAGAAGGCCGGCGATAGAACCATAACTATATATATATATATATATATATATATATATATATATATATATATATATATATATACTGTATATACTGTATATATATATTGTTACGGTCCGCGGTTAAGGATGTTATGTTTGCCGAGCGGAGGCCCCGCGACCTAACAGTTTCTCCGATTCACCCGATTCACTCGAACATTGGCCGTATCGCGCCACAGCTATTCAATGAGGGAAAAGACAAAGACGACGGATGTGAAGAAAAGGAATAAGAAGACGAAAAAAAGGTTGAAAATACTACTAAATTTATTTACTATTTACAGGGTCAAAATAACCAAGGAGAAGGAAAGATAAGAAAATAATTTACAGAAGCTTTTAGAGACACAGTGAAAATACTAGCTTATCTAACAGGCTTAACTTATTCCCAGGGACAAGACAAAAGACAGACTACGAACACACTTACACGGGGAATGATGATAGGAATGGCAGGTGGATGGCTGGGGGGAGAGGGAGGTCCAACGGGTCCGGCAGCACGATCGGCGCGTTGGGCAGCCGCCGTTCCTTCGCGGCCCTGCTCCAAACTGCCGTCCAGGCCCCACGCTGCTGTGGCTGCAGTTTCGGTGGCTCAAGCTGCTGTGGATGCAACCGCCACTCTTGTCATGGACCTCTCTTTGTCATGGACCTCTCTTTGTCATGGACCTCTCTTTGTCATGGACCTCTCTTGTCATGGACCTCTCTACGCAGCTTTGCTCTGACGACTCCCTCCTTATCACTCTTGCGCCCGCGCTTTTATAACGCCTCCGGCGATTAAGCCGCCGGCCTTCAGGACACGCCCATCGATGTGCTCACCTCGGCCATGGTTGGTCGCGCGACCCTCTGGCTCCGCCCTTGATGACGACGGGCGGGCACGCCTTTCTTCCCCGACCCAAGCACATGTTCAATGGCAGCTTTGGAGGGGATGTAATTGGCAAATTGAGGCTTGGCCATGACGAAAGGGGAAATGGAGGTTTTTGGGAATGGGAATGAAGGGAATCTATCTATTTCACTTGGTGCAATGGAGTGTCATTTTAATGGAAGACAAGGCCTTACCCTAAAACACATAATAAAGATATAAGCTACTGAACAAGGGTTTTATAGTGTCCTTCAATGGATGCTTTATGGAATTAACTATCGGAACGCCCTTTGACCTTTACACAACACTGGAGGCAGGAGGGGCCAGACTCAAGCAATAATAATAATACACACAATCAAAAAAATACAGTCCTCATATCCGCAACACTGCACCCTCCTCCTCTTAGGCACGTCCCGGGCCTACAACTTTAATTTAGTGTGACACGTAGGTGTACTTCCCTCTACTTTTAACCTGACCCTGAGTGCGACAGTTTTAAAACATAGATAAATATGTCCCGCTGCTCCATTGCACCCTGCCTAACAGACTCACGCCCACAGCTAACCGAATTGCGGAATGGTCTTCAAACTACACACTGACGGTGGGGAGCATTATTTACAGTGACGCTATTTTATTTACAAAACGCAACCCAGGACCTGTGATTGTTCTTTCTGGGGGGGGGGGAGACAGTCTGCTCTGCATCGACGCACCATGAAAGCACCCAAAATGCACCAACACACCCTCAAGCACCAATCGGTGCACAGTCATCACTGTCCATCAAAATAAAACCAACAACCCCTAACCCTGCAGGTGGTCTCTTGCTCTTCGGCTCCCTCTGCTGGCTATTTGCTTTCTTCCAGATGTTGTCATTTTCTCTCATTTTCTTACTGGCGGCCTATTTGAGCATAAAATGAAATGCACCCAACATGTCCATTTTTATTTATTTTATTTATGGCCCACAGGGCCGACTAGTGTGGTTCACCTGTGGGGCATCGGTGCCCTGTGGCCAAGGTCCGCCAGCAAGATTTCGGGCCTTCATGGCCGGTTCCAGCAGAGGGGCCATGCCCCAACCCATGGGGTCCATAAGTGGTGCTCGGCCACAGTGGTGTGGTCCATAATGTGGTGCATCGATGCAGACAGCTGGTTCTGGGAGTTCCGGGCGCACAATGGCGGACTCACGCACGCTCCCCTCGGCGCCCAGTGGCGCTCAGGTCCTCATGTGGGAGACAAAAGGGGGGACAAGACAGATGAGCGAGGGGTAAGGTCTCAAGGGTACACATCAAAAAGGCAATGCAAGGCGAAGTGCGTACGGAGAGCGAAGTGAGAAAGCTCGTCCCCACCGTACGTCCCCCCCCCCCCCCCCGCTCACCCCCCCCCCCCCCCGTCACCTACACTACCCTTGCCCTTACCCCATATTTACAAAAATTTACACATTACAAATCCGTCGCTACCGTCACATCTTCCCCCTATACCAAATTCGTTCCCACAATCCCTCTATCCAAAATTTGCCATCACCCAATTCATCATCAATCCTCATAAGGAGGAAGAGATGGAACATCAAGCACAATGTCACACCCACGTCATGATGCGTCTCACAATCCAAAACATTTGCATCAAAAATAATTAAAAACAACTATGGCATGGTGTGGAGTACCATCGTTACCTCAGGTGAGTGGATGTAGATGGTGCGGGGAGATTTTCATCCTAACTATCCTCTAAATGACATTAACACACTTTACACTACCCGGGGTCTTTCCCTGCCAATCCATTGGCCATCTTACACTATGGGTTCTAAAAACCAATTCCCATTGACCAAACTGTGGTGCTTCTCAATTTGGGGTCTCGCTCCCCCGATTCAACTCCCGGTGCCCTTGCACAATTTCAGGACTGGGCCGTGTAGCTCTCCCAGCAGGTCTACCCTCCTGCACACCTCCACCACTGCAGTTGCCACCCGAGCTTACCTAGCTCCTCACCCTAACCTATCTACTGGGGAAGGCCCCTCCTGGCTCTGTCACCCCTCGGTGCCCTCGGGCACTGGGCTACCCGGGTCCGTCCTCCGGATCCTCGGGCCCCATCCACAACAACTACCGGCTCCCAGAGCCCACCTGCGGCCTCACCTGGCCGACATCCTCACAGTGGTGGAGTGCCCAAACCAACTACACACACTAACAGGCTACACGCCCAGCCATTTCCACAACACTAATGCACCCATCCAAATACCATTCTTTCACCCGCACCACAGATGCCAATATCCAACCACAATTTACCTATACCCTCTACCTAACACTTACACTATCCGCCCCGGGTATTCGTGATGGGGGTCCACTCTTCCCCCATTCACACCTTCGCACCATCCACTCCACTCCATAGTTTCCACCATACTCACTCCACGACCATCCATTCCAATACTCCAGATATTCCACACTACCATTTATTCCACACAACCATTCTCCATACACCTGTTCTTCATACCTGTTGTTGCACACCTGTGCAATCACACTTGTTCCTTACACACTTTTCACAATACACTTCCAATTCTCAAACACACGGCATCATCTCATCTAACTACTCCCCTCTGAAACTTGCGCTTCCCCGTCGCCCCTTACATTATTGCGCTCCCTCGTCATTATCATCCAAACTAATCTACCTGCGTCCCCACTACAGGTATCCTTGTCACTAACTAATCTTAACGTTACCTAAGGTCATCTTCTAGGTCCCTACACATTATCCAAACCCTCCCGGGCTAGTTTTCACTGCCATAAACCCCATAAGACTCGTGCTCCTTTGCCCCCGCTGTGAGGGATGAGAGAGTTGCCACCCCACCACATCGGGTATCTTTCACTACCAATTTAGCACATCAAATTTCAGCCAATTAAAAATTTGCCAATCACTACCCATCATCTGCCAATCATTACTGCCAATCATCACTCTGCCAATCATCAAATTTTGCTTTGCAATTTCGGGTCCAAACCACTATCCTCATCATCACAGTCTACTTAGTAGTGCCTCTCGGTGCGCCAATTCACTTCTACAGCCCGGCTTGGTACAGCCGAGCAATGAATGCGGGTTGCTTGGTGCCGGCGGCTGGATACGTCCCGCATTCGGTGCAGGGAAGGACGCTTACCCGGGCCGAGATCCCACGCACCATCTCGGCACAGAGCCGTCCAATGGCCCGATCTCGACCTGCCGGAGCGCCTCAACAAAAGGGGGTCGCCATGGCGACCCTTCCTATCGGACTGCCCGCTCCGCCTAGTGGAGCACGGATGCGGCCGTTCCAAGCGCGGCCCAGCGTGGATCACGTACGGCGGTCCTTTCGAACCCGCCGTGGTTCGGATCCCCGCTGGTCCTCGTGGCACGCGAAACCCGGCACGCACCGAGGGCCCGATTAGGCTATAAGTCGCTCTAACCGCTAACCCGGTTACCGTCAATGCCTCACCTGCATGCTTACACCTCGCAGCCCGTTCCTTGCTCACACATCCAGCCGTCTCCCTGCTCTTGGTCATTGCACCTTCGCTTACACACCCAGGTACACTCATTCCGCTCACAGACTTGGTCACACACCTGACCACCTCACACCTTTGCACACACTCGTTGTTCGCACACCTCACCAACACACCTCTTCGCGCCCCCTTCTCGGTCACCTCCTCTGTGACAATCACAGGTGTGCTCTCACTCGCACACCCAACCACGTGCCTCACTACCAACTCAAGTGTGCATTCCCACACACGCTCTACCATTCCAGGTGTGCATCCCTCCATTCCAGGTGTACATCCTCTCTCACCTGCCACAACCAACTCACGCTCCGTGTCACTCTCACTACTCTCACCACCACTCTTGACAGCGCACTCCCCTTACTCTCGACAGCGCACTCTTTCCTCATGCACCTGTCCGTTACACACCTTTCTTGCGCACACTCTTGCGCACACTCTCCCGTTACTTCCTCCGTAACACTCACCACAGGCATGCATCCTCCCTTACTCTTGACAGCGCACTCTTTCCCCATGCACCCGTCCGT
The DNA here is from genome assembly GCF_964187855.1 of Myxine glutinosa. NCBI lineage: Eukaryota > Metazoa > Chordata > Myxini > Myxiniformes > Myxinidae > Myxine > Myxine glutinosa. The sequence goes on from NC_136264.1 coordinate 119,380,677, forward strand.
TACACACCTTTCTCGCGCATCCTCTTGCGCACACTCTCCCGTTACTTCCTCCGTAACACTCACCACAGGTGTACACTTTCTTGTTACATCCTCTGTAACACTCCTCACTACGCGCTTCCATGTGCTCCCTCGCACACGCGCTACGACCGACTCACTCTCGACAGCACACTCACTCCTCGGCGCGCACTTTTTCCTCACACACCCCAGAGTTGGACATTCTCGCACACCTCCTCCGCACACCGGACCTGTCGCACACTTCACCAACGGCCTTTCACGGACACCCGGATCCAAATCAATCCCCAAGCCGACTGAAGCTCCCCTCACATCATATACATTTCCTCGTATATCGCCACTCACCTTGGCACCACGTCTCCGCACCTCCTTCGCCACCTGCAAACTCTTTATTTGGTTAGTGAGCACCACATCACGATTTGAGCACCGACCTTGAACATATTCCATCACCTCCTCCTGTATTTCTCTCTTAGTTTCTGTCCGTCTCTTCTTAATTTCACTCACCTCGTCTTCCACTTCCTCTAATTTTTGCTTCACCTCTTTTATTTCCCGGTGCGTCTCCTCTATCTCGTCCTCTAAGGCTACCGTGACCGTCTCTATGTGCATCCTCACCTGCCGGTCCTTTGTCTCCATTACCTCTATCACCTCGTCCAACCTCATTGTCAGTCCCTCACGTACCATCTGACATTGCCTCTGTGTCGCTATCAAGTCGTCCTTGATGTCTCTTTGTGTCGCTTTCAACCCTCCTAGTACCGCAGTGTTCTTTTGTACCTGCTCCACTAACTCCGTCTGTCCCACCGTCAGCTGTTCCACCTCCTCCGTCAGGTCCTCTATGCCCCCTTGTAACTTTGCCGTCCCATTTCTCACCTCTTTCTCTATACGCTTTTCGCCTTGCTTTACCCCCTCGCGTACCCCCGAGACCTCCTCACTTACACCTCGTCGTATCTCCTCTTTCATCTCCTCCCTCTCTTTTGTAGATGCCGCCCTCATCTCCCAATTCATCCCTCTGAGCATCCAGTTTGGTTTCTACCCCGATTTTCACCTCCTCTATCTGCTCTCCCATTTGTTTAATTTCTCGTGCGGATTGCTCCCCTATTTCCCGCAATTTGCCTTCCATTCTATCTTCTAGCCCCCTTAACCCGTTTTTCACCCCTTCTATCTGATTGTCTAACCCCTCAAATTTCTTGTCTAACCCCTCAAATTTTTTGTCTAATCCCTCAAATTTCTTGTCTAATCCCTCAAATTTCTTGTCTAATCCCTCACCGGTACCCCTCGCTTCATCCCTCATTGCCCCCATACTGTTTTTCAAACCTCCAATTTGGTCTCCCATTTGGCCCTCCAATCGCTCACCCAATCGCTCAATTTGGCTCCCCATACTCATCTGTACAGCTGCCTGTAGCTGCGCAATGAGGGCCTGCATGTCAATCGGCTGCATGTTAAAGCCCGCTGATACAGCGGGCTCGGCTACCGCGCGCTCGTGCGAGGCGCCTTTTTGCGCGCCTGAAACCTCGTGCGCGAGAGCGCCATTTTGTGCACCTGATACCCCCTCAACCACATTGCCAATGTTCTCCTCCTCTCTTTCCTCCACATACATTTCCCCGAGGTCCTGGGTCGATTCTACCCCGTCTATCTCTCCCACCGGCATCCCGTCGCCTTGACCAGCCATGGCGCGATTTCAAAATTCGGGTTTTTCTTTAAAAACAAAACAAATTTCGGCCGCTCCAAATTTTGACCAAATTTTTTCTAGATGTTTTAAAAATTTGGTTCGGGCCCCGAATCTCACTCCCAGACACCAATTGTTACAGTCCGCGGTTAAGGATGTTATGTTTGCCGAGCGGAGGCCCCGTGACCTAACAGTTTCCCCGATTCACCCGATTCACTCGAACGTTGGCCGTATCGCGCCACAGCTATTCAATGAGGGAAAAGACAAAGACGACGGATGTGAAGAAAAGGAATAAGAAGACGAAAAAAAGGTTGAAAATACTACTAAATTTATTTACTATTTACAGGGTTAAAATAACCAAGGAGAAGGAAAGATAAGAAAATAATTTACAGAAGCTTTTAGAGACACAGTGAAAATACTAGCTTATCTAACAGGCTTAACTTATTCCCAGGGACAAGACAAAAGACAGACTACGAACACACTTACACGGGGAATGATGATAGGAATGGCAGGTGGATGGCTGGGGGGAGAGGGAGGTCCAACGGGTCCGGCAGCACGATCGGCGCGTTGGGCAGCCGCCGTTCCTTCGCGGCCCTGCTCCAAACTGCCGTCCAGGCCCCACGCTGCTGTGGCTGCAGTTTCGGTGGCTCAAGCTGCTGTGGATGCAACCGCCACTCTTGTCATGGACCTCTCTTTGTCATGGACCTCTCTTTGTCATGGACCTCTCTTTGTCATGGACCTCTCTTTGTCATGGACCTCTCTTTGTCATGGACCTCTCTTGTCATGGACCTCTCTACGCAGCTTTGCTCTGACGACTCCCTCCTTATCACTCTTGCGCCCGCGCTTTTATAACGCCTCCGGCGATTAAGCCGCCGGCCTTCAGGACACGCCCATCGGTGTGCTCACCTCGGCCATGGTTGGTCGCGCGACCCTCTGGCTCCGCCCTTGATGATGACGGGCGGGCACGCCTTTCTTCCCCGACCCAAGCACATGTTCAATGGCGGCTTTGGAGGGGATGTAATTGGCAAATTGAGGCTTGGCCATGACGAAAGGGGAAATGGAGGTTTTTGGGAATGGAAATGAAGGGAATCTATCTATTTCACGTGGTGCAATGGAGTGTCATTTTAATGGAAGACAAGGCCTTACCCTAAAACACATAATAAAGATATAAGCTACTGAACAAGGGTTTTATAGTGTCCTTCAATGGATGCTTTATGGAATTAACTACCGGAACGCCCTTTGACCTTTACACAACACTGGAGGCAGGAGGGGCCAGACTCGAGCAATAATAATAATACACACAATCAAAAAAATACAGTCCTCATATCCGCAACAATATATATATATATATAATCGGTAAATCAGTGATGTGACTTGCTCGGTAGTCAACTTCCACCTTGTGTTATTTAAACAGCATGACAGTGTAGTCCATCCTTCCGATAAATTGGCGGAGTTGGCACCCTATTTGGTATTACTTTTATTAGTAATCGTCTAATATTCTGCACGTGGCTGCAGGTTGGCATCAATCCATGCTGGGATGTCGGGGGAGAGGGGGAGGGGTTTGTGTGAAGGGAAGTGGGCACGGGGCAGTTCCACCCCTGTCTTTTATACGGGGGGGGGGGGGGGGGGGGGAATGCCTTATTACACAAATGTGCGAAAAAGTCTAACGACATTGCTGCACTTGCGGATAGTGGAAGAGGCTTCTAAAATGCTTTGACTGCGAACATTTTTGTCTTTGCAAGTCTTCAGAAGTCTTCAAAAGGCAGACCTCAAAATTCCGACAAACGGATTCATTGATCCCATTGATTTCCTGTATTTAGTCAATTTTTTCTGCAGGAAGACCTCACAAATATCCTAGCAAGAAATGACGCTCCATGACGAGCCTACAGCTGCCATCACGCAACTGTCATGGAGCTATGTGCAATACGCTACGATAGTGATAGTGCTGGCCGATGCACTACCTCTAATTGTTATGATTGATGGGTAATATCGGGTTAACTACTCTCAAAGCATTCTCCATGAATGATAATTTATCTCGGAAAGCTAAAGCCTGTGAAAGTTTTACAAAAGGCATTGTTATGGCCTGCCCGTCGTCCCAGTCGCCTGCCAAATCAACCGCAATGGTCGACGTTTTCTAAGACCCACACCCCATGTCGGATCTCGGGTCTACATGCCACGTTACCGTAAAGATTCGAATCCCCAAATCAGCCCACCAATGGCGTCACGTGTCTTTATCTAATTAGGCCGAGCGAACCTCGAGGCACGTGACGCGATCGTTTGAGGCTCTCTGGCTAGGTAGTATGGGATCCACAACCAATTAATCTCTTAATGGTCCCTCTGTAACCACCAAATGAAGCCACCACCACAGTTGGAATTCACCCCGAGACCAAGTACTGTATTTTTTATGCAGAGGAAATACTGGCATGGGGGAAGGAAACAAACGAAGCAATCACATACGCAACTACGAATGGCTCTCGGTGGAATGCAAACGTCCATCAGGCGTGAACAGTTCAGTTTTAAACCGATCTTCACAAAACTTCGCCAAATGGTCATGTTGGTGATAAGGAAGAAGTATATTTATTTTGAGGTCAAAAGGTCAACAACTTTGTTGAATTTCTAAAATCCTCAATTTTCATTTGATTGATTTGAAATTTGAAGAGGATTTGCAAATGAGGTCACTGAATTCAACCACTAATTATTTTTGAGGTGAACATTGGCCAAAAGGTCAACATAGGCCAATGGTCAACAACTTAGGTGCAATTTCTAAAATCCTCAATTTTCATCAGATTGACTTGACATTTGAACAGGATTTGCATAATCAGGTCACTGAATTCAACCAGCAATTGAGGTATAAAGTTCAAAAGGTCAACAAAGGCCTGATTTCTAAAATCTTCTATTTTCTTCCGATTGAACCGAAATTTGAAGAGGATTTGCATAATCAGGTCACTGAATTCAACCAACAATTGAGGTATAGAGGTCAAAAGGTCAACATAGGCCAAATTTCTAAAATTCTCAATTTTCATCCGATTGACTTGACATTTGAACAGGATTTGCATCATCAGGTCACTGAATTCAACCACCACTTGAGGTATAGAGGTCAACATAGGCCAAATTTCTAAAATCCTCAATTTTCTTCCGATTGACTTGACATTTGAAGATGATTTGCATAATCAGGTCACTGAATTCAACCAACAATTGAGGTATAAATTTCAAAAGGTCAACAAAGGCCTGATTTCTAAAATCTTCAATTTTCATCAGATTGACTTGACATTTGAACAAGATTTGCATAATCAGGTCACTGAATTCAACCAACAATTGAGGTATAAAGTTCAAAAGGTCAACAAAGGCCTGATTTCTAAAATCTCAATTTTCTTCCTATTGACCTGAAATTTGAAGTGTTTGCATATTTGGTCTTTGAAGTCAACCACCAATTATTATTTTTAAGATCAAATTTGTTTTGGGGATTTCGGAACTATCGCGCTCTGCACAACGTCTTTCTTATTTGTTACTTGCCGGAAAAGATTCCGGCAAGTATGTTGATCTGTTCGTTTGTCTGTCTGTTTGTCTGTCTGTCTGTTTGCAGCACTGCGTCTACACCGTTGCACGTAGAATCGCCAAACTTTGCACACATATTGGTCTTTCCCTGGAATAGACTGTGCCCAATTGATGACGTCATCATTCACGTGGTTCGGCCGCCATCTTGGAAAAACCGAAAAACCTAGCACCTCTATATCTCCGAAAGTGCTGAATAGAAAAAATTGAGACATGGCTCATTGTGAAGAACTCTCCATGGGGAATAAAATATGTTAAGGATGACGTCATCGGTCACGTGGTTCGGCCGCCATCTTGGAAAAACCGAAAAACCTAGCACCTCCATATCTCCGAAAGTGCTGAATAGAAAAAATTGAGACATGGCTCATTGTGAAGAACTCTCCATGGGGAATAAAATATGTTAATGATGACGTCATCGGTCACGTGGTTCGGCCGCCATCTTGGAAAAACTTAGCACCTCTATATCTCCAAAAGTGCTGAATAGAAAAAATTGAGACATGGCTCATTGTAAAGAACTCTCCATGGGGAATAAAATATGTTAATGATGACGTCATTGGTCACGTGGTTCGGCCGCCATATTTGTCCTAAATGGCCGATAAAAAAGTAAATTCCGGCAAGTCCTCGGTCTCTGACCGATTTTTCATCTGTATGTTCGTTTGTTTGTCTGTGAACAGGATATCTCAGAAAGTAGTGGATGGATTCGGACGACATTTGGTGGACAGTTTAGGTACCGGTACCGCTATGTAACAAGGACGGATTGATTAGATTTTGGTTCAAGTCCGAATGCACATCCGGCCTATCAGTATCAGTGGGATACAAAACGTGGGCTGTTCAACCTGGTGGAGGTGTGATCACTACCGAGTACTATTCTAGTTGGAAATGGAACACACCCCGGAATCCGGATGTTGTCTATATAAATCGGATTTGAGTTGATTTTTTTTTTCCGGTAAAACCAACATAAAGAAATAATAATAATATATAATACACACAAACAAACACGAGAGTTAATTTTTTTTTACCAATAACCAAGGTGACCGCTAAGCGACGATTATACAATTTCACACTCACAGGGATTCTCTTGAAGATTACTCGTTTTTTCGCTGGTTTCATGTGTAAGTACCTCATTTGAATTTTCACGCCAAAGCTGGTTTTAAAAGAAAATACCATCGAAACAAATGCACCACGACCGTTGGGAAGTAAAACCATAAAACAACAACAACAACTACAACAGTGGCAAAGCGGTGTATGAGTATGACTGGGCTGGCTTTGGTCAGTGTGGGCAACACGTTTCCTTAATGCAATAAATTATTTTAAATAAGTTCGGGTTTCTGCAAACGCTGTGGAATTAGGAAGTTTTAAGGTGTGGGAATCGGAGGTTTTTATTTGTGGAAAGAGACGACATGGCGAGCCTCGTCCTAGTTGAATTGAACGAATTGCTGTCTGTGGACGGGACTCTGCAAAAGCTCGGTCCTCGGACATTGGAAGCGGTTGCTGAGCTTACTCGCGCCTTCAGGCAACCTGAGAACAGGTGCGTTCGTATGAACCTCGCTTCACGGGTAAGCCGACATCGCAGCGAAATGATTGCTAGGCCGCAGACTGCTGTTCACAAGGCATGGCCATCAGGATGATTACCGCTAGGGGGCTCTGGGGCATCACCTACGCTCCCCCCCCCCCAGTTAGGGGGCTCTGGGGCATCACCTACGCCCCCCAGTTAGGGGGATCTGGGGCATCACCTACGCCCCCCCAGTTAGGGGGCTCTGGGGCATCACCTATGCCCCCCTCCCCAGTTAGGGGGCGCTGGGCATCACCTACGCCCCCCATTAGGGGGCTCTGGGGCATCACCTACGCCCCCCCCCCCCCCAGTTAGCGGACTTAGGGGAATCTCCCCCCCCCCCCCCAGTTAGCGGACATAGGGGCATACCCCCCTCTCTGTGGGGGCATGCTCCCCACAAGGAAATTTTGAAATAGTCTGCATTTTACACACTTTGGCTATTTTCTGGCTTATTGGAGTTGGTGGGAGGTAAAGTATTTCAGTGTTTCAACTAATTTATAGGGAGAATGAAATGACAATTAGGCTGAATGTGGTGTAAGTTCCACACTTGTATATGTTTACATTTGAAAGGTGTCTTTCAGCAAAATTCGCTGTAAATTTCAGAAATTCAAAAACTTCATTTTATGCACTTTGCACATTTGCTGAGTTTGTTTGGCTTCAGTCAAATTAGCCAAAATATTTTGTCCTTGAATCATTTGCTTGACAAAAGTTATTCGCTGATGCCAATATGGCGATCTTGTCTGCGCGATCTTGCATGGCATGGCAGATCACAGCGTCGTTCAGCCTTTGTTGGCTCATGGTTGACCTCAAGTAGATTTTCACTCTTCTCAGGACTGAATGACTTGGCTCGGATGTTGCTGAGGTGCCCGGCTCTGTGTAGTACAGTTTGAGAATTTTATGGACTTCTGTAAAGAGCTTCTTACTGATTGGATCCGGAGATATGGCCTGGCAAATGGTCTCAATACTAGTTAAACGGACCACACTCGTCTCCAATCTTACAAGATCGGGTCACATTTGTAGGTGGAGGCTTTGACGTTTTAGATTGATGCCATTTTTGTTCTGGTCTTAAATGGATTTCGGTATCTATATTATAATAGCCGTAGATGATTCTGTCTGTCTGTTGGGCGTCTGTTAGGGGTGTGGCTTACTCGGTTTGCAGAGTAGCTCCACCCATTCTGGGAGAGCCTTCGCTTCATGTAAACAAATATCCACCATTTTATTAACTCGCATAGCTTTGAGGCCTGTTTTGTAGGCCCGTTGTGTCTTGCTCTCTCTCCCAGTTTTATTTCCAATCAAATTCGATATATCATTTCATTTTTCACAGTCGCTAACATAGTTTTAGACTCGGTTGAAAAAAAACGGGCAGAAAATCCGATGAAAGTTGCCGTTTATACAACGAAATGAATTCTCAAACGCCTGTAACTTCAAGGCCATTGAGTCTCTCTCATGCCTTTATCTCCAATCTAACTCGCCATATGATTTCATTTTTATCAATGGTTTTGGACTCGGTGTCAGCAATAATTGAGAACATTCCACACATGCGGGAAAATGCAGAGATATATTTTTAAAAATTGCGTCATGGTGTATCATACACCGCCCAACATGACACCGACGGCAACGTGTCGATATATATTAAAAATTCGATATATCATTTCATTTTTCACAGTCGCTAACATAGTTTTAGACTCGGTTGAAAAAAAACGGGAAGAAAATCCGTTGAAAGTTGCCGTTTATAGAACGAAATGAATTCTCAAAGGCCTGTAACTAACTTCAAGGCCATTGAGTCTCTCTCACGCCTTTATCTCCAATCTAACTCACCATCTGATTTCATTTTTATTCATGGTTTTAGACTCTGTGTCAGCGCGGGAAAACGCAGAGATATATATTTTAAAATATACCATATCACCGCCCAACAGCCAACAAGTATCATACACCGCCCAACATGACACAGACGGCAACATTTCGACATTATCGCTTTTTCTTTCAACCGAGTGAGCCGAACCGAATAAACCGAGTGAATTCACCGTTTACTTTTGATGACAGTCGTCACAAAACGACATATATTTCTTCGTTTTTATTTCATTCAACATTATTAGCCGGAAGTAAAATATGGTTTAGGAAATATGTCACCGCCCAACAGCCAACAAGTATCATACACCGCCCAACATGACAGACGGCAACATGTCGACATTATCGCTTTTTCTTTAAACCGAGTGAACCGAGCCGAACCGAATAAACCGAGTGAATTCACCGTTTACTTTTGATGACAGTCGTCACAAAACGACATAATTATATTTCTTCGTTTTTATTTCATTCAACATTATTAGCCGAAAGTAAAATATGGTTCAGGAAATTACCGAGAGATATTTCTTCGTTTCTTTATTTATTAGTTATTTGCGCGTACACTTTAAATAGGTTTATTTGAAATCTTTAATTTTCACAATGTTAATATATTTGTCATTTGATGATGACGAGACACTTCCTCTTGACTCGTGACAATTCATGCGTTGCGTGGAAACTTCCATTTCCAAAATGAATGACACAGTCGATGAAGAACGACTCGGTGTCAGCAACGCGGGAAAATGCAGAGATGTGTTTTTAAAAATACACCATATCACCGCCCAACAGCCAACAAGTATCATACACCGCCCAACATGACACACAGCAACATGTCGACATTATCGCTTTTTCTTTAAACCGAGTGAACCGAGCCGAACCGAATACACCGAGTGAATTCACCAAGCGAATTTCATCCAATTCCACCGAGTTTCATGAAACCGAGATATATTTCTTCGTTTTTATTTTATTAGTTACCAGCAGAAGTACCCAGCGTTGCCGGGAGGGGGGAAGGGCATGTACACTTTAAACATGTGTGTGTGTGTGTGTGTGTGTGTGTGTGTGTGTGTGTGTGTGTGTGTGTGTGTGTGTGTGTGTGTGTGTGTGTGTGTGTGTGTGTGTGTGTGTGTGTGTGTGTGTGTGTGTGTGTGTGTCGATGTACATGTGTGTGGGTGTATATATGTGTGTGTGTGTGTGTGTGTGTGTGTGTGTGTGTGTGTGTGTATATGTAAACATGGGCCGGTGTGTGTGTGTAAAGTGTGAGGAGGTATTGGAGAGGAAAATGCAGAGATATATTTTTTAAAATCGCGCCATGATGATAAACGAAAATACACCGCCTAAAATAACAGTCGACATATATTTAAAATTCGTCACACACATCCATGCCCGTGGGATTCCCACGGGTGGGAATCCCACGGGCCTGGATGTGTGTGACATTTCGACATATTGAGTTAGATGCTGCACCTGCACATTCAGTTATATAAAATGGTTACTGGCAATAATTGCCAGTAACCATGGGGAGTATTCCAGAACTAGCGGGGTCACCCGTGGGAATCCCACGGGCATGGATGTGTGTGACATTTCGACATATTGAGTTCGATGCTGCACCTGCACATTCACTTATATAAAATGGTTACTGGCAATTGATCACATCCACAAATGATGTAATCCACACAATTTATGTACTTTACATAACGTTAATAGGAATACATGCCCGTGTAGATGGGAATGACATATAATTCACCGAAAACGTTGAAGCAACCGCATAATATTACGGTGGTTTAACTCTGAGTGAGAATAGTTCTAAATTTTAAAAACTTTCTTCTGATATTTGTGATTTATTTCAAACAAACTGTATTTCCACCACCAAATGAGATGAATGAATGATCGTTTTAAGGCCATTTTCCCCGCTAGAGCAGGGGTTAGCCTTGCGGGCCCCATGACAATCATGGTTCCCTGTTTGAGGCAATGTTTTTATGGCCGGATGCCCTTCCTGATGCCAACCCTTGGTCACGCTCTTACGATGCGCAGGGATACGGTGTACCTATTCTAAATTGGGGTACACACCGTGATCATTCATCCCAGCAAGCTGGTACTCAATTTGCCGACCTCGGAAGGATGACAGGCTGAGTCAACCCCCCTGGTGTTAATTTAGCGATCGACCGGGATTCGAACCCAGGATCCTAGGATCCCAAGCCAGCACCCTAACCGCTAAGCCAACACCAGGGATTCACTCAGATATGAGAAGGAAGAAGTCATTTTGTCCATCATACTTTTTGCTTCCACTTCCCTGTGTATATCTGCTTCACTTCATCTGTTCAATTCACACGACATGACCATTTACCTAACTACCTTTTTATACAAAATATTTGTTCATGGAAGAGTGAAGTGTCAGAGAATAATAAGGCAATGTATTGACATTGGGGCCACAGTTGGAGAGCAGGAAGGAAATGAATGAATGAATATTAATGAACGGACAATAAAAGACAAGGAGGGGGTGGGAGGGGTGGGGGGAAAGAAAAAGAATGAAAAAAAAAAACCCAAAAGAAAAACAACCAATGACCTGCTAGTAGTAAGAGGGTGAGGTTTGGCAGGGTTATCAAAATTGCAGGTTGGGATTGCAGCCCCTACTCTTAAGGCAATACCACCCTCTCATGGACTAGTCAGTTTGAAGCTCTGGAGGGAATCATTTCAGCAAGGCTGCAATTTCCACAAATTGAAGAAAAGAGTGCCGGTGTGCAGTAAATCTGGATTTTCAGAATTTAACCAGGAGTAGGCTACTGGAAGAATGTGTGTGTCCCTGGAGATGCTTGGGAGGTGTGGGTGGTTGAGTGAGTAGAGGGAGGTTAACCAAAGGAGGTGTTAAAAAAAAGAAAAAGAAGAGAGAACATTGTTCACGGTTGCTCCATCATAGAAGCACACCTTCCATCGAGGGGAGATTAAGCTGGCTGTTAGAGATCGAGCCCATTTCTGTGATATTGGTGTTGATTAGGTGGGGAGGGGGGGGGGGACAAAAACTTTTTTCTGTTAAATTTTGACCCCCTTCCCTCATCCCCTCCCCATTTCATCTCTGGTCCAAGTTGAATTTTATATCTCTAGGCTTTGCAAGTGATGAGTTTTAGTTGACGTTCATTCCTTTTTGACAGGACCGTGGCCTCTCAAGATCTATTTGTTACCTTGACCCACCTACTGCGGCTCATAACACAGGTCTCCACTGATGTCAGCTCCATAGAATTGGCGGAAAGCGAATTGATAGCTGGAAAAACCAAAGGCGCAGTTGTATCTACGTTGCTACCTTTGGCAGCAGAAACTGTTCGGTGTTTACGGAACTTGTGCGTCGAGTGTTTGAGGAACCAGAACTTTTGTCGGTAAGTCTATACCTACTTTATCCAATCGTTCATTCTATTTTGCAAGTATTTTTTGTGCTGTTTAAACTGGTTTATGATGAAAATAAACCAATCAATTATCTTGTAAATGTATTGACCTTCAAATCAATCTACCCTTGACGTCAATCTTTTCTGGTTTCCAATTTTGTTTTTAGTGAATATCGTTATAGGACTACCTACTGAAAAAATCCTTTCTCTTGGATTTCACTTTACATATATATATATTGTTGTGGATCTGCCGCCGACCTTCTCCCCTTACCAAGGGGGGGTTAGTCCCCTTGTCGTTGACTGACCAGGCGCGACCCGGGACCTATCACGTCCCTTCCGGACAGCGCAAAATAGGGCTTCAGGACCAGGTTCGCTGTTACCTAAGTACTCCTGCTGCCCTGGAAGCGAGGAAATAAGCCCCGCACGAACCATGTGTGTTGGTGATACGCCGAGCGGTTTTTCAATTCGTTCTTTCGGGTGTCCATTTTGCTTTCCAGTAGGGCTGTCAACCGATCCGAGACCGGGACGAAATCCCGGCGGTTTCGGCTTTCGAGACGGTCTCGGGACGGTCCCGAGATAAATTGACTGACGCAATTTCTCGGTAAAAAAATCCCGGTTAAAATTCCAACTTCTTGCAGATATTTTCCATAATAGAGGCATATATTGAGCCTTGCTTTCATTACTCTGCTTCTGCACAAGCATCATTTTTCGCAAGTGCAGCTGAACTGACACAAACGATGATAGATAAAGTGAACTCACTGTTCCAGGATTTTCCCCTTGTCAACAAACAATGCACTTCTTAAGTCATATTTATAAGCGTATAATGCATTTCGGATTGTACACGTTGTAGTGGTTAACTTATTCACATGTCGCGGTTAACTTATTCACTTGTCGCGGTTAACTTATCCGCATGTGACGGTTAACATTACGAATGTTTGGTCGAACCCACGCACACGGACGTTTGGTTGTGTCGTCATGACGCACGCGCAGCTGTTGGAGCCACGCCCTCCGAAGAGGGTTCTTGGTTTTATATAAGCCGTTACGACTTCCGTTCGCTAGCAGTTGCTGGAGATACCTGTACAATAAACAACCTTTTGTACCTAACAAAATGGCCTCTTCTTATCGTCTTCGGCAACCGCTAAAACGTAATATATAAAGTACACTATTTCCTGACATCGCTTTTCGCTCTGCTTTATGTTGTCATTATCCATCGTGTTAGAGTGAAAAAATGAGTTTAATGTTCGTTTTGTACGAATTAACTTCAAGATTCCAGAATGAGTTCACATTCAAACTTTTCAATGGCTTTTTTAGTTAATTTGTTTCTATCTTGGCGTTTAAGATAACGAATATGATAAGACAGCATGGCGATAACAATTGTGAAGATAAGGACTCGGGCCTGGGGGTTGGTTTGACGGTTTGAATGTGAAAGTATTTTGGTTATCTTATCTCCACTTTAGGCCTGATAAGTTGATTACGTTTACTTTAGTCACAGAGTCAAAATAAGGAGGGGGGGGGTGGGGGGGGGGTGATCACTACACCGCCTGCTTTATAATTTACAAGCAGAAGTACCCGGCATTGCCAGGCGGGGGAGGGGAGGGGAACGGGGGGGGAGCGATCCCCTTGGCAAAGCGTGCGATTTTTTTTTTTTTTTTTCATTCCGTCATAGCGTCGGAATTTAAGTACTCAACATCAGAAATGAATTTTTTTCATTGTTGTTTATATATTGTAATGAAATTCCATTATTTCTGAAGCCTCATTATTTTTATTTTTTTTTATTTTTTATTTTTTTTAATGTATTACTTTGTCAGGAACCGAGCCGACCCGAGATCCCGTTATGAAAATTGAAAATTTATCGAGACGGTTCCGAGACGGGATTTTGAATCTAGCTAACAGTACTACTTTCCAGCCCGTTTTTCACCTCTTCCAATTGATCACCCATTTTGCTTCCCAATTCATTTTTCGCCTTCTCCAATTCCCAGGTGGATTTGTCCCCCATTTCTTTCATTTGGCCACCCATTTTGTTTTCCAACCCTTTTATTTCCCGGGTGGTTTTGTCACTTTGGGTGTCCAATTTTTCAGTCAACTCGCCCTTGCTACACCTTACATCGTCCCTTATTTTATTCATTTCTTCTCCCATATACGCCCTGAGTTGTATCATAAAGAGGGTCATATCCATTGGCGCTGCGGGCGCGGCTTCCGCTGCCACTTGCGAGGTGACGCCATTTTCTACCCCAGCTACCGGCCCCTCATCAATGTCCTCCTCCATTTCTCCCAATTCTTCCCGGGGGTCCTGGGTTATTGATTCTACCTCCTCATTTACCCCCACCGGCATCCGATCGCTTTGGCTAGCCATGGCACGAATTAAATTTGGATGTTAATAATGAAATTTTGGTCGCTTGTAATTTTGAGTGCGTTAAGCGCACTTCGGGTCCTATCCAAACTCATGACCCCAATTGTTGTGGATCTGCCGCCGGCCTTCTCCCCTTACCAAGGGGGAATTAGTCCCCTTGTCTTTGACTGACCTCGCGCGACCCGGGACCTATCACGTCCCTTCCGGACAGCGCAAAATCGGGTTTCAGGACCAAGTTCGCTGTTACCTAAGTACTCGCGATGTCCTGGATGCGAGGAAATAAGCCCCGCACGAACCACGTGTGTTGGTGATACGCCGAGCGGTTGCGTACTCATGATTCGCGCTATTATTAATTACTAGACCCCGATTCAAGCGGTTCGCTCTTTATTGTGAGGCAGTTGCAGGAGAAGTACATGGAGAAGAGGAAGAGGTTGTTTCTTGGGTTTGTTGATCTGGGGAAAACATTCGATTGGTTCCACGCGAAGTATTGACATGGGCATTGAGGAAGTTAGAAGTGGAGGAATGGTTGATCAGAGTAGTGATGGCAATGTACAAAAGAGCGCACACAGCTGTAAGGACGAAGGATGGGAACAGTGGTGAGTTTGAGGTGAAGGTGGGAGTGCATCAGGGGTCGGTACTAAGTCCACTACTATTTGTAGCTGTGATGGAGGTGCTGGCTCAGAACGTAAAGGAGGGTTTACCGTGGGAGTTGTTGTATGTAGATGATCTGGTGTTGATTGCGGAAAGTATGGATGGACTGAAGGAAAAGATGAACAAGTGGAAGGAATGTATGGAGACAAAAGGTCTGAAGGTGAATATAGGAAAGACGAAGGTGATGGCAAGTGGTAAAGCATGTGGTGAGGTGGAAAGAACTGGGAAGTGGCCATGTGCTGTGTGCAGGAAGGGTGTCGGAGTGAACTCCATTCAATGTACAATGTGCACTGAGTGGGTTCATCAAAAATGTAGTGGTCTGAGAGGGTCATTAACCAGTGTGGCAGCTACATTCAAATGTAAGGTGTGCACAGAGGGAGCTGCAGATGGAGAAAATGTTGAGTTGGATCTTGGAGACGGCGTGAAGCTGGAAGGTGTGAAAACATTTTGCTACCTCGGAGACATGCTGAATGGAGAAGGTGGATCAGACACGGCAACGGTTGCTAGAGTGAGATCTGCATGGAAGAAGTTTCGGGAACTGAGTGGCGTGCTGATGAGGAGGGGAGTGTCGTTGAAGCTGAAGGGAAAGGTGTATGCTGCATGTGTGAGAAGTGTTATAATTTATGGGAGCGAGACATGGGTCATGAATGTCGAGCAGCAATGAAGGCTGGAAAGTGGAAATGCGAATGGTTCGGTGGATGTGCGGAGTATCGTTGAGAGAGAGGAAGACAAATGATGAATTGCGAAAGATGATGGGAATAGAGCCTGTGATTGATGCTGTGAAGAGGAACAGGTTGAGATGGTTTCGTCATGTGTTGAGGAAGGATGAAAGTGACTGGTTGAGAAGAGTGATGGAAATGAATGTAGAAGGAAGTAGAGGACGGGGAAGACCGAGAAAGACTTGGCTAAAAATGGTGAAAGAAGAAATGCGGGCAAGGGGGTTAACAAGGAGAGATGCAGAAAATAGGGCAAAATGGAGAAGATTGTCATGGGGCATGGGGACCGCAAGGCTAGCCCCCGCTCTAGCAGGGAAAATGGCCTTAAAATGCATGTTGTTGTTTGTGTTGATTCAAGCGGTTCTTATTCGTACCACGCTTAGTCAATGGAGAAATCACAAAGGCGATCAAATTAGAAAGGAAAGGAAGACAAATATGTTTAATTCTTATGCACGTATTTACAGCCAGGACGAAGTGACACAGGGCAGCTTAAACAGTCGTATTCTTAATCCCAAGGACACGGGCCCGTCTCACACACACACTCACACGGGGGTTGCTGATGGGCAGGTTGATGTTCACCAGCGCGTCCAGGGATGGCTCCCCTGCAGCTCTCTCTCCGGTCCCTGGCACGTCCCGTGTAGATGGAAGGAGGAGAAGGCAGGAGCTCGCCGCGTGTCGTTTGAACGGAGCGGGTTGTCACGGGGCGAATGGTAGGGAGCGGACTTTGGCGTGGCTGGCGGTTATTCACTTGCGGCTATGGCCGCACTTACTCGCGTGGGTGAAAAGCGCAATATGCGTTACCGGCGCGTCTGGCTGCGCCCGCGTACTTTGTACAGTTCAACGCCTCTTCTTCTCACTCTCTGCGCAAGTCCTCAAACAACGCGCGTATCCTCTGCAAGTCCTTTGCAACGCACTTATCCTCTGCAAGTCCTTTCCTTTCGCCACCGCCGTTCAAGTCCTGCTCGTAAGTCCTATCGCGCCACTGGTGCAAGTCAAGTCCTTTCGAGGGCTTTGTGCAGCGGCTTATATAGGCACGCCCCGCGAACCTTCTCGAACTCACCAGACGCGCTTCACCATGCCCTCTCACGCCATTCCGCTCGAGCTCTGATTGGCTGGTGGCTCTTACCGTCTCACGCTGCCGCTCCCGACCTCAACGCCGCCCCCACCTTTTTAGGCCTACCTCGTGTTACTCGACTAGTGGGCAGCCAAATGGGGCGTGGGATGGATTATGCCCATAGAGGTAGAATTGGAGGGTGGACGCAAAATGAATGGAATGGCCTGTTCTCCGGTCTTTACACAACGCAGGCACTAAGAGGGGAAATGGCCCATTCTTACACATACTAAGACCTAACTATACTACAAATGGGCCTTTATGTTGCTCGTGTGACTAACTATGGGGGGCAAACCTTTAACCCTTTAATGACTTCAATGTGCCAATCTCAAAACCGTAGCAATATATATATATATATATATATGATGTCCACTCCCGCATCATCAGATGCATATGGCTGCCGAAGCAGTTCCTTGACTATTGTGCACAATCCTGGTCAAGGCGTCACTCCTATGCAGCACACTCATATGGCTTATTCATCCCAGTAAGCTTGTATTCATTTCACAAACCTCAGAAAGATGACAGGCTGAGTCAACCCCACCTGGTGTTAATTCAATGACCAACGGGGATTTTAACTCGGGACCCGAGAATCCCAAGCCAGCACCCTAACCGTTACAATTACACTACTAGGAATAAGCTTAAACCTTCCTTAGTTACAGACTTTTTTTTTTTTTTTTTTTTTTTTTTTTTTTTTTTTTTTGTATACAATATCGAGGCTCGTGAAAGAGCGAACATTAATCACATGAACACACAGAAAGACAAACCGACACATAAAACATATAACATAGGGAGCGGTAGACAAGATGGGGAGAGAGGGGGAAGGACACAAACACAACATTTGAGAGCAGGGACCGAGAGACATGGAGACATCGAGAGATCTGAGAGAGGGCGAGGGCTTTGGGGGGGGGGGGCGTGGGAAGGGGGCAGTGGGAGAGGTATAACACATATGGACACTGCCAGGACTTCCAGGAAAGAAGTTGGAATTTCAAACAAGGTGGATCTGGGGTGAATTAGCGGGGGTAGAAAAGATCAAGGTTTTGGATGGGGGAAGATAAGAGATGGTGGTGAACAGCTGTTTTAAAGACCTGGAGGGAGGAGTGGGATTGAAGGGAGTGAGGGAGTTTGTTCCAGAGGCGGGAGAAAAGAGGAATGAAAGAGTGAAGGTGAGCGGAGAGCCGAGATTTCGGCAGTTTAACCATCAGAGGGTTGCTGGCAGATCTTGTGCGACCTGTAGGAATATTTGGGGGACAGAGCACAGAGAGAGCTGGGGGTGCAAGGCCGGAGAGGAGTCGGTAGAAGACAGAAAGACCACCTACCTGCCTGCGGTGAGTGAGTGAAAGGCCCTCAGAGATAGCTTCATCGCGGGAGATTCCAATAATTCTGAAAGCTTTGGTTTCAACAGCGTGAAGCCGAGCTAGGTGTGAGGCAGGAGCACCGGCCCATAGGGGAGAACAGTATTCCATTGAGCTGCGGATGAAAGCCTTGTATGTGGTGAGGAGCTCAGGTGTGCCGAGGAAGGACTTCGCACGACGGAGGATGCCCAGTCGGCGACTGGCTTTGGAGGCCAGCTTGGAAATGTGGTTTTCCCAAGAAAGATCATGGCAGATAGTGAGACCCAAAATCTTGAGCGACAGAACTTCTTGGAGAGGATTGTTGAGAAAGTAGATGGGAGGGTTGTCCAGTCGATCTTTTCGGAGAGACATAGTAAGAGTGTGAGATTTGTCAGGATTGAAAGACATGTTCCACTTGTTTGACCAGTCTGTGATTTTGTCCAGGTCTTCAGAGAGTGAGGAGGCAGCAGACTGCCGATCTGAGGGAAGAGGAATGGAGCGGCAGAGAGTGGAGTCATCAGCAAAGAGATAGAGAGGATTTTCGAGAGAGTCAGAGAGATCATTGATGAAGACCAGAAAAAGCACGGGGCCCAGAACACTGCCTTGGGGAACTCCAGCCTGAACAGGAAGAGGAGATGAGAGAAACCCATTCAGGGCCACACGTTGACGACGACTAGAGAGGAAGTCCGCCAGCCATGCGTGGAGATTTCCATGGATACCAAAGGAGGAGAGTTTGGTGAGCAGAGCGGGGTGCCAGACCGTGTCGAAGGCACGTGATATGTCGAGGGAGACAGCTCTAATTTCCTGTTTGGCATTGAGGACCTCCATCCATTGTTGAGACAGCAGAAGCAGCATGTCCAGAGTAGAGTGACCTGGTCTGAAACCAAATTGATGATCAGAGATCAAGCCATTGGAGAAGAGGAAAGATTTCATATCAGAAGCAATGATGGATTCCATGACTTTGCTGATAATTGGGAGAAGGCTGATTGGTCTGTAGTTGCTAGGATCTGTTTTTGCACCTTTTTTGTGCAAAGCGGTGATGTTGGCTGATTTCCAAGCAGATGGCAGTTGACCTTGAGCAAAAGAGAGGGTGAAGAGAACAGAGAGAGGGTGAGATAGAGCAGCAGAGCAGGATTTTAGGACCCGTGGGCTGATGCCGTCGGGTCCAGTTGCAGAATCAGAGTCGAGGGTTGACAGAAACTTTTCCACCTTGTCAGGAGGAAAGGACACGGAGTCCAGGAGCAGCAGGGTACGACTGGGTATGGTGGGTACAGAGAGGGATGGGTTTGGGACACAAGATTTAGAGGCAAACACAGAGTTGAGGCATTCAGCTTTTTCACGTGCGGAGTCAGCTGTGTAGCCGTTTGAGGTAAGGGAGGGGATGGAGGGGGAACAAACACCAGAAACGGATTTGACCAGACGCCACCAGGATTTGGAAGATGGAGACAGATAAGAGAGTTCGGTCTTGAGAACGGAGAGATATTGTTTCCTGGCTCTCCTGAGGGTGGACACACACTTGTTTCGGGCTTTGTGAAAGGAAATGAGATTTCCTTCCGTTGGATTTGCTTTCCAGGAGACGAAGGCAAGTTGTTTCTGGGCAACAGCCTCACCACAAGATTCCGTGTACCATGGACGGGAGGAAGGGTATGACAACTGAAGACGAGATGGGATAAATCTGTGCATGAGAGAGAGCAATTTACTTTGGAAGAATTCCCAGGATGAGTTGATGTCAGAGGTGGTAGAGATGGGAGACCAGTCCAGATGATTGATGGCTGCTTGAAGACCGTGCCAGTTGGCCTGAGTGAAATGCCAGACTCGTCGACGCTGAGCAGGCTCCCTGAGGATGGTCAGAGAGATGTCCACTTTAACAAGGACATGATGAGATGATCCGATCGGAGCAGAAGAAGAGCAGCAGACATTTTCAGGGAAGTTAGTCATAACCAAGTCCAGAAGAGAAGATGTTCCGTTGACTGAGATCCGGGTCGGGAAATTGACAGATTGTGTCAGTCCCAGTGAGTCGCAGAAGTCCTTTGCTGAGGAGCCATGGCTGGTGAGAGAGGTACCCACACCCAGCCAACTGGCATGATGACAGTTGAAATCACCACATATGAGGAAGAGAGAGTTGGGATGAGTAGATAGAAGTTGGTCCATATCATCAGACAGCGAGATGTAGATGGAGTCATCACTGTTTGGTGGACGGTACAACACACATATGAACAAGAGGTGCGAGCGAAGGGGAAGCCGTAGCCAGAGGTATTCCTGGGGGTGAGGTGGAGAGAGTGCAGTGCAGGGCGAGTGAGGAAGAGTTTTTGATAAAGATAGCAACCCCGCCTCCAGGACGAGGCTCAGGTCTATCATACCGGAGGAGGGAGTAGCCCGGGAGAGATACTATGGAATCAGAGACATCATAAAGGAGGAAAGTTTCTGTTAAGCAGATCACGTCTGGTTTGACAGAAGCAACCTGTATGGAGAGATCAGTTAAGTTTGAACGAAGGCCCCGGATGTTTGAGGTCCATACCGTTAATGAAGAGGAAGGGGGAGCATCAGATTCAGAACAGGGCGGAAGAGGGGTAGGGTAAGATGTGGAAGAGGTGGAAGAGGTAGGGAGAGCTGTTGAAGGTGTGTCAGAGATTTCAGAATAGCTCGGAGAAAGGGAAGGATGGGGCGGACAAAAGGTTTGATGGTGATTGGGTGAGCCACAATGAGGTGTTATTTGAGGAGGGGGAAGAGCGAGGCAGAAGGTTGGGGGAGATGGAGGTGAGAGTTTGAAGGGGGAAGAAGCGGGGAGGACGCTTTGAGGAGGGGGAGTGAGAGGGGGGAAATTGAGAAGCAATGAGGGTGGGGAGATTTGAAGGGGAGGGGTGAGGGGGGAGTTTGGGAGGGAAGGGACAAGGGGAGGGATTTGAAAGGGATGGGATATGGGGGAGATTTGGAGGGGAGGGGTGAGGCAGGAGTCTAGGAGGGGAGGGGCGAGGGGGCATCTTGGCGGGGAGGGGTGAGGGAGTAGTTTAGGAGGGAGGGGGCAAGGGGGGAGATTTGAAAGGGATGGGGGATGGGGAAGATTTGGAGGGGAGGGGTGATGGGGAAGATTTGGAGGGGAGGGGTTATGGGGAAGATTTGGAGAGGAGGGGTGAGATTGGATTTTTGAAAGTGTACGATTTATGGGAAACGAACATTTATTGCAAAATGAGTTTCTTGTGACCTTCGAGTTAAAAATACGTTTAAGGACGCTGGATGGAGGATGGAGTGCAGGAGAGTTTAGGGAATGTAGAACAAAGGCACTATAGGAGATGGATATTTTTTTTGGGATGAATTGATTTGGTGAGCAAGTCGAAAGCAGCCTTTTAAAGAAGAAGAAGAAAAAGGTGTTATAAAATATGACGGAATACATAACTTGAGGGGAAAGTGTAAACATTGAAGGTTAATGAGTGAAAACTATCTGGGGAAATGGGGGAGAAACACGTGGTCGAAGAACGAACGAACGAATAAGAATGAATAAACGAATGAGAACAGAGAAGGAAATGTTTTTTTTTTTTTTTTTTTTTTTTTTTTTTTGAGTTGAGATTTACACAAGGAAGTAGGCTATGGGTGAAAAGACTGGGAATACAGAGAACGAAAGTTATTGGATCACAAACGACGGACCACTGAGAGAAAAACAAAGCCTCAAGGTTGTACAGTGCACACTGTACAAGGCCTTGCTCGCGACACGGCAAACAGACGATCAATTTATGAAAGATAAACACCGAGAAACAACCAAAGTTGCACACAATAACTTCACACGCCGAAAGATAAATACAGTTTCGACAAAATACAATTGTGAACAGACTTAACTTTGAAAAACGTGGAGACCGTGTGGAGCTTCGAAAATCCCTGCCGCCGTCTCCAAGATCTCGCGAGATCTCCAACTTGGCATTTAATATGGAATATTTTTTTTGTGGGGGTGAACTTACTTTTCAAGTTGACTTAGAAGCAAAAGTTCATTGGAATTATGTTGAAATTATTCTAGATTTTGTTAATGTGACCTTTAAAAGAAACAAAAACCACATTTGACATTTCGAAGCAAATAAATTGATCCTTGAAAGTGATGTAAACTGATATTGAACTCGATTCATGGACAGTACTGTGTTAAACTTCTGTACGTTTTCCAGAAGTATCTCTTTATTTTACACATGAGCCAATTTTCTTTTTTAGGAAAAACAAAAGTTAAATTACGACTGGGATTACGGACAGTAAAATTACAGTTCAGTACGTCGTGTAACCCCCACGAGCATTCAGGAGAGCACGCACACGTTGAGGAATGCTGTTCACGAGATTTGCCAAGGTTTGGACCGGAATCGCTTGCCATGCAGTGACAAAAGCCTGCTGTAATTCATGCACAGAGGTCGGCTGCTGGTCCAAGTTGTCGATTTGACGCGTTAATTCTGCCCACAAGTTCTCTCGGATTCATATCCGGGGACATGGCAGGCCACTCTATATGCTCTACACCACAGTCAGCAAGAAAGTGTTGGATCATGCGAGCACGATGAGGCCGTGCATTGTCGTCTTGGAAGACAAAGTTTCCTCGAAAGGCTGCACGAGCAAATGGAAGCAATGTTTCTTCCAGAATGGCCCTGTACTTGAACTGGTTCAGGTTTCCATTCAGAACAACCAGGTCAGTTTTGCCCCCTGCATGAAAAGCAGCCCAAACGGTCACCCCACCACCTCCAGCTTGGACTCTTGGCACTATACAATCTTCGTTGTAGGCTTCATGCACTTGTCTGCGCACTCGGACATGGCCATCTTGACGATAGACCAGAAATCAAGACTCGTCACTGAAGATCACGTGATTCTAGTGTCCTGGTTGCCATTGACGGTGCTCTCTGGCCCACTGCAATCGGCGCTGGCGGTGTTGTCTTGTCAGGCGTGGCTTTCTCAGGGGACACCTGGCACGATAGCCTGCTTGAACCAGTTGTTGGTTGACTAGCCTTCTGGATACAGGCACATTTGTCAGTTGCTGCCACTCAGCCCTAAGCCGATTAGCTGACTTGGTACGGCCATTGCGGACTAACTGGTGCAGCTGGCGATCATCCCTCCTTGTGGTTCTGCGGGGACGTCCTGGCCTCAATATTGGAGTAGGGACACCCCTCTGATCATTTCGTTTCGGTATCTTTGACACCTGGTGTTGGGCTAGCGGCTAGGGTGCCGGCTTAGGATTCAAGGATCCTGGGTTCGAATCCCGGTCGATTGCTGAATTAACGCCAGGGGGGTTGACTCAGCCTGTTCATCCTTCCGAGGTCGGCTAATTGAGTACCAGTTCACTGGTAATTCCCTGTTTGTCGTTAAAGGCGGCAAAAAGGGTTGGCGTCAGGAAGGGCATCCGGCCGTAAAACATTGCTTCAAAAAGGGACCGAAAAACAACAACAACCACGATTCCCGAAAAAGGCCAACCCCCGCTTCTTTGCGGGGAAAAATGGCCTCTAAAGGTGGTTTTTTATCTTTGACACCTGGCCTTGATTGATGCCATACTGCCGAGCAATAGCACGCTGTTTCATGCCGGAATTTCGTAAAGCCACCACTCCATGACAAACAGCATTGTCGAGTTGACGGACCATCTCCAGAGGAAGCGGCAATAACTTTTGTTGACGTGCAGCAGTTGTTTTCCACTAATACAGAACGCAACAACCCTTATATACCCGATTGTGAAGCCAATCATCAAATATACCTGTCCGTACATTTTGTCACGCCACCTGTGATATAATCCTGTTATTGACTTCTTGCTGCGACAGACAATCAGTGACATAGTTCTTTGAACAAAGAAATCACCGAAGCGTAAAAGAAACTCACCAGATTGATGTACTGAGTTTAGAAAGGAAACCCAAGTCAAGAAAAAAAAAAAATTCCATATTAAATGCCAAGTCTGTATATCTGAAATACATTGCTTCTGAAGCCGCCATAATGGCCTTTAAACACTTTACAAGAATAATCATCCAACGTAGAATGATATTGACAATTCCATAAACAAATCGTAATGGAGGCCCACACTCTTGATAAAGCTTCGGTGCATTCAGACCCATTTTCTGGCCGGAACCAATCTTGGGCAGATCACCATTCCGTCACAGGATACTTGAGCAAAAGTGGCAGGAATTTGTCAATTTGTTTAGGCTGCCGGTGATATTTTGGTTCTTCTTTGTGAGAGACCCTGGTGGATCTCTAATATCCACTAATGAACAGTTCTGGCAGACTGGTCGTCTTGCTTGACATCGTTCCGAAGGACGCCGCACATTGACGCCTCGCCTTGCATGCGAAACACCAGGATAACCGTTTATAGCTGGGCCAAGATTTAAACCCAGACGAGTGTGTATCCCTCGAGGCTCTCCTGCCAGCCCACTATAAATATACATAGACAACTTTAAATTAATTTATTGTGAGCACAAACATAAAATTAACCAAGACCGTGTACTTTTCTCGCATGTCATTGCATAAATATTGATTACTTCAAGGCATTATGAGACACCATGTTCAATGCAAATAAAGTGAACAAACAAGAATAAATAAGCAAGTGTTATTTTTAAGAATCTTAAAAAGCAGTCATCGTTGTAGTTTTAAACCTTTATAATTGTTTGTACATAGTTACAACTTATCAGGAAGCTTGAAATATCTGTGGCCAGGAATGCGACTTTTTTGCTTATATAATATTGTTACGGAAACGGAGTACGGCGCTCCTTTAGCGGGGTGGGGGGGGGGGGTTAATCTCCCTTTTATTTTCACTGGCCGTCTCCGCTCCTGAAGCTACCCCGCTCCCTCCACGAGGCAGGTGGGCAACTTCGCTCGAGACCACGGACAAGATGTTATTTTGCTGAGCGGTTTTTAGCAGCCCGCGGCTCGAGCCATTAACAAATATTAACCCGATCCTAAACGTTGGCCAAATCGTGCCATAGGTGTTCAATGTGGAAACCTCTAAAGCGACCGAATATGAAGAAGCAAAAGGGGTAAAGAAAGAACACAGGGATTTATTAATTATTTACACACAACCAAAGCAGAGAAGAAAAGAAATGTAATTTACAGGGAAAAATAGAGGACACAGTGCAATTCTACTTGTACAAGCTTAACTTAAAAACCCAGACACCCCAGACAACACAGACAAACAGACGACAGTCAGACTTACACAAATGGGAATGAAGCAGGAATCAATGGCTGGAAAGGGAGGAAGTTTCAGCTGGAGCTTGCTCCCGCACGGGACGTCGGGCTGGACATCGACGGCCACCGATGCCACCGCAATCTGGTTCCCGCGTAGCAGCGGGTCGAAGCTGCGTGTCAAAGCTGCGCGCGCGCAGGGGGGCTGGACAGCGTCGTCTATCTCCCGGCAGAACTGCAAGCCTGACTTGGTTCAGTGCAATTCCACTCCTTCTCCACTGAACTCTTACGCATCTCCTGGGTCACGCATCTGCCGGGTCACGCATCTGCCGGGTCACGCATCTGCCGGGTCACGCATCTGCCACAGCTGCCGCATCTCCCACGAAAAGGCTTGCGCGGGCGCTTTTATAACGCGCTTCAAGATCAATGCGCTTCTGGTTGATCAATGCGCTTCAATCTCAAGAACCCTGGTTGGCTGGTGGGGGCTCGCTGGCTCCACCTTTTGATGACGATGGGCGGGCAACGCCCTTGATGTAGCTCCTCCCCCTTCTTCTCCGAGGCTTGACCACGTGCGTAATGGAGGCAAATGCAGTTGGCAATAATGCAGTTGGCAATGATGCAGTTGGAAAGGGAGGCTTTGGGGGAATTTGAAAAAGGGGATCCATCTTATTCGTTTCGGTGCAATGCAGTGTCAACTAATGGGCAACAGAGCCTTATACTGACATAGAATAAAGAAATAACTTTGGAGATGTTCTATGGTTCTCTACATGTGTGCGATTGACTAACTAAAAGGACGACCTTTGATCTTTACACAAATTGATGGAGGTATTTACAAAGAATTACTATTATTTACAGAGGGTGATATTTACAACACAGGATTCTCAAATCCGCAACACTGCACCCTCATCCTCCAGGCACGTCCCGGGCCTATAAAACTTTACTTAATGTGGCACGTAGGTGTAATTCCCTCTACAATTAATCTGACCCTGAGTGTGACAGTTTTAAAACACAAATAAGTATGTCCCGCTATTGCATTGCACCCTGCCTAACAGACTCACGCCCACAGGATAAGCGAATTGCGGAATTGATTTTCAAACTATACATGTACGGTGGGGAGCATTATTTACAAGTTACACTATTTCATTATTTACAAAACGCAACCCAGGACCTGTCATTTTCTTTTTCAGGAGAAACAAAAAGAAAATCCTGTGGGAGGGGAGGAGACAGCATGCACTGCATCGATGCACCAGCACCAATAAAGAGCACCAAAACACCAAAGAGCACCAATCAACACAAAAAGCACCAATCCCGTACACAGTCATCACATAATAAAAAAAAACACTGATGATCTGGATCTTCTGGTCTGTTCTGCTGACTGTCGTCTTCCAGTTGTTGTCTTTCTTGTGGCTTGCTGCCTATTTGTAAAGATAAAAAGGCACACAACGCGTCCATCTTTTTATTTATGGCCCACAGGGGCCGACTATGGGTGGTTCACCTGCTGGCTTGGTGCCACCTCACCGGGTCCACAAGCAAGATCTTTTGGCCGCAATGGCCGGTCCCAGCAGAGGGCCCAGGCCCCAAAACTTGGGGTCCATAAGTGGTGCTTGGCCACAGACTGTGGTCCATAAGTGGTGCGTGGATGCAGGCAGCTGTTTGCGGGGATTCGGGCACACAATGGCGGACTCCCGCATGCTCCCCTCAGTGCCCAGAGAGCACGATCCATGGGTCGGGGAAGGAAGACAGAGAGGGCAGGTTAGCGAGGGGTAAGGTCACAAGGGTACACATCAACGAAGGTAATGCAAGGTGAGGTGCGCCTCGAGACTGAGCGGAGAAAAGCTCGTTCCTATCGTATGTCACCCCACCCGTCACCTGTTTTACCCTTGCCCCTTACCCCCGTATTTACAAAATCTACACCCTTACCAATTCGTCACTAATGTCACGTCTTCCCCATAATTCCCCGATACCAAATTCATCACAATCCCACTAATCCAAAATTTGCCATCACCAATTCATCACCAATCCCTCTTAAGGAGGAAGAGATGGAACAACAACACAATGTCACACCCACGTCATGATGCGTCTTACATCCTCAAAACATTTGCACAAAAATAATAAAAACAAATCATGGCATGACATGGAGTTACGTCGCCTCAGGTGAGTGGATGCAGATGGTGCGAGGAGATTTCAATCCTATCTACCTTCTAAATGACATTAACACACTTTACACTACCCGGGGTCTTTCCCTGCCAATCCATTGGCCATCTTACTCTATGCGGTTTTAAGAACCAAATTCCCATTGACCAAACTGTGGTGCTTCATCAATTTGGGGTCTCACTCCCCCGGTTCAACTCCCTGTGCCTTTGCACAATTTCAGGACTGGGTCGTGTGGCTCTCCCAGCAGATCTACCCACCTGCACACCTCCACCACTGCAGTTGCCTCCGAGCTTACCTGCTCCTTACCTAACATATCTAACTGGGGAAGGCCCTCTGGCGCTCTCCCCACTCGGTGCCCTCCCTGGCACTGGGCTACCCGGGTCCATCCTCCGGATCCTCGGGCCCCATCCACAACTCTAACGGCTCCCAGAGCCCACCTGCGGCCTCACTTGGCCGACATCCTCACAGTGGCGGAGTGCCCATTTAACTACACACACTAACAAGCCACACTCCCAGCCATTTCCATGTCACTAATGCACCCATCGAAACACCATTCTTCCACATGCACCACAGATGCCAATATCCAACCACAATTTACCTATACCCTCTACCTAACTCTTAAACTACCCTCACCGGGTATTCGTGATGGGGTCCATCCTCCCCATACACACCTTCGCACCATCCACTCCACTCCACAGTTTCCACCATACTCACTCCACACCATCCATTCCATACTCCATATGTTCCATACCATTCATTTCATTCAACCATGCTCACCTGTATTGGCACACCTGTGCAATCACTCCTACACCTGGTGCTTCCTGCACCCTCCTTCCTCCAGGACCATTTGCTCAACACAACACACAATCACCATTACTCACTCATACACTGCTCCATACACCTGTTCACTTGCACACCTGTGCAATCACACCTGGTGCCTCCTGCACCCTCCTTCGTCCCAGGCTTCTTCGTTCAATACAATACACTCTCCCACACTTTTCACAATACGCTACTGAATACACTTTTACACACACACACAGCATCATCTGATCTAACTACTCCCCTCTGAAACTCGCGCTTCCCAGTCGCCCCTTATACTATTGCGCTCCCTCGTCGTTATAATCCAACTACCCTACACTCTACGTCCCCACTACAGGTATAATGTCGCTACTTAAATCTCCAGTTAACTATGGTCAATCTTCTCTAGATCCCTATCATTTTATCTTAACCCTCCCGGGCTAGTTTGCACTGCCATAAACCCCATAGCTAGTGCTCATGTGCCCCGTGTGTGTGAGGGATGGCAGAGTTGCCATCCCACCACATCGGGCATGTCCCACTATCACTTTTGCCATCAAATTTTCTGCAAATCAAAATTTGCCAATCATCTGCCAATCAAATTTTGCTCATCAATTTTTGCCAATCACCAATTCCCTATCCCTACCAAATGTCCTTTAACTTGAGCCTCGGTGCGTTTTTACATTCCCGAAGCTCGGCTTCGCAAAGCCGAGCTATGAACGCGGGTGGTTCGTTTCCTACAGTTGGATCCGTCCGGCACTCGGTTCAGGGGAGGGGGTTCGCTCGGGCCGAGATTCCGAGGTCCACCTCGGCGCGGAGCCTTCCGGTCTCCCGCCCGATGGCCCAACCTCGCCCGGCCGGAACGCCGCAACCACAAGGGGTCGCCGTGCCGACTCTTCCCACCTGCCCTTGAACCGGGCCGCCCGCTCCGCTTAGCGGAGCACGGACGCGACCGTGCAGGGCGAGGCCCGGCACGGATCGCGCACGGCGGTTCTTTTGAAACTGCCGTGGTTACGATCCCCGCTGGTTCCCGCAGCACCCAAAGCCCGGCATGAACCGAGGGCTCGCTTCGGCTAACCGTCGGTCTAACTGCTAACCCGGTTAACGTCAATGCTTCACTTGCATGCTCACACCACGCGTTCCGTTCCTTATTCACACATCCAGGTGTCTCCATACACTCAGTCATTGCACCTTCTCTAACACACCACCCAGGTACACTCATTACGCTCACAGGCTTTGTCACACACCTGACCACCGCACACCTTGGCACACACTCGTCGTTTGCACACCTCATCAACACACCTCTTCGCACCCACTCCTCGGTCACATCCTCTGTGACAACCACGGGTGTGCACTCTTCCGCACACCCAATCACGTGCTTCACGACCAACTCAAGTGTACATTCCCACACGCGCTCGACCATTCCAGGTGTGCATCCTTCCATTCCAGGTGTGCATCCTTTCTCACCTGACAACCAACTCGTACTCCGTGTCACTCTTACTACCACACTCTGTCGTGCATTCACCCTCACTCTCGACAGCACACTCACTCCTCGGCGCACACTCTTTCCTCACACACACCTCCGTTCCACACCTTTCTTGCGCACCTTCTTGCGCACTCTCTCCCGGTACATACTCTGTACCACTCATGGGGGTGCATCCTTGCACACACCCGATCACCGCCGCACACGCTGGCTCACTAATACCTTCCGCACTCCCCATAGTCGGACATCCTTGCACACCTCCTCTTTCCACACACTCTGTACCTGTCGCACACCTCATCAGCGGCCTCTCATGAACGCCCGGGTCTAAAGCAACACCCAAGCTGACTGAATCTCCCCTCACACCATATACATTTCCGAGTATATCGCCACACACCTCGGCACCTCATCTTCGCTCCTCCTCCGCCACCTGCAAACTCTTTATTTGGTCAGTAAGCACATCATCACGATTTAAGCACAGACCTTGTACATATTCCATCACCTCTTCCTTTATCTCTCTCTTAGTTTCCCTTCGTCTCTTCTTAATTTCACTCACCCCCTCTTCCACTTCCTCTAATTTTTGTTTCACCTCTTTTATTTCCCGGTGCGCCCCCTCAATTTCTTCCTCTAATGCCACCTTGGTCGTTTCTATGTGCGTACTTACTTCCCGTTCTTTCGTCTCCATTGCCTCTGTCACCTCGTCCAACGTCTTTGTCAGTCCCTCATGTACCATCTGACATTCCCTCTTCGTCGCTATAAGTTCTTTTTTTTTATCTCTTTCTGTGTCGCCTTCAACCCCCCGATTACCGCAGTGTTCTTCTCCACTTGCTCCCCTAATTCCTTTTGTTCCACCGTCAGCTGCTCTACTCCCCTCGTCAGATCTTCTATGCCCCCCTGTAACCTAGCCGTACTATTTCTCACCTCTTTCTCCATACGCTCCTCACCCCGCTTTACCTCCTCGCGTACCCCCGCGACCTCTTCGCCCACATCTCGTCTGATCTCCTCCCCCATTTCTCCCATCTCTTTGGTAGATGCCGCCCTCATCTGTTCCAAATCATTCCTCTGGGCATCCAATTTTGTTTCTAACCCGATTTTCACCTCCTCTATCTGATTCCCCATCTGTTTAATTTCCCGGGCGGATTGCTCCCCTATTTCCCTCAATTTGCCTTCCATGGTGTTTTCTAACCCCGTTAACCCCTTCTTCACCCCTTTCATCCCGTTTTCTAACCCCGTTAACCCCTTCTTCACCCCTTTCATCCCGTTGTCTAACCCCTCAAATTTGGCTTCTAGCCCCCTGATTTGATTTCCCATATTACTCCTCAATTCCCCTATTTGATTTTCTAATCCCCCAAATTTACTGTCCAACTTCCCAATTTGGTCACCCAGTTGCTCACCCTGAGCCCTCGTCTCTTCTTTTTGGGTGTCTAATTTGGCCATTATTTGCATCATAAATACTCATGTACTCCGGCATCTCGGGCTCGGCTGCCGCGACCACGTGCGAAGCGCCGCCATTTTGTGCGCCTGAAACCTCCGCAACCCAATGCGTATTGCGCTCCTCCTCAATCTCTCCCATCTCCTCCCTGGAGTCCTGGGTCGATTATAAACCCTCTAACTCTACCCCCACCGGCATCCGGTCGCCTTGATTATCCATGGCACGATTTAAATTTAGGATGTTAAAATAAAATTTTGGCCACGTTACGCGCACTTCGGGTCCGAATCCCACTCCTGACACCAATTGTTGAGGAAATGGAGTATGGCGCTCCCCTTTAGCGGGGGGGGGGGGGGTTAATCCCCCTTTTATTTTCACTGGCCGTCTCCGCTCTTGAAGCTACCCCGCTCCCTCCACGAGGCAGGTGGGCAACTTCGCTCGAGACCACGGACAAGATGTTATTTTGCCGAGCGGTTTTTAGCAGCCCGCGGCTCGAGCCATTAACAAATACTAACCCTATCCTAAACGTTGGCCAAATCGTGCCACAGGTGTTCAATGTGGAAACCTTTAAAGCGACCGAATATGAAGAAGCAAAAGGGGTAAAGAAAGAACACAGGGATTTATTAATTATTTACACACAACCAAAGCAGAGAAGAGAAGAAAAGAAATGTAATTTACAGGGAAAAATAGAAGACACAGTGCAATTCTACTTATACAAGCTTAACTTAAAACCCAGACAACACAGACAAACAGACGACAGTCAGACTTACACAAATGGGAATGAAGCAGGAATCAATGGCTGGAAGGGGAGGAAGGTTCAGCTGGAGCTTGCTCCCGCACGGGACGTCGGGCTGGACATCGACGGCCACCGATGCCACCGCAGTCTGGTTCCCGCGTAGCAGCGGGTCGAAGCTGCGCATCGAAGCTGTATGTCGAAGCTGCGTGTCAAAGCTGCGCGCGCGCAGGGGGGCTGGACAGCGTCGTCTATCTCCCGGCAGAACCGCAAGCCTGACTTGGTTCAGTGCAATTCCACTCCTTCTCCACTGAACTCTTACGCATCTCCTGGGTCACGCATCTGCCGGGTCACGCATCTGCCACATCTGCCACATCTGCCGCATCTCCCACGAAAAGGCTTGCGCGGGCGCTTTTATAACGCGCTTCAAGATCAACGCGCGCCACGCCCGGGATGGTATCTCATGAACCCTGGTTGGCTGGTGGGGGCTCGCTGGCTCCACCTTTTGATGACGATGGGTGGGCAACGCCCTTGATGTAGCTCCTCCCCCTTCTTCTCCGAGGCTTGACCACGTGCGTAATGGAGGCAAATGCAGTTGGCAATAATGCAGTTGGCAATGATGCAGTTGGAAAGGGAGGCTTTGGGGGAATTTGAAAAATGGGATCTATCTTATTCGATTCGGTGCAATGCAGTGTCAACTAATGGTCAACAGAGCCTTATACTGACATAGAATAAAGAAATAACTATAGAGAGGTTCTATGGTTCTCTACGTGTGTGCGATGGACTAACTAAAAGGACGACCTTTGATCTTTACACAAATTGATAGGTATTTACAAAGAATCTATATAATAATACCGTAAGGACTCGACTTTATCCCTTTTATGCTGCACACAGTGACCCGATGCCCACGGCACTAATGCATTTACGATCTACGAACCACGCTCTTTGTTTATCACGTACAGCCACACTCGAAAAATCTGAATTAGTCGACTTTGGGGCCAAAAAGCATACGATTAACGGCCGATACGACACCATCTTACGACGCCATCGTATTGGCGTCTGCTGGGCGAAGGCGATGCGAGCCATCCGCTGATTGGACAGTCGAGTGGTGTGAACATGGCTGGTGTGAACCAAATGGTCTTTTTATTCCCTTGAACATTTTAAATTAGGATATATAAGGAAACGTCTTTATCGTCATTTTAATAAAGTTAAATGGAGTGACGTTGCGATACTCGGGGTGCGTTGCATAAATCCTCGTAACTCAGAGAGGTGTAGCAGGTGGCGAGACGTAACACTCCCAGAATGGCGCTATGCCGATTCCTATTACGAATCCATTCATTTTTCAAAAGTATATCGTAGCGTTGTCATTTAAGTAGATTGCAATAAATACGTTGTTCATATACGCACTCTTCATTCTCATCTTTCTTCCTAACTCTTACTCGGACAAGGAAAGCCCCTATGCCATCCATAATGGTACACTCTATCCATACACCACATCCTCCCTTCCGTGGATGTTCCACAGGCATGGCCATGAACAGGCTAACAGTGCTGCAGTGTGCGTGCCGGAGTGCCAGGTAACGGCTGTGCCAAGGGATGGAGTGTCGGAGATTATAAAAAGGATCTTTCCTTTTAGGGCGTGTATTTTAGGGTAAACTGTGACGGAGGATCAAAGGGGTGAGAAGGAAACAGAGTAGGGTAAGGGTGGGGGTTCGGAGGGGATCGATCATTAGAGAGCCACAAAAAGGAGTTCTATAAAAGGTTTACCATTTGGCGCGCTTTCTTTCCCTCCACCACCGAAGGTGGATGGAGGTTGTGTTTTCACCCCCACCTGTCTGTTTGTCTATGAACAGGATATCTCAAAAAGTTGTGGATGGATTCGGACGAAACTTGGTGACCAGGTTAGGTATATGACGAGGATGAATTGATTCAATTTTGGTGAAGATTCGAATCGGGATCCGGATACGGGAATTTTTAATTTATTAAGCGATTCATGACCATTGAGAGATGGGGCCCTAAAACGATATATAGCATATTTCAAAAAGTTGTGTACGAGTTGGTTAAATGAGTTGTTTAGATGACAAGAACAAGCTGATTCGATTTTGGTTCATGTCGGATCTAGATCCAGCCTATCGGTGGATACGAAGCATAAAATGTCCACCTGGCGGAGGTATGCGCTCTACTGAGTGCCACCACTGAGTGGACAATCCAGAGCATGCATTTGTGCCGGTGTCGGCGATCGTTGTGCATATACGCACTCTTCATTCTCATCTTTCTTCCTAACTCTTACTCGGACAAGCAAATCCCCTATGCAATCCATAATGGTACACTCTATCCATACACCACCACCTCCCTTCCGTGGATGTTCCACGGGTTTCGGCTAGTTACTATTATTTACAGAGGGTGATATTTACAACACAGGATTTTCAAATCCGCAACAATATGTAAATTGATTGTCGACTTGTCGTGCAGTTTGGGGAGCTTGTGACTGAGGAAGTGCAATTTGTTGATTGTTGCATTGATTGCAATTTTGAAACATTGTAATTTATTTTTTATTTTGTATCATGTCTTGTAGAACGACGGGAGCATTGGAAGAGGCGATAAAGCTTCTTCTCATATTACTGGGCTTGCCACCAGATGTTGGCGATGAGATTTTGTTTGTAGGTGAGTTTTATCATGATAAAGGTTTTATCGTTGTTACCTTGTTATAAAAGGTGAGCCAATGCACATTCTTATCGCGTACCCAACTGTGTCTGCGGACGTTCTCCTGTAGGTCGGTTAGCCATTCCTTGGAGGTTGATGGCTGGATTTGAACTCCGGCCACCGTAAAACACTTCATTCTGCAACATAAAAAACCACCTCTAGAGGCCATTCTGCAACATACATGGAAAAAAATAAATCAAACCAAGAAGAACCTGCTCCGTGGGAGTACCTCTCGTGCTGCTGCCCTTCGCAGGATAGCTCATCAGATGACGTGACCGGGCATAGCTTTCGGGTTCCACATTCGTTGATGATGGGGGAAATCCACGGCGCACCCCTGCTGGGTTGGATTGTGGTGGTGCTGAAGTGTCATCCACCCCTCGGGTTAACCTCAAATGGTCTGTTTGGGCGGTTGCCAAGAATATCCTTACTCTGAGAGCAAGATCACGTGTGTCTGCTGTTATCTGAACCACAGTGTCTGAACATCGGTATTGCAGCACTTTCTGAGGCTTGAAAACTGGATAGTGGTGAGATAATGGTGGGTGGCTACACCTACTAAATTGGTCTGGTCGCTCTCTTGGTTGCCAATCCTAGGGAGTTGCTGCAGCTTTGTCCAAAAAGCGACTCCTATGGCAGTTGAGGTAAAACCGGTCAACAAGCCAAAAGCTGCAGCTCCTGTGAAGCTATTATTATCTCTCTGATTGAGGAGAGTGATCTCACTGTGAAGGAGACATTCTATGCTGCGTTTGAGTCGGTGGTTGATTGGTGCCCCAAGCGAGATACTCTTCTAGTCTTGAGGGATTTTGTTGCATTGACTGGCACTGACAGGGATGTTTATGAGATGGGTTGGTTCCCATGGGTCTGGAACCAGGAACCAGAATAGCACTATTTTTTGGCTTCGCAAGATATCGTAGATTTGGGTGGCTGGTTCATGGTTTCTGCACTCACAGCCACATCGCTGGACTTGGTGTTCCATTTCTGGAGGTTTTGCAAAGGTGATTGACTATGTTCTCGTTGATGGTTTCTGGAGGTTGCTCCAGAGCTGTGGAGTCTACCGGAGTGCTCAGTTTCCCAGTTGTAGCAACTACTTGTAACAACTCTGAAGCTGTGGCTCAAATCCAAGAGAACGGTACCATCCCAGTCTGGGTTGGATGTTGGCACGCTGAAGGATGAAAGGGTAGCTGAGAAGTTTGCGAGTGTGTTGAGTGGGTGTCTAAGGGTTCTGAAGATTTGTGGAGTGCCTTCAAGACAACCATCCTTGATGTTGCCGTTGGGTGTTGTGGAACTCACCGTCAGATGAAGAGGAGCATTGTCTCCTAAGGGACACCATTGATCAGAGTTGCAGGGCCAAGCTTGATGGCAGAGTTGAGCTCTTCAGGGAGCTGAGGCATAAAACTGTACATTCGCTGAGTGCGGACAAGGAGGCCTATGTGCGAGGAATCTGTGAAAAGGTATAGCATGACCTTTGGTCGAGTGATTCTCGTCCTACGTACACAGGAATCAGTGCATTACTTTCTGTTCCTCCAAGCCTTACACACACCTTTATCTTGTATACAAAAAATAAATAAATAAATCAAAAGCCTGTCCCTCAATGTACTTATTGTACCTCAATGTACATAATGTAATAATAAATGTACCTCAATGTCCCTCAACCTGTCCCTCAATATTGTTGGAGTGGAGGATGGTGAGCTGTTGACATGAGAGTCTGAAGTGAAGGCCCGCTGGGCCGGTTACTTTGAGTGGCTTTACAAAGCTGACCCACCAGCTGCTGAGTTGGATGTCAGGGGTGCTACGATCCATATTGCTGATTCTGATCCTCCAATCAACCGACTTCGTTGGAAACACAGGTTGGGATGAACCAGTTGAAAGAGGAGTGAAGGAGGGGGGGGGGGGGGGGACAAAGCTCCTGGGATCTTTGGCATCCATGCTGATTGCTGAACTTCTCAGAGTTGGTGTAAATACTGCACTCGTGCTGTTGCATGCAGTTCTATGCTATGTTTGGAGCACAGGCATCATCCCACCTGACTGGAAGGGGGCCTTGCTGTCACACTCTGGAAAGGGAAGGGTGATCGCCAGGGGTGATGCTGTTCTCACTGCCGGGCAAGGTCTTTGCTTGGATAATTATTGATAAGGTTTGCTCTCATCTGCTTGAGCACCAGCATACAGAGCAGTTTGGCTTTACACCAAAGATGTCAACGATTGACTGTAGCCTTGCTCTTCGGGTCATCATTGAACGCAGGTGATAGTTTCAGGAGGCGCTGTTTGCAGCCTAAGTTGATCTCCACAGATTGTTAAATTCAGTGAATTGGGATGCCCTCTGGAGGATCCTTGGTCTTTGTGGGGTGCCACCAAAGCTGATGGATCTGATGTCTGAACTATACTCTGGTACTGAGAGTGCTGCGAGCCGTGAGGTGTGGTGCTTCTCTCTGTGTACTTGAGTTTGTCAGGGGTGTGACTGGCACCCACACTTTTCAACACTTGTATGGGCTGGATTCTAGGGAGGATGCCGGAGAGATGTAGCCGTGGTGCATCATTTAGGAATGTCAAGATCTCTGACCTTGATTTCACAGATGATGCAGTCATCTTTGCGGAGACTCTGGACATCCTCCATGGGAGCCTAAATGTGCGAAATGAGGAGTCGCAGCCACTGGGATTAATCGGTCTCCTGGGTCAAGACTAAGATCCAGGCCTTCAATGACATCTTGGATTCTGCTATCTTGTCTGTGGTGAGTATGTTGAGGTCAAAGGGAGATTCACTAACCTTGGCAGTGATATTCATATCTCTGCATGTTGTGAGCTAGAAGGCGATAGACATATGGGTTGAGCCTGGGAGTGGGGAGTCATGGACTCACTAGATCATGGGGTGTTGGACTGTCAGTACATACGTAGGAAGATGAAAGTCTGAGTCTAAGTCCTTGGTACTTCCAGTCTTTCTCTATGGACGTGAGACTTGGACTCTGACCAGGGATCTGAGACAAAGACTTAACTCCTTTGATACCAGGTCTCTTCAGAGAATCCTTGGCTATCGCTGGTCAGTCTTTGCATCCAATGAGCGTCTGCTGAGAGAGAATCAGATGAGATTTGTTACCTGTTTGGCCGTGAGTGTCAGCTGTGGCTATATCGACATGTGGCTTGTTTTCCTGATGCTAATCCTGCTCTCCAAATTCTCTCGGCAAGAGAACCTTGTGAGGGAGGAGGCCAATTTGCCCACCACGTTGCTCGTGGTTGTAGCAGATTCAGTGATATCTCGAGGAGATGGACGAGGTAATCTGCCTGAGGGATGGCTGGTGGAAAGTGGATGTTGCGATGCGCTGCTTCGGTCTCACATACCTGACATGACCTGAGCTGTTGTTACTATTTGAAATGTTTTTGTGTTTTGGCTATATTTTATTCAAATTATCAAAATTTTGTTTGGTGTATCCGAAACATAGTTGGACAATAGGCCTAATATTATACTGCCAATGGCATAATATTATTCCTGCTTCATTGGAGCCCTTAATTTTTTGCTATCATGGGGGTCATTAACCCATCCTCTCTTATATTTATTATATATGCACAAATGTGTGATGCATTGAGGGCAGTCCATTTATTATGTATGCACAAATGTGTGATGCATTGAGGGCAGTCCATTTATTATGTATGCACAAATGTGTGATGCATTGAGGGCAGTCCATTTTTTATGTATGCACAAATGTGTGATGCATCCTTCCCTCTCTCCCCCCATCTTGTCTCCCGCTCCCTTTATTATATTTTTTATCTGTCGGTTTGTTTTTTTGTGATTAATGCTCTTACACGATCCTCGATCTTGTATTCAAAAAAAAAAAAGGAGAGGATGATAGGAGAAACGAGGTATGTGGGTGGGGAGAGAAGGGAAAAGTTTTGAGAGGATGGTAGGGAAGGGAAGAGCAATGCTTGGAGCATGTTGTTGGGTGTGGGGGGTGGGGCGGGATGGTCGGGCTTGACACTGATGTCATCTTGGATGTAAATGTTTCTCTTTAAAAAATGAGAAAAAGACGAGTCAGATTAGAGGGGGAATGGGGAGGAGGAGGTTGGAGGAGGCTTCAAACTAAACTAAATTCTCAATCCTGAGATGGATCTCTATTTTTAAGGATACAAGTTGATGGATAGAGTACGATCGAAATTAATTCAGACAAGTCTCAACATTAGCACCATTTTGGAGTCAAATGGAATCTTACCTTGCAAAATGTATTTGGAAAACCACAGGAGATCTGAGATTGGCTCTCAAATACCAAAATTTATTTGGAAAACCACAGGAGATCTGAGATTGGCTCTCAAATACCAAAATTTATTTGGAAAACCACAGGAGATCTGAGATTGGCTCTCAAATACCAAAATTTATTTGGAAAACCACAGGAGATCTGAGATTGACTCTCAAATACCAAAATGTATTTGGAAAACCACAGGAGATCTGAGATTGGCTCTCAAATACCAAAATTTATTTGGAAAACCACAGGAGATCTGAGATTGACTCTCAAATACCAAAATTTATTTGGAAAACCACAGGAGATCTGAGATTGGCTCTCAAATACCAAAATTTATTTGGAAAACCACAGGAGATCTGAGATTGACTCTCAAATACCAAAATGTATTTGGAAAACCACAGGAGATCTGAGATTGGCTCTCAAATGCCAAAATTTATTTGGAAAACCACAGGATATCTGAGATTGATTCTCAAATACCAAAATTTATTTGGAAAACCACAGGAGATCTGAGATTGGCTCTCAAATACCAAAATTTATTTGGAAAACCACAGGAGATCTGAGATTGGCTCTCAAATACCTTGTTTCCATGCACCACTTAACCCGGGTTGAAAACCATGTTGCCCCTGGTACTGCATTCCCATTTATTTTGGCCATCCTGGTTTGGGCTGTTAAAGTGACCTCATCCACATTTTATGCTGGTCTTTCCCAAAGCGTATGGACTGTGGACGCATGATGAGATGAAGGCCAGCCAGTCAGGTTACGTATACATTTTGAGTCAAACCGAAAGGAAAAATGTCATTATTGTTTTGGCTTACTGACGTACTGACGATATGTACTGACGTTATGTACCGACGTTATGTACCGACGTTATGTACCGACGTTATGTACCGACGTTATGTACCGAAGTTATGTACCGACGTTATGTACCGACGTTATGTACCGACGTTATGTACCGACGTTATGTACCGACGATATGTACCGACGATATGTACCGACGATATGTACCGACGATATGTACCGACGATATGTACCGACGATATGTACCGACGATATGTACCGACGATATGTACCGACGATATGTACCGACGATATGTACCGACGATATGTACCGACGATATGTACCGACGATATGTACCGACGATATGTACCGACGATAATACCAATTGTTCTTTGGCTCCTTTTATAAATAAATAATAAATATGAGTTCCCCTACAAGGAAGTTCAATGCAGGAAGAGGCTGTTAGGCCCATCAATGCCTGCAGGAGTATGGCCAACGTATGGTTGTTTGTTCGTGCTCTATCCTTTTACATGCTGAATGTTAAGGAAAGAAAGCAGCACATTTGAAGTCTTTTGGTATGTCTCGGCCAGGGTTTGAAGGTTCGAGCTCCCTGGCTCAGAGTGGACTCTATAACCATTACACCACTGAGTCTGTTTTGTTTTTAAAAGCAATGTGTAGTGAAAGAGAAAAGAGGTTATCAGCATAAAAGTATACACTTGCGAGATCTGAAATCGCTCCTTGGTCTAGTATTTCTCTTGCACACCTCAGACCACTGATCGACTTGTGAGCCTGGGTCAGGTCAGGGAAGACAAGTTGAGACCATGGTCTGGTTTGGTACTGCAAGGCCCAAGAGAATATGCCTGCTCCTGTGGATCTTGAATGTGTATCACTTCCTAACGATAAGTTTGTCTCATCTTAATCATAAGCAGCTTCTCTTCTCTTCGACTACCTTAATGCTTTTAAAAGGTGTCAAAGAATAATTAAGATTTTCGTGGGCTAAACAATGTCCTCCACTGCTGGTTTTCACTCGAGACTTGCTGAGAAAGAACTTTGCACACCTCACCCGACGAATAGAGACGCAAGCATTTAATTCAGCTCGGATAGACGTTCAAGTGCGGGCCGCGGGGGAACCTAGGTCGGGATGGCACAGCTATCGTCCTGAGTTGTGTGGTGCATGGAAAGGAGGCAAAGTTTGGGTTACCAGGCCGATGATTATGTGTAATGATTTGAAAAAGGTCCAATGTGCCTTTGCTTCCATTTATGGATCTCACTTGTGCAGCTAATGGTCTGATGCTTGTGCCTCTATATCCAACCCTAACCAGCCCTGCGCTGCTCTATTCAATTCCTGGGGAACGCAGCAGTGGGAAATGTGCAAAACCAGTGTACGGTATGGAGCGCTGCCTTCCCCGACTTATTGTTGTAAGTCATTTTCAACTCTTCATATCTGTCTCGATGGTTTGTTGTTTGTCTTTTTAATAATCCGAGTTCAGTAGTCAATTGTATCATGTTACTTTTCTTGAGCTGTTTAGCCAAATAACCAACCAAAATATTGTCTTACCAAGATGGTTTTGATGCCCAAATGATTTAAAAATTAGACCTCTAAATTGTGCATTTTGGTTTTCAAGAATGTGGTTTCGTGTTAAATTAATTTCTTTATCACATACACAATGTTGGTAATGGTGGATTAATGTGTCATTTTCAAAACATAAACTCTCATTCAATTAATCAACCTTGATGGAGTCTAAATTTCTCTTCACTTTAATCCCTCGTCATCCCCTCCCTCTTCATAATAAAGTCACCTTTTATGTCTGTTTTGTACAGATCAAGGTTGGGTGACTTTTAATTTTGGTTTTTGTAATCATCTGTTTCATCTGACACATTATTAAATACCCTCTCCCTCCCTAACCCCATTCACACCTATCAATAGAGCCCGTGGGCTAAATGGAGTACTGCTCTCTTATATAGGTCGGCACGCACCACAGAATCGCATCTGCTGAAATCTATCTCTCCGGGTTCTTCCCGACATCTTTGTTCTTTGATCCTTTCACACTTCTTTCCACTTTTTCACATTTCTCTTTATTCATTCTAATTCTTGCTTTTTCTTTATCTCTCTTACTTTATCTGTCTGTCTGAGGAGAAGTGAATCTTTGCAGAATTTTTTCGTGTAAGGTTCACTTGGCTGTAGTGGGGTACCATAGTGAAAATGTCGTTACACGGTGGACAAAAGCACAATTTTTTTCACCAAAGCATCTCCATGGTATACCTTCGAGAAAAAAAGTAAGCTCCAAAAAAAATGATGATGGGAAGTGTAATATCTGACGTCATTATGACGTCATCAGCTAATTATTATGTAATCATATATAAAAAATAATCAATGACTTAGAACTAAGGTGTTAAGTGCATTTTAACATCAAAATATATGTTTCCGAGGTCAAGGATTTCAATGCACTTTTCATTTTTTATTTTAGACAATCTTTAAAAGATTTATGATGTTATTATGACGTCATAAGCGAATTATTTCGCAATCATAATTTAAAAATGAATTAGTTAGAACTAGGCTATTAAGTGTATTTTGACATCGAAATATATGTTTCCGAGGTCAAGAAATTCACTGCAATTGTCATTTTTCTTCTTAGACAATGTTTAAAAGATTTATGACATCCTTTTTTTTTTTCTTTTTTTTGTATACTGAATCGAGGCTCGTGAAAGAGCTAACATTTACTTCACAAACAAATCAACCAGACAAACAAAATATATAAAAAGAGGGAGCGGAAAACAAGATGGGGAGAGAAGGGGAAGCACACAAACACAACATTTGAGAGCAGGAAGATGTGTGGAAGGGAGAGGGCTTGGGGAGAGGAGGCGTGGGAAGGGGGGGGGGGGGGGTTGAGGGAAAAGTATAAAACACAAGGACACCAAGGACTTCCAGGACAGAATTTGGTATTTCAAAAAAGTGGAATTGGGGTGAAATTAGCGGGGGTAGAAAAGATAAAGGTTTTGGATGGGGGAAGATAAGAGATGGTGGTGAACAGCTGCT
This sequence comes from Myxine glutinosa, assembly GCF_964187855.1. Taxonomy (NCBI): domain Eukaryota; kingdom Metazoa; phylum Chordata; class Myxini; order Myxiniformes; family Myxinidae; genus Myxine; species Myxine glutinosa. The sequence goes on from NC_136264.1 coordinate 119,423,264, forward strand.
TTAAAGACCTGGAGGGTGGAGTGGGATTGAAGAGAGTGAGGGAGTTTGTTCCAGAGGCGGGAGAAAAGAGGAGTGAAGGTGAGCAGAGGGTCTTGATTTTGGCAGTTTGACCATAAGAGGGTTGCAGGCAGATCTTGTGCGACCTGTAGGAATATTTGCGGGACAGAGCCCAGAGAGAGCTGGGGGGGCAAGGCCAGAGAGGAGTCGGTAGAAGATGGAAAGACCACCAACCTGCCTGCGGTGAGTGAGTGAGAAGCCCTTGGAGTTACCTTCATCGCGGGAGATTCCAATGATTCTGAATGCTTTGGTTTCAACAGCGTGAAGACGAGCTAGGTGTGAGGCAGGAGCACCAGCCCAGAGGGGAGAGCAGTATTCCATTGAGCTGCGGATGAAAGCCTTGTATGTGGTGAGGAGCTCAGGTGTGCCAAGGAAGGACTTCGCACGACGGAGGATGCCCAGTCGGCGACTGGCTTTGGAGGCCAGATTTGAAATGTGGTTTTCCCAGGAAAGATCATGGCAGATAGTGAGACCCAAAAGCTTGAGTGACAGAACTTCTTGGAGAGGATTATTCAGAAAGTGGATGGGAGGGTTGTCCAGTTGGTCTTTTCGGAGAGACATCGTAAGAGTGTGAGATTTGTCAGGATTGAAAGACATGTTCCACTTGTTTGCCCAGTCTGTGATTTTGTCCAGGTCTGCAGAGAGTGAGGAGGCAGCAGACTGCCGATCTGAGGGATGAAGAATGGAGCGACAGAGAGTAGAGTCATCAGCAAAGAGATACAGAGGATTTTCAAGAGAGTCAGAGAGATCATTGATGAAGACCAGAAAAAGCACAGGGCCCAGAACACTGCCTTATGGAACTCCAGCCTGAACAGGAAGAGGAGATGGGAGAAACCCATTCAGGGCCACACGTTGACTATGACTAGAGAGGAAATCCGCCAGCCATGCGTGGAGATTTCCATGGATACCAAAAGAGGAGAGTTTGGTGAGCAGAGCGGGGTGCCAGACCGTATCGAAGGCACGTGATATGTCAAGGGAGACTGCTCTAATTTCCTGTTTGGCATTGAGGACCTCCATCCATTGTTGAGAAAGCAGAAGCAGCATGTCCAGAGTAGAGTGTCCAGGTCTGAAACCAAATTGATGATCAGAGATCAAGCCATTGGAGAAGAGGAAAGATTTCATATCTGAAGCAATGATGGATTCCATGACTTTGCTGATAATTGGGAGAAGGCTGATTGGTCTGTAGTTGCTGGGATCTGTTTTTGCACCTTTTTGTGCAAAGCGGTGATGTTGGCAGATTTCCAAGCAGATGGAAGATGACCTTGAGCAAAAGAGAGGGTGAAGAGAACAGAGAGAGGGAGTGAAAGAGCGGAAGAACAGGATTTTAGGACCCGTGGGCTGATGCCGTCAGGTCTAGTTGCAGAATCCGAGTCGAGGGTTGACAGAAACTTTTCCACCTTGTCAGGAGGAAAGGACACAGAGTCCAGGAGCAGCTGGGTACGACTGGGTACGGTGGGTACAGAGAGGGATGGGTTTGGGACACAAGATTTAGAGGCAAACACAGAGTTGAGGCATTCAGCTTTTTCACGTGCGGAGTCAACCATGTGGCCATTTGAGGTGAGGGAGGGGATGGAGGGGGAACAAACACCAGAAACAGATTTGACCAGACGCCACCAGGATTTGTAAGAGGGAGACAGATAAGAGAGTTCGGTTCTGAGAACGGAGAGATATTGTTTCCTGGCTCTCCTGAGGGTGGACACACACTTGTTTCGGGCTTTGTGAAAGGAAATGAGATTTCCTTCCGTTGGATTTGCTTTCCAGGAGACGAAAGCAAGTTGTTTCTGGGCAATAGCCTCACCACAAGATTCCGTGTACCATGGACGGGAGGAAGGGTATGACAACAGAAGACGAGATGGGATAAATCTGTGCATGAGAGAGAGCAGTTTGCTTTGGAAGAATTCCCAGGAAGAATTTATATCAGAGGCAGTGGAGATGGGAGACCAGTCCAGATGATTGATGGCTGCTTGAAGACCGTGCCAGTTGGCCTGAGTGAAATGCCAGACGTGTCGACGCTGAGGAGGCTCTCTGAGAATGGTCAGAGAGATGTCCACTTTAACAAGCACATGATCAGAAGAGCCGATTGGAGCAGAAGAAGAGCAGCAGACATTTTGAGGGAAGTTAGTCATAACCAAGTCCAGAAGAGAAGATGCTCCGTTGACTGAAATCCGGGTCGGGAAATTGACAGATTGTGTCAGTCCCAGTGAGTCACAGAAGTCCTTTGCTGAAGAGCCATGGCTGGTGAGAGGTACCCACACCCAGCCAACTGGCATGGTGACAGTTGAAATCACCACATATGAGGAAGAGAGAGTTGGGATGGGTAGATAGAAGTTGGTCCATATTCTCAGACAGCGAGATGTAGATGGAGTCATCACTGTTTGGTGGACGGTACAACACACACATGAACAAAAGGTGGGAGCGAAGGGGAAGCCATGCTTCTTCCATAGCTTCCGTAGCCGTAGCCGTAGCCAAAGGTATTCCTGGGTGTAAATTCGTTTGATTAGTTAACATCCGCATATCGAGAGTTCATAATAATCTTCCCGTTGAGTTACAGAATTTAAAACACCACTAGAGCATTTATTTTCAGTAATTTAGACTTAGCTATTATTAGTTACTCTTCATCATTATGTCGTTAGCTGGTTTAATAAAGGGGTAAATGACACAAAATTATATATGTTGCATCAAATGTATATGCATATACATTATACAAATACTCGTGATTCTGTCCCATTTTGTAGCAGTGATTCCTTGAGATGCGAAAGAATATTAGCATATCTGCCTACATGTTGTTTCTTCTATCATTATTTTTATTACCTTGTTAAAAACACACAGTGACAGCTCCCCCTTCCTCACGCAAGTAATTCATTCTTCAAAATAGAAACATACAGAACTGGAATAAGTGTAAGTGTGATAGCTATAGTGTCTGTGATGAGCTCATAGCTCATCTATGCTTCGTATGCTTCATATACATATGAAATATAGCTTGCTCATATGCTATAGCTTGCTCATATGCTTCTTGTTGTAACCGTGATAGAGCTAAGGTCGTCACTTGGTGGGCATGTCGTGTCCGTGTCACATGAGCGGCATTGATGAAAGAGTTAGCTGTACCAGATGTTGCTACACCTGAATCAGTTAGAGCTGCAGTCCAGCCACTCTGATCGAGGAAATCTCCCAGTGCATTCCACAAGGCCTTCTCCAAATGGAACCCGCCAAACATGATCAGGAATTCATTTTCACCGTGAGTTGCAGGCCAGGTCCATTGAATATACTTGCAGTTCGCAAAAATTGGACAGTCACAAGTGAGTACTGGAATCTGGCCAGGGTTGAGGAACTCTGTGATGGACTTCAATATTTTCATGGCATGCTTGATCATGGCTGGTGAGTCTGCCTTCTCTTGAAATAGTGGTAGAAGAGCAATCAAGGCAGGGGGATCGAGCGGATGTGATTGCTGAGATGCATGATAGGCAGCCCATGAGATAGTGTCTCCCTTCTCACTTGCATTTCCGTTGAGAAGCTTGGAAGCATGCTGAATCCATTTCTCCTCCTTTTCTTTTGCTTCTTCAAGCCTCCCATTTATAGGTGTCATGATGACCTGTGGTACACTGGTATTTGATGCTTTCAGATGTACTGATTGAATTATGCTAAACGAATCTAGAAGGTGAGGTTTCTCATTTGGATTTGCAGGAAGAAAGCAAGTTGCCACCCGAACACGTCCGAGATTATCTTGTGTAGGAAATTGGATGACACTTATACCACTTCCATGGAACGATCCTTTGGCTGTAGTGGAAGAGGGATTATGGTCGATGTTATCCAGTGCACCAACAGTGAAGAGACCTTTCCTGAGAATAGATGGGCACACAATTTGGTCAGCAGTGAATTGGTCACACATTGTAGATGACAATTTATTCTCCAGTTGCAGAACCCGCTGTATGAGATGCTCAACCCTAGTTTAGCCAGTTGATCACTGAGTGTTCTGTTCCTTGTCAATGTGTGGATATTCAAGCCAATGTATACTGGAAGTGGAGGTTCTCTCTCAGGAGACTGTCGTTTAGGAGTAGCCAGTTTTGTGCACCTTTTCTTTGAATTGTCGAGGAACAACTGGGCGATTGTTTGAGAAGCCTGTGTGTCATTAACATCGCTCTTCAAGTTTGGTCCATAAAGGATCATTGATGACAGGAGTGTAAGACTGGGAAGCATTGTCTGGCACTTAGGGGGGAAACTGCCAGAAAACGTGAAATGTGTTTCTCCAAACATTTCTTCTCTGCATATTTTTGCTACTTTTGCAAAAAGTAGCGCTTCTGATTGATAGTCATGTTCATGCAGAGCATCTTTCAGCATTTGTTGCATGCCTTCTGGAAATACAAGAACAATGTTCTTGCCATCTGTCTGTTCTTGCACACCAGTGTCGGCAAAGTGCTCAAGAAGCCTGCTTTTCAACCGGCTCTTGTTAATTGACACATCATGCCCAAGATTTTGAAGACGGCGTTCATACATCTCATGAAGATCTGAAAACTTGAACAGGTATGTCCCATCCTCAACGGCAAACTCAACATAAGACACCAACTCCACAAACGCTCTGGCATCTGCTCATTCTCTTCCCGTGTTTGGAGAAACACCTTCACGGTGATGAGCCCGATGTCTGTTTCTGTATCGTGTTAAACAGTTCAGGTGGTACTTGGCTTCTAGGGCGATTAAATCACCCCCTGTTATTTTGTACAAGAGTTGGTCATCCTGCATATCAGTTGCCATCTTTCTGAGGGACTGATCAGCGCCAAATGTTTGGAAGTTGTGTAATTTTTGGTCGCCTGTTTTTTCACAGAAGATGCACACACACACTTGGCATCAAATACCGACTGCCGCTTTGACCGTCGCATCTCAAGAGCTTCGGCTTCATGTTTTCTTTTCCTCATTACTTGTCTGTTGAGTTTGGAATTGTTGAATTTCTGATGGCAAGAACGATGTCATGAGGCATTATTTTTCACAAAAGTTTCTACTGTTCCTTCTGTTACATATTCTACATCAACTGGCAGTGCATTTATTTTTCTGAACTCCTCAACATTTCCCAGGAATGCAGCGTATACTTCTCTGGCATTACGTTTAAATCCTTTCTGTGGACAAGATAGTTTTTCCGGTGTAGTTTTCTTTCAGATTATGCAAGCACTCCAATCCATGATGACCTGAAATTGAAAGGAAATAGTCCACATAAGCATAAAAAGTACAATATCCAAACCAATATTATACGTTCCAATGCTGTAATTTGATAGAAAATTCATAAATACTTTTATTGGTTTCTTGCATTTCTAAATTTGAATAGCTAGACTAAGATCGCATATATTCCAGGGAATGTATTGTTTGAACATGGTCTTAAATCACATTTGAGACCGGGCACCCTTGCATTTATCCCCTAATTCTTATGTTTTATTTTCATTTGTTTTGTTTTATTTATTTTATTTTTTTACACATTTGAGTAATGACATCACTGCAACATAGTGAGCTTAAAAAGGCTTATATATCAATTACCTGTTTCTTGAAATATTAAATTAATGACAAAATCTCGGCACAGTACTTCACAACCTTATGTTATACATTAATTTGCGCTAATATCTTGTTAGTCTATTGTGACGTCATTAAATACACTTCCTGTCATCAGATTTTTTGGAGCTTACCCTCTTTTTGATCCTTATACATGGGCAAAGCTTTGGTGAAAAAATTGTGCTTTTGTCCACAGTGTAACGGTCCTTGGCATTTTTGTTAATAAGGTACCTCACTACTGTGCCTGGATGGATTTGAGGGGTGTGGAGTAGCAGCTGAAACCCGAATCCTGTCAAGGTTCTTCCTGATGACTCCATCCTTGCACTTTACTTATTTGGGTTCCTTCTGATTACTCCAATGCAGTATTAGGTTTTCCATTTTATCTGTCTCTCTTGGATTATGTTGAATCTGAAGCTCTCCAAATTATTTGAATCTCCCACGATGAGACCAAAGCACAGGGTCTGTTCCTCTCACATTGCAGCCAGGTCGGTATTTTCTTTCATCCATTCTCCGCTATTGCTTTCTCTGCTCTCTCAGTCCTCTGATCCTCCCTAACCATTCCAGGATGCATGGGTTTATCCAGTGATCCCTTCTGATTAAATGAGCAAAATCCAGACTGACAGCACACGTGAACTTAAATAATAATAAAAAACATTAATTAATTATATATATATATATATATATAACCACCTTTAGGTGGCCATCTTGGAAAAAATATCAAAAGTCTGAAAAATATAAAATAGTAAGACGCCCCTTCATTTTCATTTTTTTCTCGTCCCCAAGACCTTCCGCTGAACTTGGGGACGACTAAGAAGAAGACCTTTGTTGGTCGAAAGCTTGTCGAGAATTAAAGATCGACCGTCCTGAAGCTACGTCCGCATCTGATTTAATCTCCCGATTATTTATATATATATTTATATATATATATATATATATAATCGGGAGATTAAATCAGACGCGGACGTAGCTTCAGGACGGTCGATCTTTAATTCTCGACAAGCTTTCGACCAACAAAGGTCTTCTTCTTAGTCGTCCCCAAGTTCAGCGGAAGGTCTTGGGGACGAGAAAAAATGAAAATGAAGGGGCGTCTTACTATTTTATATTTTTCAGACTTTTGATATTTTTTCCAAGATGGCCACCACATGGTGAAGTCTACCAGACCAAAGACTAGCGCTACCACCAACACACATCCCAACAACTATCAGGACGCCACTTCGCTGTGGTTGTACCCCCCACCCCTCCCCCAACACAAGTGGGGGCTAAATCTTCCCCATTCATCCCTGATGCCCGGTTTCATCAGGGCAGAGTGGTCACAGTCAGAGTGCTGATCGGTCCCCATGGACTGGCCCTTTCCTTCTCGTCTCTGCCTCTTTCTTTCTCTCTCTCTCTCTCTCTCTTTCTCGAACTCTATCCTGGCCCTGACTTTGTGAAGGCAGGCTGACACCATCCTGGATGTGGGGGATCTCTGGGTTGCTCCTGCAAGATCGATCAGCTCTCTCTCCGTGCCACGGGCTTGTTGGAGAGAACTGTCTGGGCTATACAACAACAACAACAACAACACACATCCCATGCACCATTTAAAATTACGTTGGTCATATGCCCGATATGTCAAAATCTACTTCAGCAGTGTAGCATTGCCTACTCTGCTCTGTGATTTGCCTGTCCTGAACCAGTACTACATTTATGCGGACTTGCACTACTGACCTGAGCTATCTGGTAGTTGTCGTCGATGGGATGTCCCTGGTCGAACTCGCCATTTGCATATGCGCTGAAAATATCCCCCAGAGTCTGGGTTCTGTCGAACACTGTACGAGCGTACCATGGCTTCAAAGACTTTCTGCCAGCCTTCGGGATGCATCCACACATGAAGACCATTTTAAGACCTAGGTCTGCTTTACTTCGTCAGTTCCTCAATTAAAGCCACTGCGAATGTTTGTTCTTGTGCTACAGTAACCAGCTAACTTAACTGTAACGGTTGTTGTTGTTGTTGTTTTTCTGTGTTGTGTAAATCAAGATTCCTTGCTCAGCCCTTTATTATGTTTCTTTGTCGGCATTTTGCTTAAATTGTTTTGATATCATACCGAGCAACGATTCTACAGCAGGAATAATTGAGGGTTTGCTGTGACATGTAAAGTACTTAATTATCTCTAGTATTGTATGCAAAGCTGATGATGTTTTATGTTTTGTGTTTTTTATAATTGCTCTGGTGGCTTCTCAGACGCTGCTTGCTGCTCTCAGACAGTAAGGCTGTGGATTACTGCTGCATGCTTCTTCACACGTGCTTCAATACCTCACGTGTGAACACCTTAGCGTCAAACTCCAGTGGGCTGCCACTAGCTCGAGCTATTCTGGATGTCTGCCATACGCATCCTGAACTTGAATGGCCGTGAGTCAAAATGCGGGATGACTTGTTCGGTTCCTACATTTTTTTCCTCCCCACCTCTCCATCCCCTCTCACCTCGTCCCCCGCTCTTCTTTCCTCTCCTGCTCGTTGCTTCTTGACTGCATTTGTCATGTGTGCTTTCCCTTAGAATGTCGGTGTTCTCTTGCAGCCTCTTGCTCGTTACACAGCATGTACTGCCATCATCTTTCTTCATTCCAACAATCTATCAGGATCTCAATCATCGGCAACGGTGAGTGTTGTTATAGGTCTGTTCATAGCACAGCGGCAGCATCCAAGCTCAAACGGCCAAATTGGCCAATGAGGCTGTACAAGTAGGGAAGGAACTAAAGGGTTTATACATGAAATGTCCAGACGAGCTTGTTTCTGGGATTCACGTCGCATGTAAATTATTCACATGTTGGACATCATAATCTGATGAGATCAAAGTGCCCTCACGAAGTATGAGCCAGTTTAGAAATGAATTTTATTCCTTTTTATTTATTTATTGTTTACAGAGTGAAGGCTCGTGGATGAGCTAGAACACAGAACACAACACAACACAGCAAAAGGAACAGCACAAAGGGAAGGGGGAAATGCGAACAGCAGGGCATGCAGGACATAATAAATGGAGACGGATAAACAAGGGATGCGGGTGATTATGAGGGATAGGGGAGAACGCAAAGGGTGGACAAGATGGATACAGAAGCAAAATTTGGGGGAGGTGGGGCCTGGTGGTGATATGGCATTGATTTTTACATGGTGTACGATAGAGACATATTTGAAGGCAAAATTAAGATTTCCGCAACAACAAAAACACACCCCCTTGGCAACATGTGATTAAAATTGAGGACGTGGTGATGACATTTCCTTCAGCTGAGAAGTCATCTCTACTTCTTTGGGTGGATTGGGCAGGTAGGTTAAGAAGCTAAGTAGGTGAAGTATCGACGCTCCATCCTGAGAAGCCTCTTTGAACACCAATGTGAAGTTTAAACGGGCCTAACGCTTTCTTGTTGTACTATCGGTTTAGCCCTCGTTGGAAATTTATTTGGCTTTGTCGTAGCACTGCCAACATGGAATATTCACCCACACGGAAAATCTTTGAGTGGGAGCACAATTGCCTGACACAACTGAAAGCTGTTTGTGTTTTCTTGCCTTTGATGGTGTATATCTAATCACGAGGCAGATAAATGGATTCGTATTTTCTTTAACTTCCTATTTAGTGGTTTTTTTTGCTGTCATTGTAGGATCATTTAGTTTGTGGTTCTCTCTATTGATTTATGTTTTATCCTCTAAATTTTAATATTTTTTCATGTTTAAAAGCTTTCCTCCTTTAGTATTTAACACCATCATAGTAGGCATCACAGACATTGTTTTGGTGGCAGGTTGACTGTGTTGGAGGTGTTGGAGGTGCAGCTGGATGAGCCTCCAGAGAAGGAACTCTCTCTGCCACCTTCTCTACTGCTGCTCCTGCCTTGGCAACTTAGGCAGTGTGGCACAGCCTTGCTGGAATTGTTAGCACAAGCTGCTGATCGAGAATCGATATCTGAGGTTTGTGCCTCCTTTTCAGATGTTTAAATGCTTAATGAACTTGAATGGCATTCGGTGGATTGCATGCTTATCCAGAGTGTTTGAATCTCGGCCGGTCCTGCACACCCCACAGGTGTGCAGGACTTACTTTTTCCACATGCGAAATTTGCTTTATGTTTATTTAAATTATACAATGGACTACAAAATGTAAATGTTTCATGATATTTGTTATATTATATCACCTTTATCTATCAATATTGTTGAAATGAAGATCAAATAGCTGTAGGCTGAAATATGTTGAAAAAGTCAAAACTTTACATGGGGTGTACTTACTTTTTCACGTGACTGTATATATATTGTTGCGGATTCGGGGGTCGGCGCTCCCCTTATCAAGGGGGGGGTTAATCCCCTTGTCTTTTAAGCTGGCCGTCCCGAGTCCTTGGGAAGTTATAACGTCACTTCCGGTCGATGGTAAGTAGGGTTGTAAGCCGAATTAGTCTTAGTACCGAGGTACTACCACCGGCTGTAAAGCGAGGAGATAACTCCCACCCAAGCCGCAGCTTTAATGGACACACCGAGCGAAGCGAGCCGCGACTCACGCCATTAACAATTACTACACCCGATTATAGCGGTTCCGAAATCGTGCCACAGGTACTCAATTGGGAAAAGACTAAAGCGATCGGATGGAGAGGAAACCAGAGTATAGGAAGAATAAAGGTAATTTATTTACAAACCAAGAAGAGGAAAGGAAAGAAATATACAAGGAAGAAGAAGAAGAAGCAGTACACAGGGCAGGCTTACCTATACAGTCTTAACTTAACGACCCCAGACGAACATACACACTCACGCGGGGATTGTAGCGGGAAGGGTGGAAGGTCCAGGTAGACCGGATCCAGGCTCCAATCGACCCCCGTCCAGGCTCTGGTTCCGCAGGCAAAACCGTGGTGGTGGTCAGCAGGCCGGCAGCGCTCTGCGTGTCGTCGACCGCAAGCGGACGTTACATATATCGGGGGGACTGGGATGCGGCGTACGTAATAAACGTATTTTGTGCCAAACGCGCTCTTTCTCCCGATCAATGTTCGTATCAAAAAGGGCAGTTCGTATCAAAGGGCAATCAGCACCACTCAATAACTCCTCGCGCAGTCCGTGCAAAAAGGAGCCCGCCGAATGAGGTCCCGTAATCACGATGGTCCCCTGCGCAGTCCTTGCGCAGTGCGCGTTTCCCAGCGAGTCCGTGAAAGGGCTTGGCTTGGCGCTCGTGCTTATATAACGCGCTTTCAGATCAATCCGTGCGCTTGGAAACCACCCCCGCCAGCGAGCTCACCTCAGCCCTGGTTGGCTGGTAAGGGCTTACCGGCTCCGCCTTTGACGGCTCGTTGACGAGCCACACCTTGTTCCCGGCGGTCCGCCCCCTTCTTCCTCAAGCTTGACCGCGTGGTTAATGGCGTTTGTTTGAGCAAACTTCAGCTCAACACAGCGAACGCTGCTGGCAAGCAGAGGCGCATAATAGAATTGGGAGAGAGAGGTTGGCAAAATGGCCGGAATGGATTGGGGCCTATTCTTATTTAATTGATGCAACGCAGATTCAACTATTGGGAACACGGCCTTATCTGAAACACATAATAATGAAATAACTAAAGTTCCTCTGGTGGCCTACGTGTTGCATATGGACTAACTATGGGTGCTACCTTTGACCTTTTAACGATGAGAATTATTTACAAGTATTTACACAAGTGAGGGTTCTAAAACCGCAACAATATGTACTAGCTTGGCTCGGCTCGCTATGCTCGCCTCATCACGCGTCATTACAGAGGAACGGGCTTGTTTTAGCTGAGGTTAATGACTGTACCTGAGTTGCTGTGTTGTCATGATTTACACCAATCATAATACAAACAATTATTTTGCACAAAATTATTTGTGGTGTTTGTGATATTACATTTTTATAAGCAATTTAGGTTGAAGATTTAGTTTGAAAAAATATTAGAAAATTCAAAAAAGAGCCCCTCAGCACATCCATACGGGAGGGGTGGGTGCAGACTGGAAATTTGGGACGAATACAACTCACCACCACGTAATTAAAAACAGCTCACCACCATGTAATTAAAAACAGCTCACCACCACGGAATTAAAAACAGCTCACCACCATGTAATTAAAAACAGCTCACCACCACGTAATTAAAAACACCTCACCACCATGTAATTAAAAACGGCTCACCACCACGTAATTAAAAACAGCTCACCACCACGTAATTAAAAACAGCTCACCACCGCGTAATTAAAAACAGCTCACCACCACGTAATTAAAAACAGCTCACCACCACGTAATTAAAAACAGCTCACCACCACGTAATTAAAAACAGCTCACCACCACGTAATTAAAAATACCTCACCACCACGTAATTAAAAATACCTCACCACCACGTAATTAAAAACACCTCACAACCACGTAATTCAAAACACCTCAGCACCACGTTGTGATTCAAAACACCTCAGCACCACGTTGTGATTCAAAACACCTCAGCACCACGTTGTGATTCAAAACACCTCAGCACCACGTTGTGATTCAAAACACCTCAGCACCACGTTGTGATTCAAAACACCTCAGCACCACGTTGTGATTCAAAACACCTCAGCACCACGTTGTGATTCAAAACACCTCAGCACCACGTTGTGATTCAAAACACCTCAGCACCACGTTGTGATTCAAAACACCTCAGCACCACGTTGTGATTCAAAACACCTCAGCACCACGTTGTGATTCAAAACACCTCAGCACCACGTTGTGATTCAAAACACCTCAGCACCACGTTGTGATTCAAAACACCTCAGCACCACGTTGTGATTCAAAACACCTCAGCACCACGTTGTGATTCAAAACACCTCAGCACCACGTTGTGATTCAAAACACCTCAGCACCACGTTGTGATTCAAAACACCTCAGCACCACGTTGTGATTCAAAACACCTCAGCACCACGTTGTGATTCAAAACACCTCAGCACCACGTTGTGATTCAAAACACCTCAGCACCACGTTGTGATTCAAAACACCTCAGCACCACGTTGTGATTCAAAACACCTCAGCACCACGTTGTGATTCAAAACACCTCAGCACCACGTTGTGATTCAAAACACCTCAGCACCACGTTGTGATTCAAAACACCTCAGCACCACGTTGTGATTCAAAACACCTCAGCACCACGTTGTGATTCAAAACACCTCAGCACCACGTTGTGATTCAAAACACCTCAGCACCACGTTGTGATTCAAAACACCTCAGCACCACGTTGTGATTCAAAACACCTCAGCACCACGTTGTGATTCAAAACACCTCAGCACCACGTTGTGATTCAAAACACCTCAGCACCACGTTGTGATTCAAAACACCTCAGCACCACGTTGTGATTCAAAACACCTCAGCACCACGTTGTGATTCAAAACACCTCAGCACCACGTTGTGATTCAAAACACCTCAGCACCACGTTGTGATTCAAAACACCTCAGCACCACGTTGTGATTCAAAACACCTCAGCACCACGTTGTGATTCAAAACACCTCAGCACCACGTTGTGATTCAAAACACCTCAGCACCACGTTGTGATTCAAAACACCTCAGCACCACGTTGTGATTCAAAACACCTCAGCACCACGTTGTGATTCAAAACACCTCAGCACCACGTTGTGATTCAAAACACCTCAGCACCACGTTGTGATTCAAAACACCTCAGCACCACGTTGTGATTCAAAACACCTCAGCACCACGTTGTGATTCAAAACACCTCAGCACCACGTTGTGATTCAAAACACCTCAGCACCACGTTGTGATTCAAAACACCTCAGCACCACGTTGTGATTCAAAACACCTCAGCACCACGTTGTGATTCAAAACACCTCAGCACCACGTTGTGATTCAAAACACCTCAGCACCACGTTGTGATTCAAAACACCTCAGCACCACGTTGTGATTCAAAACACCTCAGCACCACGTTGTGATTCAAAACACCTCAGCACCACGTTGTGATTCAAAACACCTCAGCACCACGTTGTGATTCAAAACACCTCAGCACCACGTTGTGATTCAAAACACCTCAGCACCACGTTGTTATTCAAAACACCTCAGCACCACGTTGTTATTCAAAACACCTCAGCACCACGTTGTTATTCAAAACACCTCAGCACCACGTTGTTATTCAAAACACCTCAGCACCACGTTGTGATTCAAAACACCTCAGCACCACGTTGTGATTCAAAACACCTCACCTCTACGAAATTTAAAAACACCTCACCACCACGTAATTAAAAACACCTCACCTCCACGTAATTAAAAACACCTCACCACCACGTAATTCAAAACATCTCACCACCACGTTATTAAAAACACTTCACCACCACAGAAACAAAAGTTTGAGGGAGTAGTTCAGTGACAACACATACACTGCCCAGATATGTAGATATATCGATAGATGACTGCACCTGAGTTGCTGTTATGTCATGGTTTACACCAATCATAATACAAACAATTATTTAGCACAAATGTATTTGTAATATACGTGATATTACATTTTGTAAGCAATTGAAGTTAAAGATTGAAGTTGAAATTTTTTTTTTTTTTGCAAAAAAATACCCCTTCGGATATACACACGGGAGAGACAGTAGCATACCAGAAGTTTGGTACGATTTCACAAAAGTTTGAGTAAGTAGTTAAGTGACAAGACAGCACAAGACAGACACTGCAAAGATATATCGATATACAGTATATATGTATTGCGAAATGTGGTGTCGGTCCATGCTTTTGACCTTTGTGGTTCGTTTGAAAAGCAGCACATGCAGGCAAAGCTCAACATTCGCTTTTGAAATGACAGGAGAACGGGCATGAATAATGTTGATGTCAAATTGTATTTCACAAAGACAAAAGCCAACCTCCGCCGCCCGATGTTGTATGTCATCATTTCGCGGTGGGTGGTATAAGCAGCTCAGAGCTTTGGTTCTGATTGTAATGAAAGTGCAACATAATTAACCTTTTTAAACTCCATGAAATAATTTAAATTGATAGATTAATGTAAACTTGATAGAAATAGATTCATGTAAACGTCACTAGGGACGGGTGCTTTTTGCTTGTTACTGATAATTTAAATGAATGAATGAATATGAATGATCGTTGGAGGCAAAATGCTTTTGCACAGCAGGCGATGGTGTGGGAGGTGATTGGGAAAAGACAAGAGATTCGTCAACATTGGCTTTTGATTTCTGCTGCTGTTTTTGGCGACGAAGGTGCAGCACATAATTTGCGATGTAGGTTGTTCACAGCCAGGGGGCATCCAGCCTTTTCACAATGGCAGAATGTGATTTGAAGGCTCAATGTGTTCTTGCAAGCATCTAATAGAAGCGGAGATGAATGCTTCGATCTTCCGCTTGGCTGCCCATGTCTGACAGTTGTCGACTTAGCCATTGTTGTGATATTTTTGCTTTCTTAGTTTCCAGGAGGTAAGTGTTGGACAATAATGTTTTTGTTTTTTGGGGTTTTTTCTTTTCATTGAACCAAGCTTTTTAAATCCTTGATTAATAGGAAACATAACTCTTGCTCATAAACCTAGATTCTTTTTTTCGGTTTTGGTATACTTCTGTCAGTGCTTCGAGATGGATCTGTCCACGTTAATAAGCCTTGTTAACATTTGAAAAAAAAACAAAAAACGATTCAACACACCTCGTTGGTTCCACGGCTGACGACGTCATCATTATTATTATTTTTTCTCCACCAATTTATCCCAAGATGATGCTCAAGAAATTTCATCTTCATCGAATTAAGTTTTATACTTGTCAAATTATGACGTCATAATGGAGGCACCTATGATTTCATCATTAACATATTTTATTCCCCATGGAGAGTTCTTTACAATGAGTCATGGCTCAATTTTTCTATGCAGCGCCTTTGGAGATATGGAGGTGCAAAGTTTTTCGGATTTTCCAAGATAGTGCCCATACCACGTGACCTATGACATCATAATTATCATTAAATAATTCTGCAAGTGGAGGTGCACCTATAGTGAAAATTTCCTGTCAATCGGACTGACGGTTGCAGAGAAAATCATATTTTTTTTCTGTGCGGACAAACAGACAGACAAATGAAAAATCACTCAAAGAGCGACACTTGGCAAAACAGAACAAAGTAGAATGGCACTCAGTAAAGCATCCTTTTGACCTCACAAATTTGACTGTGGTTGGTGAAATTTGACCACCTGGAATTGGTGGTTGAATTATGTGACCTGATATGCAAATCGTCTTCAAATTATGTTAATCAGATGAAAATTGAGGATTTTAGAAGTTTAGCCGAAGTTGACCTTTTGGCCTATTTTGACCTAAAAAATAGTTGGTGGTTGGTTTCAGTTAGCTGATATGCAAATCCTATTCAGATTTCAAGTGAGGTATGTGGATGGACAAAAGGACCACCGAGGCAATCAGAAACATGGTGGTCGGATGATGAAGTTGGAAAGAGGATTGACGAGAAGAGGAAGAAGTTCAAGGAGTGGCAGAAGGCGAAGAGTATGGGGGTAGAAAAGGCAGAGCATGAAAGTTATAAGGCAGCCAAGAAGGCTGCACGGTAAGAGGTAGTAAAGGTGCAGGAGGCATCTAGGAAAATGTTTGGAGAACGCTTGGATTCGGAAGAGGGTCGGAGAGCGGTATTCAGGATTGCAAAGCAGATAGCGAAAGAGAGGTGCGATGTGATGGGGGTGAGTTGCTTGAAGGATGAAGTGGGACGAATCGTTGTGAATCCAAATGGAATTAAAGGAAGATGGAAAAGATGTATGGAAATGCTGTTGAATGCAGAGAATGAATGGGATGGCAACATGGAAAGTAACCCAGGAAGTTGAGGAAGCGATAAAAGCAATGAAGAGAAGAAAAGCGGGAGGGCCGACGGGAGTTGTGGGAGATATGTTGAAGGCAGCGGGAAGTTGGGGTGTGAAGAGAATGACAGAGATCTGTAATCTGGTGGTGAAAGAAGGCCGCATTCCAGTGGATTGGGAACTGAGTACGCTCGGCCCTTTACACAAGGGAAAGGTGACACTCTGCACTGTGGCTCGTATCGAACGATAAAGTTATTGGAGCATGGAATGAAGGTATTGGAAAGGGTGTTGGAGAAGAGGATAAGGAAGAAAGTGAAGATCGACGAAATGCAGTTTGGATTTATGCCAGGAAGAGCAACGACAGATGCACTTTTTATTGTAAGACAGTTGCAGGAGAAGTACATGGAGAAGAGGAAGACGTTTGGAGAAAGCATTCGATAGGGTTCCACGCGAAGGAGGGTCATGGGCG
This sequence comes from Myxine glutinosa, assembly GCF_964187855.1. Taxonomy (NCBI): domain Eukaryota; kingdom Metazoa; phylum Chordata; class Myxini; order Myxiniformes; family Myxinidae; genus Myxine; species Myxine glutinosa. The sequence goes on from NC_136264.1 coordinate 119,440,068, forward strand.
TTGAGGAAGTTAGAAGTGGAGGAATGGTTGATCAGAGTAGTGATGTCAATGTACGAGAGAGCGCGCACAGCTGTAAGGACAAAGGACGGGAACAGTGGTGAGTTTAAGGTGGGAGTGCATCAGGGGTCGGTACCAAGTCCACTATTTTTAGCTGTGATGGAGGTGCTGGCTCGGAACGTAAAGGAGGGTTTACCGTGAGAGTTGTATGCAGATGATCTGGTGTTGATTGGGGAGAGTATGGATGGACTGAAGGAGAAGATGAACAAGTGGAAGGAATGTATGGAGGAAAAAGGTCTGAAGGTGAATATCGGAAAGACGAAGGTGATGGCAAGTGGTAAAGCATGTGGTGAGGTGGAAAGAACTGGGGATTGGCCGTGTGCTGTGTGCAGGAAGGGTGTTGGAGTGAACTCCATTCAATATACAATGTGCGCTGAGTGGGTTCATCAAAAATGTAGTGGTCTGAGAGGGTCGTTAACCAGTGTGGCAGCTACATTCATGTGTAAGGTGTGCACAGAGGGAGCTGCAGTTGGAGGAAATGTTGAATTGGATCTTGGAGACGGCGTGAAGCTGGAAGGTGCGAAAATATTTTGCTACCCCGGAGACATGCTGAATGGAGAAGGTGGATCAGACTCAGCAATGGTTGCTAGAGTGAGATGTGCATGGAAGAAGTTTTGGGAACTGAGTGGCGTGCTGATGAGGAGGGGAGTGTCGTTGAAGCTGAAGGGAAAGGTGTATGCTGCATGTGTGAGAAGTGTTATGATTTATGGGAGCGAGACATGGGTAATTAACGTAGAGCAGCAACAAAGGCTGGAAAGGGTGGAAATGTGAATGGTTCGGTGGATGTGTGGAGTATCGTTGAGAGAGAGGAAGACGAATGATGAATTGCGAAAGATGATGGGAATGGAGATGGTTGAGATGGATCTCAAACAGGTTGAGATGGTTTGGTCATGTGTTGAGGAAGGATGAAAGTGACTGGTTGAGAAGTGATGGAAATGAATGTAGAAGGAAGTCTAGGACGGGGAAGACCGAGAAAGACTTGGCTAAAGGTGGTGGAAGAAGAAATGCGGGCAAGGGGGTTAACAAGGGGAGATGCAGAAAATATGGCAAAATGGAGAAGATTGTCATGTGGCCCGCAAGGCTAACCCCTGCTCTAGCAGGGAAAATGGCCTTAAAATGCCTGTTGTTGTTGTATAATACTGTCCAATTTATACGAGTAATTTTCCTACCTCAACAGCTTATGTTGTGTATGTGCAGGATGTGGTGGAGTTACAAAGGGTGTTGCGATGTTTATGTCGAGCAACAGCACAACCTGGAAGGTTTCCTGACCTACTTGATCACCCTGACATTTTACCTTGTGCCTTGGGTAAGTGCTCTTTATGTTTGCTGCAGCTATTCTTTGTTTGGTGCTCCTCGTTACCCTGCGCACGTGAAGCACAGTTAAGGCATTGGTTATGGAATTAGGCGGGGTTAAGGAATCGGTTCATTTTGGTGTCTAATAGTAAGGGAAACATATGAAAATCTGTTAACTAAATTGTTACCAAAAAATTTCTTCACCAATATGTTTGTAAAGGTGTGTAATAACATGTGTTAAAATGTTGAAGGTCAACTCCCGTGGGAAACCCAGAAAAAAAGCTGTTGAATTCGGGTACCGAAAAATTATTTTCGAGAATTTTTATTTTTTTTAATCGGCCCTTAAGTAACTTATGAGGGGTCAAATAAGGGTTTTTCATGATTCTGAGTTGATTGTTAACATTTATATTTCACCACAGACACTCCTTTGTGGAAAAATAATTTCTAAATATATCTCATTTTCTACTTTGCAGGACATGGAGTCTAGCAATATGGATGAAGACGTTACTCCACCTGTGCTCAATTGCTTCATCTGTGCACGCTCGGATACACCAGCTGAAAGGCTCATACAGGCAACTCCAAAGGGATACTCAACTTTATTGAAACAAGCAGAAACTGTCGAAAATGTTACTGTTGTGGAACGTATGAAGGAGGCTCAAAAGGAAAGAAAACTGAGGTACCACCAGAAGTGTAAAAATGATCTGTACAACAACTTTGTTGCAACCACCAAGAAGTCAGCTCAAGCATCAAAGGCAGAGAAAGAGTCATCAAAGTTGAAGAGAAGACGCACTACTTGTGAGTTCAGTTCATCAACTGGCTGCAGTTCTAGAAGATCACAGTCAGTTGACCTCCTGTATAAGGATGTATGCATTCTTTGCAACCAACCAGCCCAGCTCTACAAAAATAATCCAGCACAAGCTAGAAAGAAATACAGAGTGCCAGATAATTTGACTGCAGATACACTGAAGGCAAGCTTGCTGAAGACAGCACGGAGTCGCGGGGATGACTGGGGCACTGAAGTCACTGGACGCCTGGAAGGGATCAACGACTTGGTAGCAGAAGAAACACTGTACCATTTGCGATGCAAACTTATGTTTGCGAGAGGTGACAGTTTGTCCAAGACTGATGAGGAAGGAAAAAGGAAGAGAGGACAGAGGAGTATTGATGAGCGAGAGGCAGTTTTTATTGAATTCTGCGAATGGTTAGTCTCAGAATTAGAGCATGGGGTAATGAACATGGACCAAGTCCATGAAAAGCTGCAGGAGTTTGATCAGTCACCAGAGAAAAGCCTTTCTTATTCAAAGCATTGGCTAAAGATAAAACTTATAGAGAAATACGAAGACACCTTGTATTTCACAACACAGGAAAGAAGGGCAGATGTACTCTGTCTCAAAGATGGCACCGACAATATTCTGCGAGAGCATCATGCTAATCTTGACCATGGAGATGAGAAGACTCAGATCATAAAGACGGCACTCAAGTTCATATCCAATGATATTGCCTTGATTGATTTAGGTCCAAAGTCATACCCCACCACACACAGTATGACTGACATCGATAGTCAGCTGACACTTGTTCCTGCAAGCCTTCAGATGTTCTTGAGACCGATTGTCAAGACAGACGAAAGAGTTGCCGTTTGGGGGCAGAATTTTATTAAGGCCTGTCGACCTCGGTCTGGAGTATTGCCACACCAAATGGGGCTTGCCATACAACTTGATCATAGTTTTGGGTCAAAATGGATGCTCAACAAGTTCCACCGGCTGGGATACACTGAGTCTTACACGGAGACACAAAACTACAAATACTGCTTCCTTAATAGTAGGAGTGGAGATGATGTTCCAGATACTTCTGGCACTCTTGACACCATTGTGGAGGAAACCGATGAACAGATCAATGATGAGGTTGCGGTTGATGCTGCGCTTGAGGATCAATCAGTGATGACAGCCAAAGTGCCAGCCAGTGAAAGTGAATTGTCAAGTAATGATCAGGTGGTCTTTATGGAGGTTGGGGAAACAAACAATGCAGTCACTCAGTTTGTTGGAGACAATATAGATTTAAACATTGTCTCTATTCACGGAAACACTCCCTTTCACTCAATGGGTTGGATCGAAGTCACCTCTCCGGCACCACCTTTGCCAGATCCACAGACAACAGCAGCTTTCCCCCGGGTGAAGTTGAAGGCACTCGACAAAGCTAAGATCCTGAGAGGAACTGAAGTAAAGATTATTCCATTTACGAACAGGAAACAGATAGGAACGAACGCGATCATGTTTCTCCCCCTCGCTGAGCTTTCCTCCTCCCTGGATCATGATCAGCCACTCCTCACTCCAGGTGACACACTCTGGGCAGCGGGGTGGGTGATCAAACCAGAGACTCTACCTCCAACAGAGGGTGCAGCTGCACAACATTCACTCCGTGCCTACCTGCAGACCCGGGACTGGATCCTTCTACAGAGCATGTCTCTGAACCCCAGTGACTATGGATGGACAATAGGTGTGCATGGGTATGAGCCAGTTCCAACACTGGACCCCACGGCTCCTGAGGAGCTATTGCAGTTCACGAGCTGTAATTGTCATGGAGATTGCAGCAACCGGTGATGCAGCTGCAAGAAGAATGAGGTCACGTGCATCTCGGCCTGTGAAGTCTGTAATGGCATTACATGCAGAAACTGCAGTCATGATGTTGTTGAGTCTGAAGAAGACATAGACAATGACTGTTGAAACTTCTGACATTGTGAATGAGAAATAACTCTTGAGTATTATATATGTATGTGAAATAAAAGCTACTTTGTGTGTAAATGTAAAAGTGAAAATATAAATGTTAACAATCAACTCAGAATCATGAAAAACCCTTATTTGACCCCTCATAAGTTACTTAAGGGCCGATTAAAAAAAATAAAAATTCTCGAAAATAATTTTCGGTACCCGAATTCAACAGCTTTTTTTTGGGGTTTCCCACGGGAGTTGAACTTCAACATTTTAACACATGTTATTACACACCTTTACAAACATATTGGTGAAGAAATTTTTTGGTAACAATTTAGTTAACAGATTTGTGAAATATCTCATAAAATGCCCTTACTATCAGTTTGGTCTAAGATGAGATGAGTTAAATTCTATTTCAAATGAATTTAACATTTAGAACTCTTTACCACACAAATCGGAACAGGAACATGCAGTTTAGCAGTACTTTGGCTCTGAATTAAGAAAATTGTAAGGAATATCGTCCCAAGTGTGCATGTGCACAGAGGAGTGAACTTCATTTATTTATTTCTTTATTTTATTCTGCCTGTTTCGTAATGAAACAAAATTGAAAATCATTCCAAACAGGAAATGTATTGTTTTTAAGGATGTCATAAAGGACACGTATAACAGGAACGAATAACTAATGTAACGTGTTAAATTAGGTCGTGTAAATGACGGTGCATCAATGGCAGTAAACTTATGGGAAAAGTTTTTATTTACCTTTTTTTTTAAGCAGATAAAACCTTTATTTTATTTCAATTGAATTATATGCTAGAACACTAGAACACAAATCGCTGTTTTGTCACTTCTCAGTACCTCCAGTTTTTTTTTTTTGTTTTTTTTTTTTTTTGTATACAAGATCGAGGCTCATGAAAGAGCTAACATTAATCACACAAAAAGACAAACCGACACACAAAACACAAAAAACAAGGGGAGCGGCAGACAAGATGGGGAGAGAGGGGGAAGGACACAAAAGAGAGGGGGAAGAGGGGGAAGGACACAAACACAACATTTGAGAGCAGGGACATCGGGAGGACTTGGGGGGAGGTGGGAGAGGATTAAAACATATGAACACTGCAAGGACTCTGGGGTGAATTACCGGGGGTAGAAAAGATCAAGGTTTTCGATGGGGGAAGATAAGAGATGGTGGTGAACAGCTGTTTTAAAGACCTGGAAGGAGGAGTGGGATTGAAGGGAGTGGGGGAGTTTGTTCCAGAGGTGGGAGAAAAGGGGAATGAAAGAGTGAAGGTGAGCAGAGAGCCTAGACTTTGGCAGTTTAACCATAAGAGGGTTGCAGGCAGATCTTGTGCGACCTGAAGGAATATTGGGGGGACAGAGCACAGAGAGAGCTGGGGGAGCAAGGCCGGAGAGGAGTCGGTAGAAGACAGAAAGACCACCAACCTGCCTGCGGTGAGTGAGTGAAAGGCCCTCGGCATTGACTACATCGCAGGAGATTCCAATGATTCTGAAAGCTTTGGCCTCAACAGCGTGAAGCCGAGCAAGGTGTGAGGCAGGAGCACCAGCCCAGAGGGGGGAACAGTATTCCATTGAGCTGCGGATGAAAGCCTTGTATGTGGTGAGGAGCTCAGGTGTGCCAAGGAAGGACTTCGCACGACGGAGGATGCCCAGTCGGCGACTGGCTTTGGAGGCCAGCTTGGAAATGTGGTTTTCCCAAGAAAGATCATGGCAGATAGTGAGACCCAAAAGCTTGAGCGACAGAACTTCTTGGAGAGGATTGTTGAGAAAGTAGATGGGAGGGTTGTCCAGTCGGTCCTTTCGGAGAGACATTGTAAGAGTGTGAGATTTGTCAGGATTGAAAGACATGTTCCACTTGTTTGACCAGTCTGTGATTTTGTCCAGGTCTGCAGAGAGTGAGGAGGCTGCAGACTGCCGATCTGAGGGATGAGGAATGGAGCGACAGAGAGTAGAGTCGTCAGCAAAGAGATAGAGAGGATTTTCAAGAGAGTCAGAGAGATCATTGATGAAGACCAGAAAAAGCACAGGGCCCAGAACACTACCTTGGGGAACTCCAGCCTGAACAGGAAGAGGAGATGAGAGAAACCCATTCAGGGCCACACGTTGACTACGACCAGAGTGGAAGTCCGCCAGCCATGCGTGGAGATTTCCATGGATACCAAAGGAGGAGAGTTTGGAGAGCAGAGCAGGGTGCCAGACCGTATCGAAGGCACGTGAAATGTCAAGGGAGACAGCTCTAATTTCCTGTTTGGCGTTGAGGACCTCCATCCATTGTTGAGAAAGCAGAAGCAGCATGTCCAGAGTAGAGTGACCAGGTCTGAAACCAAATTGATGATCAGAGATCAAGCCATTGGAGAAGAGGAAAGATTTAATATCTGAAGCAATGATGGATTCCATGACTTTGCTGATAATTGGGAGAAGGCTGATTGGTCTGTAGTTGCTGGGATCTGTTTTTGCACCTTTTTTGTGCAAAGCGGTGATGTTGGCTGATTTCCAAGCAGATGGCAGATGACCTTGAGCAAAAGAGAGGGTGAATATTGTGGCGTCGTTCATTACATTTAGTAGGGACCTCAAATGTTTAGTCGTTCTTTAAAAAATATTGTGGCATTTCACGCCATCTCGACCAATCAAATTTGCTGCTCGCACTCAGCGTTGGAGAATATCGAGATTCAGGCAAAATTGCGGCTCGTGGGAAATATAGATCATGTTCGGAAAGGCAAAGGAAGAGTTTAAAATACCCTTATCATGTCTGTTTTTTTTTTTCAAGACTGCTTGGTAAGGTGCTCTGTGAACTATCTAGTAGGTATCGTATCTGTATACACTTCAGTGTAATCATATGAATGGAGGTGCTGATGAGCAGATAACCATCACAAAATCCAGCTCTATTTTGATTGTTCCACAAGTTTGCCACTGCTGTCTTGTTGCGACTTTCAAAAGTTTACATCTTAGCTGTTCCCTCAAGATGTAATGACCCTGCTCACCACACATTTGAGGTCCCTACTTGAGTTTGAATCCCAATGGAACAAGATCCGACTGCAAATGTGTTGCATCATCCAGTGCATCCTTTTGGATGGGGTGTTAAGCTGGCTATCCCACATGCTGGCATTCGCTTCTTTTTAATATAGATACAGTGGTCCTTTTGAAAATGAGACTGTCATTGTCTGCTGATACCCTGCCTCGAGGTTAATGCCATAGGCAAGTTAGTTGTAGATCGGTGTGGATCTTAAGTTGATGCTGAGAATGGAGGTAGGACGTGTTGAAAATAATAACGTAAATTTAATACATTGGATTATTGTGTGTGGATACAGTACAAGCAAGGTGGGCCAAGTAGCCTCCCTGTGTTAAGGCCGCCTTGAACGTGTATAGCCTTACAATAATCCATTCATGCTTAGGCTACGTGTTATGGAGAAATGTGGACCCTCGTCATCGTGTCAGTCAAGTACTAATTTAGTTTTCTTTAAACATTTTTGCTCTCCCAATTTTCCAGTCCATTTGTCTCCAAGTAAATGTATGGGTTTGGGGAGTGCGGAGCTCATGAGGGGAGTGACTCGGACCTGCTTCCCAATCTCCGACACTGAAGCCAACGGGCTACGGATAACTCCGTGACCCGCTGCAACCACAGATGCTGTCTGAGGCAACCAAATCTGCTAGGGCTCCCATGCTCAAGTCTAACGTTACCTTCCTGATTGTTTAGGCCCACTTAGATGGGGAACCGTGCTCTTGAATTCCCACCTTTATCTATTTATTACGTACGGCAGAGTAAAACCGACGGTGGGACGTCGGCAAAACTAGCACAGTGAATCAACGGGGTACAACCTCCCATCTATTGTCTAACTAATGGTGGAAACACAATCAATCAAGCAAGTTTGGAAAGTTTATATAGCGATTGGATAAAGGCATGTATTTACAGGCAGTATTCACAAGAAGCAGTATCTCAAAGAAAACCTAAACCCATTGCATGCAAAGAAGAATCCTTTATACATTCTTATCTTGTCTCTGAACACAAGACAGGTGTGCCTCAGTCACTCCGATGAAATGATATATATATATATATATATATATATATATATATATATATATATATATATATATATATATATATATATATATATATATACATATATGTATATATATATATTGTTGTGGTTTTGAGAGTGTAAATATAACATCATTAAAGGTTTGCCCCCTAGTTAGTCCACAAGCAACACGTAGGCCCATTTAGGATATTAGTTATGTCATAGTCTGTGTAAGTATAAGGCCATTTCCCGAGTAACATCTGCGGTGTGTAAAATAAATAAGATAGTCGTAATATAGGAAATAAGATAGTAATATAGGCCCCCTTTCATTTTGCCTCCACCCTCCAAATCTACCTCGTTGGGCAGAATCCATCCCGCGCCCCATTTTGGCTATTGCACCTCGCATTAGGATGCTCCCTAGTCAAATGACACGAGGTAGGCCTGAGAGAGGGATGTGGCGGCGTCGAGGGTGGAGCGGCGGAGACAGCAACGGTAAGAGCCATAACCAATCAGGGCTCTAAGGGCATGGCGTGAGGGGCGTGGTAAGGGCATGGCTAGCAAGTTCCAGACGGTTCACTGGGCGGCGCTATATAAGCGCACGCACAAAGCCCTTGAGGAGGACTGGAAGGAATTGTGGTTTATTGTAAAGGACTCACTCGCTGAAGGACAGAAGGTATTGGGAGCGCATATAGCGCCGGTCCGGTTATTACGTACGCGGACGTGTCCGCAAGTGTAACCGCCCAGCCAGCCTTACCGTTGCCCTGTAATATAATTCCCGTGCGCCAACGACACGCGGAGAGCTCCTGCCGTCTGTTCCATCTTCTTCGCGGCGTGCATTGGGAACCGGAGAACGAGCTGTTCGGACGCCATCATCCCTGGACCATCAACCTGACCATCTGCAATCCCCGTGTAAGTGTCTGAGTGTGAGTGGGCCCGTTTGTCCAGGGGATAAGTTTAGACTGCAATTAAGCTGCACTGTGTCTCTGAATCCGATCCTTGTATATACGTGCAATAGTGTAATAAACCATCTGATCTTCCTGTCTTTCCTAAATCGACCGTATCGGTGATTTCCTCCATTGGGTAAGCGTGGCACGATAGGAACCGCTAAGATCGGGATCTAGTCCTTGATAACGGCTCGGGTCACGGTTCGCTACCGCTCGGCGTTTCCACCTATAACCGTGATTCGGGTCAGGCTTATTTCCTTGCTTCCTAGGCGGCGTTGGTACTTAGGTAATAGGAATTCGGCCTACAACCCTATTTAACGCCGTCCGGAAGGAACGTCATAGCCCCGGATCCCGTCGGCTAGTCAAAGACAAGGGGATTAACGCCCCTTTGGTAAGGGGAAAGGCCGACGCTGAGATCCGCACCAATTGGTAGTCAGGAGTGGGGATTTGGAACCTGGGACTAAATTTTTTAGACCAAATTCTGGACACCAATTTTGCATATTGGCCACAACAATTGGTGTTGGGGAGTGGGATTGGACCCGAAGTGCGCCTAACGCACTCTAAATTACGAGCGGCCGAAATTTAATTAATAAAATCAAATTTAAATTCGTGCCATGGATAACCAAGACGTCAGATGCCGTTGGGGGTAAATGAGGAGGTATGTGAGGGGTTAGAATCGATAACCCAGGACCCCCGGGAAGAATGGGAAGAAGAGGAGAGCATTGATGAGGGTGCAGCAGTAGGGGTGGCAGGCGAAGAAAATGGCGGCGCCTCGCACATGGCGGCGGGAGCCGAGCCCGGGGTGGCAGCTGGGGCCGCTGTGCAAATCGGGTTTGACCTTAGACTATTCCTGACCCAACTGGATGCAAACATGGACAAATCAAGGGCAGAAATGAAAGATGCGTTAAATAATTTGGAAGACAAAATGGACACCCAAAATAACAAATCCACCTGGGAATTGAAAGATGTAAAACACGAATTGGAAAACAACATGGATGAGGAAATGAAAGAAATGAAAGATGGGTTAAATAATTTGGAAAACAAAATGGACGCCCAAAGTAACAAATCCACCCGGGAATTGAAAGAAGTAAAACACGAATTGGAAAACAACATGGATGAGGAAATGAAAGATGGGTTATTGGGGTTTGGAAACAGAATAGGTGGCCAAATAAAAGAGATGGGGAGGGACATAAGGCGCAGGTCGAGCGGGAAAGTCGCATTGGTACGCGACGGGGTAGCGCGACGTGAGGAACGCGTGGAAAGTGAGGTGGAGCAAAGCGCAGTTAAGTGGACCAGTATAGGAATCGCGAATCGGGGTGTGGAAAAGCCGACGGCCGCCGAATTAGAAAATTTTATTTTATGTGCGCCAGTGGTCGTCGAATTTAATAAAGAAAAATAAATTATAATTGAAATTGGGGTTGAGGAGACTGCAGAATCAGAGATTAAATCGAGGGAAGAAATGGAATGTACTCGGTCTGCATTCGCATTGTGATGTCGTGCTGCCTAACCAAAATGAAAGTTTGCAGGTGCGGAAGGAGAAGAGAATCCCGAAGGTGAGTAGGGCTGTGTATGGCGCGAAAATGTATGGCGTGAAAGTGTTTGGCGCGAAAAGATTTTTCGCGTGCTTGGGATCGCGACGTCACCGGGGCGCTCGTGGAAGGTCCGTGGTGCGCTGTGTGAAGGTGAATGGCGCGCGTGTGCGAACGGCGCCGAAGCGCGAGTGTATGACGGAATGTGAGTGGGAGGAGTGTGGAACGGAGTGCGACACAGAATGTGCGATGTCCGAGGAGAGTGTGCGGGAGTGCACACCAGAGCGCGTGATTGGGTGTGCAGCAGAAGACTGCACACCCGTGGGTAGGTGTGTGCTGATTGGGTGTGTGCAGGAGTGCACACCCGTGGGTGTTAGAGGATGTAACGGGAGAGAGTGCACGAGAGGAGTGCGTGGAAGAGAAGTGTGTAACGGAGTGTGAGTAGAATGAATGCGCCAGGGTGTGCGCAAGGATGTGTAATAAGGGAGTGTGCAAATGGTGAGAGTGCGCCTGAGTGGTGTGCACCGGAGTGTGCGGGAAACGAGTGCACACCGGACCGTGTGCGGAGAGAGAGTGCAGTAGTAGAATGCATGGGATGTACGAGAGGTGCTGGAGCGCCTCGGTGTGTGAGTATGGAAATGGTCGCGTGGTGTGAGAATGTGACTCAAGCATCGACCCAGACCGGGGGAGCGTTTAGGCCGACGTATAGCTGACGCGAGCCCTCGGTGCGCGGGGTGCTTTGTGTGCTGCGGGGGCCGGCGGGGATTGTTGCCGCGGCGGCGTGCACGATTCGTGCCGGGCCCCGCCCTGTATGGTCGGTGCCATGCCGTGGTGCAAGGGGCAAACGGCACGATTCCAGGGGGGGGTAGGCGAGGTCGGACCTTCGCCCCCTGGCAGGCGCGGTGCTCCGACCGGGGGAGGTTGAGCCATCGTGCCGGAGACCGAAAGGCTCCACGCAGAGATGGCGCCTGGAACCTCGGCCCAAGTATGCCTCCTCCCCAGAATCGAAAATGCCGGACGGACCCAACCAACAGGAGACAAACCACCCACATGCATTGCTCGGCTTTTCGAAGCCGAGCTGTGAAAATGTATTCCCGCACCGAGAGGCTCCAGCATCGTGGACGATTAGCAGTAGTAATAGCGTTGGCGAATGGTAGCTTTGCCATTCACCTGGGGGCACATGAGCTCTAGATTATGGGGATGGCAGTGTGAACTGGCCGAGGGCGGGCTAGGATATTGTTAGGGATTTAGAGATGACAATAGGGACAAGATTTAAGTCGTGACTTTTGTACCAGTAGAGGGGACGTAGTCAGATTAGAAGGATGTTAATGACGAGGGAAGTGCTTCGTGTAAGGGAAAACAGGGAAAGCGCAAGTATTAGAGGGAAATAGTTAGTTAGATGATGCTGTGTGTGTGTAATGATGGGTGCATCTTGGGCTTGAGCAAATGAGGAATTGAATGGGAACCGCCGTGTGCTTGGGCTTGATCAAATGAGGCATTGGTCGGGGATGGCCAGAGAAAGTGTATAAATGGTGTATTGAGGATGTGTGTAAGTGTGTTGAGTGATTGACTTGCATGGGGTCAAGTGAATAAATGGTCTGGAATAAATGGTATGGAGTAAATGGTGTGGAATGAGTAGTGTGGAGTGCATGGTGCGAAGGAGTGGATGGGGGAAGATGGACCCCTTCACGAATACCCGGGGAGGGTAGTTTAAAGTTAGGTAGAGGGAGTAGGTAAATTGTTTGGATATTGACATCTGTGGTGCAGGTAGTAGTAATGACGTGCTTAGAGGGGTGCATGAGTCTGTGGAAATGGCTGGGCGTGTCGGCTTTGTTGGTGCGTATGGTTATTTGGGCACTCCGCCACTGGTAGTCTGTCGGCCAGGTGAGGCCGCAGATAGGCTCTGGGAGCCAGGTAGAGTTCAGAGTAGTGTTCGGTGGGGCCCGAGGATCCGAGAGAGGACCCGGGTAGACAATGCCAGAGAGGACATCAGAGGGGTGAGAGAGCCAGGAGGGGCCTTCCCCGAGTTAGGGAAGTGGTAAGGAGCATGGTAAGCTCGGGTGGCGACTTCAGTGGCGGAGGTGCACAGGTAGGTAGACCTGCTGGTAGAGCCACATGACCCAGCCCCGAAATTGTGTGAAGGCACAGTATTGAAGAAATGGGGAGTGAGACCCAAATTAGTATGGCACCACAGGGTGGGTCAGTGGGAATTGGTTTTTAGAACCCTGGTGTTGGGCTAGCGGCTAGGGTGCCGGCTTAGGATCCAAGGATCCTGGGTTCGAATCCTGGTCGATCGCTGAATTAACGTCAGGGGGGTTGACTCAGCCTGTCATCCTTCCGAGGTCGGCTAATTGAGTACCAGTTCACTGGTAATTCCCTGTTTGTCGTTAAAGGCGGCAAAAAGGGTTGGCGTCAGGAAGGGCATCCGGCCGTAAAACATTGCTTCAAAAAGGGGACCGAAAAACAACAACAACCACGGTTCCCATAAAAGGCCAACCCCCGCTTTGCGGGGAAAAATGGCCTCGAAAGGTGGTTATATATATAACCACATAGTTCAAAGATGCCGATTGGCAGGGCATGACCCCGGGTAGTTTAAGTGAGTTAATGTCAAGAGTATAGTTGGGATGAAATCTCTTCACACCATCCGCATCCACTCAACAAGAAAATGGAACTCCACACCAGGTTTTGCAGATGTTTGGAATGTGAGACGCATCATGACGGAGTTTGACAATGGGTGTTTTCCATCTCTTCCTTCTTGGGAGGGATTGGCTGACGAATTTGGTTTAGAGGGAGATATGGGCGACAGACGTAGAGACGGAATTTGTAAAGTGTAAATACGGGGGAGGGCAAGGGTAGTGTAGGCTGACATGAGGGGTTACGTACGGCTAGGGACGAGCTTTCTCCGCTCGCTCTCCCGCGCCCCTCGTGTTGCATTGCGTTGCATTGTGTGTACCTTTGCGCCCTTGCCCCCGCTAAACTCTCTGCTTTGTCTTTCCTCCCCACCCATGGACCCATTATTTTTGTTGAGGGGAGTGTGCAGGAACCCTGAGCTGTGCGGCTGCACTTTTGCGCTGCACTCTGCTACCTTTGCCTGCACGAGTACACCGATGGACCACACGTTCTGTAGCCTGGCACCTTTGCTGGGGCAGACAATCGCTGCAAACGTCACCTTGTGCCCTGTGGACCACTGTTTTTAAGTGGCCTCGATGCCATGCAGTCGGAACACCTAAGTTGGCCCTGCTGGCCGAAATAAAAACGGACACGGTTGGTGCCTTTTTTATTTATTCCTTTAGTGTGTCAGGAAAGAAGACTAAGTTTTTATGATGGCACACCGAAGACAAAGCAGGAAGACGCAGCAGCCCAGCGGCCCAGCAGCACAAGACATCATTGATTATTGTGGAATGTGCATTTATGATGATTGTGCATTTATAGTGTCATGATTATGGTGCATTTTTGAACTGTGCATTTTGGTGCATTTGAACTTATGGTGTATTGGTGCAGTGCATTCTGTATTGTTGTTTCTCCTCTCCAAATTTCTCTTCTTTCCCACAAAAGAACAGGTCATGGGTTGTAGAATTGTAAATAATTAGATTAGTCTTGTAAATAACATGCTCCCCACCGGCTTTATGTGTAGTTTGAGAATTCTTTCCGTAATTCGGTTAGCCGTGGGTGTGAATCTGTTAGTTAGTACACAACGCAGTAGGTGGGACATATTTAGTGTTGTAAAACTGTCACACACAGGGTGTTAGATTAAATGTAGAGGGAAACCACACCTAAGTGTCACACGTAAGTTAAAAAGTAGTCCTGACCCTTGCATCAAAACCGGTCGTACTCACTTGTGTGGGTTCCGCTCGGGGACGAGCCTGGCGAAGGAGGGGTGCAGTGTTGCGGTGTTGAGAGTGTACATATAACATCATTAAAGGTTAAAGGTTTGCCCCCATAGTTAGTCCACAAGCAACACGTAGGCCCATTAGAATTAGTTATGTCATAGTATGTGTAAGAGTAGGCCATTTCCCTAGTGACATCTGCGTTGTGTAAAGAAATAATAAGCTTAGGTCCCTTTCATTTTGCCTCCACCCTCCAAATCTACCTCGTTGGGCAGAATCCATCCCGCGCCCCATTTTGGCTATTGCACCTCGCATTAGGATGCTCCGTAGTCAAATGACACGAGGTAGGCCTGAGAGAGGGAGGAGCGCGGGGTTGGGGTGTGGTGATGTCGAGGGTGGAGCGGTGGAGACAGCAGCGGTAAGGGCCACCAGCCAATCAGAGCTCGGGTGACAGGGCGTGGTAAGGGCATGCCTATAAAAGCCCATGCACAAAGCCCTTGAGCAGGACTTCTGCGGGAGAGGCGCATTGTAAAAGGATTCGCATGTTTGGACTTGCGTAAAAGGACTCGCTGGGGAAGGCTGGCTTTGTGAAGAGGACTTGAGGAGGACTTCTGCGGGAGAGCAGTGTGTAAAGGTCTGGAAAGAATTGCGCCTTGCTATTGAACTTGTATTGGGAGCGCCTATGAACTTGTATTGGGAGCGCATATAGCGCCGGTCCGGTTATTACGTACGTGGCCGTGGCTGCAAGTGTAACCGCCCAGCCAGCCTTACCGTTCGCCTCGCATATAATTCCCGTGCGCCAACGACACGCGGAGAGCTCCTGCCGTCTGTTCCATCTTCTTCGCGGCGTGCGTTGGGGACTGGAGAACGAGCTGTTCGGACGCCATCATCCCTGGACCATCAACCTGACCATCTGCAATCCCCATGTGAGTGTCTGAGTATGAGCGGGCCCGTTTGTCCAGGGGATAAGTTAAGACTGTAATTAAGCTGCACTGTGTCTCTGAATCCGATCCTTGTATATACGTGCAATAGTGTAATAAACCATCTGTTCTTCCTGTCTTTCCTAAATCGACCGTATCAGTGATTTCCCCCATTAGGTAAGCGTGGCACGATAGGAACCGCTCGGATCGGGATCTAGTCCTTGATAACGGCTGGGGTCACGGTTCGCTGCCGCTCGGCGTTTCCACCTTTTACCATGATTCGGGCGGGGCTTATTTCCTTGCTTCCAAGGCGGCGTTGGTACTTAGGTAATAGGAATTCGGCCTACAACCCTATTTAACGCCGTCCGGAAGGAACATCATAGCCCCGGATCCCGTCGGCTAGTCAAAGACAAGGGGATTAACCCCCTTTTGGTAAGGGGAAAGGCCGATGCTGAGATCCGCAACAATTGGTAGTCAGGAGTGGGGATTTGGAACCTGGGACTAAATTTTTTAGACCAAATTTTGGACACCAATTTTGCATATTGGCCACAACAATTGCTGTTGGGGAGTGGACCCGAAGTGCGCCTAACGCACTCCAAATTACGAGCGGCCGAAACAATTAATAAAACCAAATTTAAATTCATGCCATGGATAACCAAGACGGTCGGATGCCGGTGGGGGTAAATGAGGAGGTAGGTGAGGGGTTAGAATCGATAACCCAGGACCCCCGGGAAGAATGGGAAGAAGAGGAGCTGTTCGGACGCCATCCGAACCATTATATATATATATATATATATATATATATATATATATATATATATATATATATATATATATATATATATATATATATATATATATATATATATATATATATATATATATATATATATATATACATATATACATATATATATATATATATATATATATATATATATATATACTGTATATATATATATATATATATATATATATATAGATATATATATATATATATATATATATATATATATATATATATATATATATATATATATATATTGGTTTGAGGCAAGGGGTCAGCCTCTTGCTCACCCGACGTGAAGCCGCGGGTTCACGTTGGTCCCAAAGGGAGGAACGGGAGGAAAGGGAGTGGGATGTGGTGCAACGTGTCGGGGTAGGTGCGGCATATGCAATGCCGCGCTCGAGGAAAGTGTGATATGTGTCGGTGCCCTCACTCAGATGTATCAAGTGGGTGATCGGTGATCATTGATCGCTCGTTGATAGTTCTTTTGTGCGTCTCAAGTAGACAAATTAGAATGTCGGGATAACAAGGTAGGATCGTGTAAGTCGGTATGTAAGGCCCCTGTCACACATAGGCGGATATTTTGGCGACTGCCGGCGATCAAGATTTTTCTGTGACTACTCGCGATTTTAGGCAGTCAAATATGGTCAGGCGGCAGTATGGCGAATGCAGGCGGCCACATTGCGACGAAGCACTGACCTCGCCCCGAGTGGGATGGCGACTGTTGAAGATCGACGACTGCATTGCGGATGCACGGCGGCAGCATGGCGACAGTCTGGCGGCTAGATTACGACTGATGGCGGATCGCGGCGACTGCATTGGGCCTGGATGGCGGTTTACTCCGACGTCCGAAAGACTGCAATAAGACCGCCGGCGATTGGAGACGATTCACACATGATGATTGTGTGATCACACACAATCATTCACACATGATTCACACATCAAGAGACGATGTCTACACCGAACCTGCCACCAGCTGACGACGATGACTCTGGCAGTCAGGATTATTGACACATTAGTGATTACTTGTGGATATTTGTGCTATTGGATACTTGTGCTGTGCTATTGGATACTTGTGCTATGAACATTGTGATTCATTATTGGATACTTGTGCTATGAACAAATTTGTATTTAATATGAACAAATAAATTTGTTTGTATTAAATATAAATTTCAAAAATCACTGTTTCGTCCTCGCTACAGGCACTCATCAGACGGCTAAAGCTACCGTTAGTGTTTCTATTTTGCATTTTTTTTTTTTTAATCTTTATTTCTCTATTTTACATTTCACTTTATTCATTTCAATGATGTATGACATGAAGCATAAAGATGTTTGATGTACAATAAGAAAGTTCATAAAGATGTATCATTGTAATGTAATAATCAAACTTTTCTGCAGGGAGAGAGAATGGAAATAAAGTCCAACAAATTAATTCCACTGGTCCTATGTCCCATAAATAAAGTTTCCAAAGGACTAAAGTCCCAAAAATAAAGTTCCCAAAAGACCCAAGTCCAAACAATAATGCCATATCCTTGTCGGCACCACAGGACCTCACTCCACGGAGACTCTCACACCATCCTGTCTTGCCATGGAATGGAGCTCAGCATGAGCCAGCAGTAGGTCATTCGCAGCAATATCTTGGTCCAGTGCTGCCAAGTCATTCAGAAGGACCAGCTTCATCCTATGTTCATCATCCATGATAGATGTTGGTAGAGAGACCCTTGGTAGACCGTGACCTGAAATGTCCACCCCTATTTATACCTGGCCAGAAAATCGTGGTATGTCGTAATGCAGTCGCCAGGCAGTCGTAGCTCTGTCGCCAATGGCTGTAACTCGGCCGCCACTAGTCCTACTGCTGTCGTCGTCGGTCTCCCATAGCCGCAGGGGAGACGTGACAGTTCTTCTGTACTCGATATGCAGCCGCAACAGTGTCGGCCCGTAGTCGGGAAGATGCCGCAGGAAGGCCGTATGGCATTCGCATCTCTGCCGTGCTAGCTGGTGGGGCGATGCTGGGGCGATTGTGGAAGACTATGAGCGACTGGGTTGCGGCCGCTTTACGGTCTTATTACGGATACCGACGACAGCATGGCGGTTCCATCACGACAGCATGGCGGATTCTTTTTGAGGACGACTGAGCGCGCCGTTTTGAAACATTAAAAAAAATATTTGGCCCCTTTGCGGCTCTTGCCGACTGCAGCAGACCTGGGGAGGATAACCACGACTACAGAAGACCGTCCATTACGGTTTCATTACGATTGTCGGCAAGGGGGGGCGATTTTTTCAGTCGCCAGTAGTCGCCGACAAATCCGCCGATGTGTGACGGGGGCTTAAGGCTGCTGCGTCCCAAGGAACTTGTGCTGCCCGTTCACTCGCAGAGATTCACTCTGGTGCAGGTCATCCCGTCAAGCCCCTTTTGACCAAGGCAGCTCTCTTTGTTCTGTTCCTTGGACGCAAGCAATGTTCTGTGTAATGTACCGTCTTTTATGGGGTTCAGGGAGAGGCGTTTTCTCTGGAAACAAAGGTCACTGCAACACCCTTTGACCCTCGCGTGTCACATTCTCATTGGTGCGCGAGTTGGAATTGCCTTGCAGTGGCGCTGGCAGCCCTGGACCAGCACGTTGTGGAGGTCACAGATAACGCTGGAACTGCCTTCCAAGTGCTTTGAATGTGTTTTTGCAATGTAAGGTAATGTAATGTGTGGTTGTTGTCATGTGTGCATGGCTGTGCTATGGGAAGGTGTGGAGGGAGGAGAGCGTTAAGAGGGATGGGGAAAGGGATACTAATGGATTGATGTTGAGGAATTTGAAGGGACTAGTACACCCGCTGATTACGGGAGTGGCAGGGAGGGTCATTCCTCTTTAGGGTATATAGATTGCAGTCGATCTATGGTCGGGTCTCAAGAACATTGGGTGTGTTCATTTACCAAGTTTGTTGTGGAGAGATCGCCAAGTGGTTTAAGCATTTGAGCAAGCATTGCATTCAAAACCGTTAAGGAATGCCTGGCTTGGCAAGCAGAAGCTAGCTGCTTGGTAAATGAGCACACCCTGGTCTTCCTCCCTTTCAGTTTCGTATCAAACAGCAGGAGCGAGTTTCAAAAGTTCGCTACGAAAATTGACACGGTAGCGGCAGAAAAGGCCATGTTATTAACCCAACATTTGTGGGTTATAAAGAGTACAGTAGATCTTCGCTCAGTTCTGTAAGTAAACCTTACTTCACGGATGTTGGGATTCCTCCAAATTTCTTCATTTAGTGTTATAAAGAGCATTAGCAACTGTTAAAAAAGCTAAGCATACGTGTTTGTGGTTTATAATATTTTTACTTCCTGTAAAAGCTGTTGCTCCCATGGAAACGCCATTATAACCATAAGCTATTTATACACGTTAACACTGCAGGAAAAACGCCTTGGGGTTGTAATAACATTAACAATACTAGGGCATTGCCCGTACTATATCTATATCTAAAATTATATCCCCCCCCTCTATTTACATGAAATGGTTTGGTCCAAAGCGAACGGCTTCCGGAGTTTGGTAAAGAAATCGCCATCGCGTGCACAAACGCGCAGGAAAGCGAATGAATCGCAAATTCGTTTTTATTAGTTTTAAAACATAGTTTAACGCCAACATAGTTTGCAAACGTGAAATAAATGAATACGCTCTCAAATGTGCCATCCGAGGCAGAGTGTGTCCGCCACGTTCGGCACACGCGATAGTTCGCTGCTCTCTGATTGGTTGAATCGTTTTTTGGACATAGCTCGGTAAGTAATTGTCCGATTAATATGAAACCTTGAAAAGGCACATCCTCGGGTCCCCAGCAATATACCTGGCAAGTTAAAAGTATATCGGACCCGTGGTTGTCGAGAAACAGCGGTCACAGACAAACAAACGTACAAACGTACAAACAGAGATTACTGGAATTATAGATAGATGCGATCATCATTAATTTTGTTGTTAAAAGCGTCTTTGGAAAAACGCCACGATAAAGCTAACTTAATATGGCTATACACCTCAACGTGCAACCCCATTGACTGCAATGGCGGGAAAACTCGCTGGGGGGGGGGGAGAAAACCCCCTTGGGGAGGGGGGGGGTGCAAATGAATGCGCTACATACTTGATTGTATAACCCTTCGACATGCTGTCAAGTTTGGTTGAGATTGGATAAGTAACGACAGAATGTGTTGTCAAAAATTGATCAGACAGACACAAATGGCGTATTTTAGTACGATTGATGAGAGCGATTGGAAGGAATTGATGGCGAGAGGGATTTCAGAAAGGGAGGTGTTACAAAAGGGGGAAAATTAGAACCTGCTATACACACTCGCACAACACATTTTCCCCATTCCTGATATGAGGGGAGAGGTAACCGAACTAAACAATGAATATGAAAATATATAAATTAAGGATCCCTTGTGTTTTGAGTGTGACATCCCTGGGTCTTTCTGCAACTGCAATAGTATTATGGACAGAGTGCAAATTTTGTGGTGGAATATTGCTGATGTTGTTTTTATTTTATTTGCATAATGTCCTATTTTGTCACCTCATCCAAATCTCTCCTCGTTTTTAGAATTGCTGCATGCAACGAGTGAAGCAGAAAAGCAAAACGGAGCGCTATACTGCACAGACAAAGCGGATTATTCTGTTGCCTCCAGGCAGCTGGATCAAGGTTTCAAATGTGAAATGGTGCGCCTCGTCGGCAACCTGTGTTACGAGAACAAGACGAACCAGGATAAGGTGCGTCCTTCAACCGCGCTGCTTTTTGTGATGCGTGTAATAGGGCTATTGTTTCATTGTTGAAGTTTGTGTCTCTACATCATTGTTCTCTTGGTTTTATGTGACTATTTCTTACATGGAGTTCAGTGGCATAGTGGATAGTGCGTGCGCCTTTTAAGGGAGAGGACAATGGTTTGATTCCTGGGTGGGGAAAAACTATGGTCAAGTTTCTTTGCCTCAAAATACCTGTTTACCTCACAGTTAGGATCTTGGTTGTTCCCAATTGGCAGATCGCTTTCCAGGGTAATGGTTCAGTCAGTATGGAGCACAAGTTGTCTGGTCCTCTAGGTCGTTCAGAGATTACTCAGCATCAATTTTGTACTGCTTGCTATCCTAGAGTGTGGTTACATGTTGGCTGGAGTCCATGCGCAATAAATAAAGTCATGTATCTAGGTGATCACATGTCATGTGTGAACAAATGGCCATCTTCAACTTTGAAGGGCAACCATTACACATATATTGTCAAGTCCCCGGGGTTAAGACCCCAAGAGGACGAATGGCCGAAACGAGCTTTACTCCGAGGCATATAGCCAACTTGGTGGTAGTGTTACGTATTACCTCCCCAAAACCCGGTTACGGTGCACCTCAGAGTCTCGAGAGAGAACACGGCAGAAAGATTTATTATTTTGAGTGTTCTAATAAACCATGGGAAAACCACACCAATGCAATTGTAGAACAAAACAAGTAATTCATTGTATTAATAACTCTTACATACACCATAATAACACTCTTAAAGAAAGTACCAAAAAAATATCACTTTCATCAAATGAACAAATACATATGATGGTACCATCATTCGCCAATGCTCTCAAAGCAATAAACACACGATACGCCAAACGTGAGTGGAATGTAACATTCTCCAAGGTCCGTGCATGAATCCCCACACTGGTTGAAGGTGGAAGTCATGCAGAACAACCAGAACAGGCAGTTATCAGCGCGGCTGTGAACGAGGAGTTACGAGGTGAGATGCCGATATAAAAACCAACGGCAGTCAACACTATGATGTCGATATGGGAATCCTAACAACCAAACACGATGCACCAAGCGGATGGTCTCTTCGAGGACAAAATGGCAGATTGGCCTGTAATGGAGGCGCTTGCTTTCCCTACAACAATAGCTCACACTTGGTGATAAAACCTGAGACGCAGGTTTAATTGCAATCGCTATATGTGATGATGTCGCGGGCAATCCCTTTCCCGGGAAGCCTCAACTCATTCGCGACCAATATCAAAAACATTCCGCTCACAGCCTCGATGTGACTCGTGGCCGTCTCCTCCTCTCTCTTCTTCTCCTCTCCTCTTCCGGTAATTGCCACGTTTTCCTTTTTCCTTCACAAACATTTATTTTTACCTTTTACTGAAGTCATCTCCATTTCGCACAAAAATCTTAACAACAATATTACCTGAAACTAAAAAATATTCTACATGTACATAATAACAACAAAGGTGGAAGTGACGGATCCGTAACAGTAGTGACATGCGGGAAGGTTTGAAGTCTTACCTAATCGGGAACACGCGCAGGGGTTAATCCGAACCAACAAACACAAAGACGGGACAGCAAAATCCACAATACAAGAAAAGTAAGATTCGACAAATAAAGAATGAATGAAAATAAATGAAAATAACAATGAAAAGTGAGGTAAAAACTAAGATTCCTAAATGTATACGTCTCCAATCAGACCCGTATACAACCAAGGGGAAAACGAAAGTAAAAGAAAATAAATAATGGCCTTTTGTATAGTGCCAGCATTTATCTCTCAACGAGGTCGTGGAAGGAAATGGCCGTTCAGGGTGGCCTGAAACCGCTCGTGCGGGAACCGCTCCAACAATGGCGCGCAGTCGCTCTCCGCAGCACCACAGACAGTCATGTGAAAAAGTAAGTACACCCCATGTAAAGTTTTGACCTTTTCAACATACAGCTATTTGATCTTCATTTCAACAATATTGATAGATAAAGGTGATATAATATAACAAATATAATGAAACATTTACATTTTGTAGTTCATTGTATAATTTAAATAAACATAAATGCAAATTTTGCATGTGGAAAAAGTAAGTACACCCCTACATTTATCACTACTTCAAATACCTAAAATTAGAATCAGGTGCACCAGCTCAGGTGCAAATGATTAGAACATCGTTAGAGAGGATCTTGGAGGAACCTGTCTTATTTAAACCTTAGACATTTAGTTTGGTTTGCTCTTTGTTGTTGAAGTGTGCGGCGTCACCATGCCTAGATCAAAAGAGCTCTCTGAGGCCTTCAGAAAGAAGGTTATAGATGCCTACGAGTCTGGGAAGGGATTTAAAAAGATCTCCAAACAATTTAAAATCAATCATTCGACTGTCCGGAAGATAATCTACAAGTGGAGAAGATTCCAAACAACTGCCAACTTGTTCAGGCCAGGCCGCCCCACCAAGTTCAGCCCAAGAGCAGACCGCAAGATGCTGAAAGAAATCTCTAAGAACCCCAGAATGTCATCACGGGACCTACAGGTAGCTCTTGCCACTGTTGATGTCAAAGTGCACGAGTCTACCATTAGAAAGAGGCTGCACAAATTTGATCTACATGGGAGGTGTGCCAGGAGGAAACCTTTGCTGTCCAGAAAGAACATTAGGGCAAGACTAAAGTTTGCCAATGAACACCTAGGCAAAGACCAGCACTTCTGGAACAATGTTCTCTGTACAGATGAGTCAAAGGTAGAGCTATTTGGCCACAGTACCAGAAGACATGTTTGGCAAAAACCAAAGACAGCATTTGACCACAAGAACCTCATACCAACTGTAAAGCATGGTGGTGGAAATATTATGGTTTGGGGCAGCTTTGCTGCATCAGGGCCTGGGAAGCTCACCATCATAGAATCCACTATGAATTCTTCATTGTACCAGAGGGTGCTTGAGGATAATGTGAGGCCATCTGTCGGAAAGTTGAAGCTCAACTGAAGGTGGACCTTGCAACATGACAATGACCCTAAACATACCAGTAAATCCACCAAGGAATAGCTGAAAAGAAAGAAATGGAGGGTTCTGGAATGGCCAAGTCAAAGCCTGGATCTAAATCCCATCGAGATGTTGTGGGGGATTTGAAACGAGTTGTGCATGCAAGAAACCCCTCGAACATCGCACAGGTGAAAGAATTCTGCATGGAGGAGTGGGCAAAAATTTCTCACAGTCGATGTCAGAGACTGGTAGACAGTTATAAGAAACGCCTACTTGAGGTTGCTTCTGCCAAAGGGGGACAATACCACCTATTAGAGCCAAGGGCATACTTACTTTTTCCACATGTGAAATTTGCATTTATGTTCATTTAAATTATACAATGGACTACAAAATGTAAATGTTTCATGATATTTGTTATATTACTAGGGCATGCCCGTACTATATATATATCTAAAATTATATCCCCCCCCTCTATTTACATGAAATGGTTTGGTCCATTCGCAAAGCCAAAGCGAACGGCTTGCGAGTACGGTGACAATCCCCCCCCTCTATTTACATGAAATGGTTTGGTCCATTCGCAAAGCCAAAGCGAACGGCTTGCGGAGTTTGGTAAATAAATCGCCATAGCTCGGTAACTACTTCTCCGATTAATATGAAACCTTGAAAAGGCACATCCTCGGGTCCCCAGCAATATACCTGGCAAGTTTCAAGTATATCGGACCCGTGGTTGTCGAGAAACAGCGGTCACAGACAAACGACACACAGACACACACACATACACACACACATACACACAGAGATTACTGGAATTATAGATAGATATCACCTTTATCTATCAATATTGTTGAAATGAAGATCAAATAGCTGTATGTTGAAATATGTTGAAAAAGTCAAAACTTTACATGGGGTGTACTTACTTTTTCACGTGACTGTACTTGAGGTAATCCGTACGGCGCTCCTCCTTCGCTCCCCATATGGTCCGAAGCACCAAGAGCCCCACGAACTGTCGCCCCCACCTTCTTCTCACGGTCAAACCGACCACAAAGGCTAACACTGCTCTTCCTCAGCATCAGCGCACCGAACCAGAACAGTTGCGCCGAGCGACCCGAAGCACAAATCGAACCGTCCGCCGCGTAGCCAGAACCAGACGAACGAGGGACCAAGATGGTGAGACTCGTCCTTTTCTCCTTCAGCTCTCGAATCTTCCACGCTGACGTCATACTCTCTCCAATCACCGAGCTCTACTCAATCATCCCAACGCGCCTCCATCACGAGGGCCTGGGCGTGGCCTCCTCGTTGCAAGTCGTCGGGGTCGGAGTCCCTTCTCCGTTCGATAATGTTCAGATGATGTCTAATCTTACCCGGACATTCGATACCACTTAGATACATCAAGGTGTGTTCTTCTTCTTCGCGACACTCAGAGCATGCTAATTTATACGATTCTATATCGGCCAAGACATTTCATTGTTTACCCCCCCCTCCACCAACGTAACAAAATATATATATATATATATATATATATATATATATATATATATATATATACACACACACACACACACACTGGTGAGGCGAGTGCAGTGGAGGAACGGGCTTGTTTTAGCTGAGGATAATGACTGTACTTGAGTTTCTGTGTTGTCATGATTTACACCAATCCTAATACAAACAATTATTTTGCACAAATGTATTTGTAATATACAGGATATTACATTTTATAAACAATTGAAGTTGAAGATTTAAGCTGAAATTTTTTTTTTTTTTTTTTTTAATTTCAAAACTTCAAACAATTTCCTTAGGACATACACACGGGAGAGATAGGTGCATACCAGAAGTTTGGTACGATTTCACAAAAGTTTGAGGGAGTAGTTAGTTCAATGACGAGACAAGACGACAGACACTGCACAGAAATTATATATATATTGTTGCGGCTTTGTAAATAAAGGCAACCCCCCCCCCCCCCCCCCCTCACTACACCACAACATGTAGCCTCGCATAGTTAGTTATTTCTTATTAAATGTGAAGTATAGTCTCCTTCCCGGTGTTGGTATGCGTTGAGGCAGGCAGGGTAATGGTAGGCCTCGTTGCAACTTAAAGTGCCTCGTCATGGGCCTAGGCCAGGCCTTGCAGGCCCGAGGGAGGAGCTGGAGGGCGTTGCCGGTGAGCAGCGAACAGCCAATGGGAGCTGAAGAGAGTGGCCAAGGGTGACCAATAAGGGGCTGTCACGACACGTGACCCCAGGCTGCCAATGGAGGCCCGTGGAACGTTCGAATGGGGTGTCGGGGGGGGCTATAAAACCTGGCCCGGACTCCCCGCTCTCTCTCTCTCTGCCTCACTCTCTCTGCCTCGCTCTCTGTGACTCGTGCCAGGCTCCTGAATATAGATACTCTCTGCCTCGCTCTCTCTGACTTGCGCCAGGCTCCTGCATATAGACTCTCTGGCAGGCTGACGTTCTCTTGCAGATGCAGGCTGACACTCTTGCTGACCCTGAGATACGCTGTTCTTCTTGTCGGGTTCCTGCTATGTGCACGTCCTTGATCAAGCCCCCCAGCCGCGAACATCTCCGGCTGTGGTGTCCTGGGTTGGAGCGATCCTTGGGGGGTTTCCGTCCAACGAGCCCGCACAGGCAAGCTGCACGAAGCGGCCGCGCTTTGTATGCATTACCCGCTTCCTTCCCTTCCCCGAACGAATCTGAGGGCCCTTGTCTGGGAACCTAGGTAAGGCCGCTAAGATTCTCCGCTTTGTCCCTTTTCTGTGAATACTGTACGTTGTGAATAAATCCTGTGGTTTGGTTTCCAACCTGGCCGTTGGCCTAGCCCATCCTTTCCACATTGGCCTAGCATCGCCCCGAATTAAAATCGCTCGATCAGGTTCAATAGTGTTAACGGCACGAGTTAACTGACGCACAACCGCTCAGGCGTACAGTATCAGCGTGACTCGTGCGTTACATATTTTATATATATATATATATATATATATATATATATATATATATATATATATACATATATATATATATATATATATATATATATATATATATATATATATATAATATATATTGTTGCGGTTTTAGAACCCACAAAAAAAAAAAAAAAACCTTTAGAGGCCATTTTTCCCCGCAAAGCGGGGCTTGGCCTTTTTCGGGCACCGTGGTTGTTGTTGTTTTTTGGTCCCCTTTTTGAAGCAATGTTTTACGGCCGGATGCCCTTCCTGCCGCCAACCCTGTTTGTCGCCTTTTACGACAAACAGGGATTTACCAGTGAACTGGTACTCAATTAGCCGACCTCGGAAGGATGACAGGCTGAGTCAACCCCCCTGGTGTTAATTTAGCGATCAACCGGGATTCGAACCCAGGATCCTATGATCCTAAGCTGGCACCCTGACCGCCAGCCCAACACCAAGCTCACCAGGTTTTAGAACCCACACTTGTATATAAACTCTTGTAAATATCCCATCATTAAAAGGTTAAAGGTAGCACCCCTAGTTAGTCCACAAGCAACACGTAGGCCACCATAGGACTTCAGTTATTTCATTAGTATGTGTTTTAGATAAGGCCGTGTTTCCAATCGTTGAATCTGCGTTGCGTCAATCAAATAAGAAGTAGGCCCATTTCATTTCGTCCATTTTGCGACCTCCCTCTCCAAGCAACGCCATTACGCGCCTTTGTTAGCAGCGTTCGCTGCCTCGCTGGGCTTCCGCTCAAACGACGCCATAAGCCATGCGGTTAGGCCCGAGAAAAGGGGGCGGAGCGCCAAGAAGAAGGTGTGGCATGTCAACCAGCCGTCAAAGGCGTGGCCGGTAAGCCCTCACCAGCCAACCAGGGCTGAGGTGAGATCACCGACGGGCGTGGTTTTGAGGCGCGCGGAGCGATCTTGGCTCGCATTATATAAGCGCGAATGCAAAGCCCTTTCAAGGACTGCGCACACGGACTTGAAGGATTCGGATGGGAGAGCGCGCGTTGTAACGAACTTGTTGGAGGCAGCGCGATTACTTGGATTACTTGGAGGACTTGTCGGAGGCGCGCTTGTTGGAAAGATACGGCAGCGCTGGTTAAGGACTTATTCGCTGGCGCTGATTAAGAGGACTTTGGGGAGGGGGCGTGTAGCAGGAACGTGCAAATATTACGTACGAAGGACACCAGCTTCCCCCGTTATATAAACTGTCCGCTCGCGTCTAACTACGCGCGGAGCTGCCTGCCGGGTTTCGCTGCTGGACCGGAGCCTGGACTGGAGTCGACTGGAGCCTGGACCCTCTACCTGACCATCCACCAGCTACAATCCCCGTGTGAGTGTGTATGTTTGTCTGGGGTCCTAAGTTAAGACTGCAATAAGACTGCCCTGTGTTCTGCTTCTTCCTCTTCCTTTCCTGTACATCCTTTCGTTTCCTCTTCCTTCTGTATATTTGTGAATGTCAATGCCTTGTTCTTTCTTGGTTTCCTCTAATCCGATTGCAACCGTCCTTTCTTCCATTGGGTAAACGTGGCACGATTAGGAACCGCTTATAATCGGGTTTAGTCCCATTGTCAACGGCTCGGATCGCGGATTGCTATCCGCTCGGCATATTCCATCGTATCCGTGGTTCGAGCGGGAGTTATCTCCTTGCTTCACGGCCGGTGGTAGTACTTAGGTAATTGGACTAAGACTCGACCAACAACCCTATTTACCACCGACCGGAAGGAACGTTATAACTTCTAAGGACTCGGGTCGGCTAGCTAAAAAAAAGATAAGGGGATAACCCCCCCCCCCCCCCCCCACCCCCTTTGATAAGGTGTTGTAGTAGTAGATAGTAGCCGAAAACACCCGGCGTTGCCCGGTGTTTCATTCATTTGAATGAATTTACTACTATAATTCAGCTTTTACTCGCTGCCGAAGAAGATTGACTACTATAATTCAGCCCAGCTTTTAATTGTGAAATGGGCCCAGCCCGGCCGAGGCGGCCTCGACCGGCCTCGCCACCTAGCCTATAACCTTCCCGGGGCCCGTCGCAACATTTTTAGTTCTTTATGAATGAATTTACTACCATAATTCAGCTTTTACTTGCGGCCGTAGAAGATTGACTACTATAATTCAGCTCAGCTTTTAATTGCGAAATGGGCCCGGCCCGGTCGAGGCCCACCTCGGTCTCGCCACCTAGCCTAAAACCTTCCCGGGGCCTGTCCCGACATTTTTTGTATTAGAGGTTTCCTCCTATCTTTCACCGTTCAGGAGATTAGCTTGCGCAGACAAACGAACAAACGAACAAACAAACAAACACTTTCTTTTATATATATATAGATATGTATGTATGAATGAATTAATGAATGATCGTTTTAAGGCCATTTTTCCCCGCTAGAGCGGGTTAGTTAGGTTAGATATAGATATGTATATGTATATATATTATGGCAGTATTGGTTTAATTGATATATTGTATTATTTTGACCGAAAATAAATAGTTCCTATCTCAGCATAGCAATAGAACAAAAGTTGAGCTGTTTGGCATTCCCATCTGAGTGGTTATCTCATGTTGCTGGGAACCCATGTTCAAAATATTCTGTATTGCTTTGTCCATTGTGTTATAATGCCCTTGTAATTTGTGTAAAAGTGCACTGGTATCTCCTGTTCTTGTCCAACAAGATTTATGTAGATGCCTCTCCATGAGCCTTTGATCACTGCAGAGGCAAATGCCAAACAAGGGGTACCCATGCTACGCCCCCATTGTTCTCGAGACAACAAACACAACTAACCCCTGCCCCTTTCTAAAACCTCCACCTGCCCTCCCCCACCCCTTCCCCGATGGTAATTCCCATGGGGCCTGCACTGTCCTTGAAAGGTTTGGTCAGGATGAATTAAAGTGGTTAAATACATTGACCTTCCCAATATTCCAAATCCCTTCCCCTTGTATATTAAAATCTGTTAAAGCTAATAGTGTCTTCTCTTTTTTTATATAATTAACCCCTCATGGGGCCTACACTATCCCTACCAGGTTTTGTGGAAATCACTCACACCATTGGGGACTCCGTCCCTTTTCCAAGTCCCCCACAAATAAATAAAAGCTAATTTATTTTTAACCACAAAATCTTCACGAGGCCCCCATTATATCTGCCGCGTTTAATGGCCCGACAATGTTCTATTCTCAAGATGTAAGGGAATGGACAGGTAGACAAACAGAAAATGGAGTGTGACAATAAGGGCAGCTTTGCGTTTGTGACCGCTTTACCTGATTGGAGAATTGTTCACAAACGTGTGCCGCACATACACCAATGATAACAACAGGAAACTGGTAGCATTAAATGGCGTGCATAAGCTGGGAATCTGTAGCTGCAAAATAACTGCAAAGGGAACCCTAGCATTGTTTTGAGAGTAGAGAAAACTTCGGGCCTCCTGATAGTTTTACCCAGCTCCTTATAACCCAATGGTAACACTGA
This sequence comes from Myxine glutinosa, assembly GCF_964187855.1. NCBI lineage: Eukaryota > Metazoa > Chordata > Myxini > Myxiniformes > Myxinidae > Myxine > Myxine glutinosa. Next base: position 119,470,266 of record NC_136264.1, read on the forward strand.
AATGCTTGAACTGTGTGTTTTTCAAGCCTTCCAGCTGGAATACCAGAAATGTTCTCACCTGTGGGTTAAACATTTTGCTAATCTCTTGGGAATCCAAGCACCCTGTTCCCATCGAGATGTCATGGCATGGCCCCAGGTGCTATCTATCTGCAAGCTCTGGCTTGATTTGGCATGGGTTGTCCACATGTGAAGCCATGGTCTGTGAAATTGCGAGATTTGGGTGCCACGTGCCGCAGAGCTCTGGAGAGGACACGCACACACACACACACACACACACACACACACACACACACACACACACACACACACACACACATCCTGGCAATGACGTCCTCATACGCATCATGAATACATTGACATGAGATCAATTGCCGGACTTCCATTGTTGTTACCAACGTGCTTGATGCAGTGCATTGCTGGCATTTGCAAAACAGGACCAGAAGTGGATTTGTGGACAAGGTTCTGAGAGTCTTAATGAGAGTAAAAGAAGAAATAACGAGAGTAGCTTAAAGCAAATGAAAACGTGGGTGAATGAGGGTATATCTATATGGTATGAAAGGACACTAGGGTTGGGGGGGGATAACCTCTTGGTGGGGGTGGGGATTGAGGTGGGTTTTAAGTGAGATGGACACCTGCTAATCTAACCCGACTTCACGAACTTGGTAAATGGAATAATCTTTGTTTGAAAAGCCTTAAAGCGTGCGGTCTGAACAACTATCCTGTTCTTTGGTGCTTGTCATATTACGATGTTCATTTGCGAGCTTTGGGTCAATTTGACCAAATCTCTCACTCCTTGTTTTCTGCACTTAGCTGCACATGGAAAGCCATAAGAAAAACTTTTTATTGTTTGTACAGCCTTGTACGGGTGGGGTCTCCCCGGTTGTTTGACATAAAGATTGCTAATGGCATCACATGAAACGCTTTGTGGGACATTCTTTTGGAATGCCAAAGCCGCTTAATTGGTGGCTTTGAGCAACCACTTGTTGCACCTTCGAATCTAAGCTGTTTTTTTAAATTTTTTTTATTCTGTTTAGCCTGAGTGGGGGATGTATGTGGATTGTGCCATTGAATGCCATCCGCCCTGTTGTGATACACGCCGTTTCAGATGAATTGTTTGTCGGTTCAAGACGATCACACACTTTGCCGCAGATACGAGAGCTGGATGGAATCCCTCTAATCTTGGACAGCACAAGCATTGATGACAACAATCCATGTATCCTTTTACAGTTTGGTGTGTGTGTGTGTGTGTGTGTGTGTGTGTGTGCGTGCGTGCGTGCGTGCGTGCGTGCGTGTGTGTGTGTGTGCGCGCGCGTCTGTCCGTCCGTCCGTCTTGTCCGTGTGTCCTGTGCTTGCAAAGTTCTGTTTGCCAGATATGACAGGGATTTCTACTTTGGGTCGGTTTTACTTTTCTCCTCTTCCTACTTGTCGGTGTTCAGAGGCAGCAATAGATACATTTTATGAGGACAATACTCTGACATTTGGTAAAAGAAAATTGACATGTGTGGCATTGGGCTTAACGAATCACCGTGTTTGGTGTTCCCATTTGCCTTGAGTAGTAGGTAGTATGGTTCCCAAGGAGGAGCCAACCAAACATCAGCTGTCGACAGGTTCAAGGGAAAATACAAGTGGTTTATGGCATCCATCCATTGCTGGTGAAAGCAAAGGAGCTTGTCTTATTTGAAGTGACTTGAGTGGAAGCCAAACTGATTCTATCAAGCAAGGGAATATTTGAGTGGGACTCAGTTACAAGTTTGATTATTTCTCAGGTGTGTCTTTGCCTCTGATACAATGTCCCCATTGACTCAAGTATGGATTTCTAATTTGGCCTGGGTACAAACACACAATGGTCTATACGTTTTGTAAAGGTAGTTTTGTTTTTATTCCTGGCATCCTTTGAGAGGGGCTTAATGAAAAAGGGAATAGACTGAGGAGAAACATCTTGGCAGGTCAAGATCCTCGGGCCATTGCACTGATGCAATCTCGTTTCCACCAACGGAAGACATGTCCAGCTCGACTGATTTTTGGCCTTGCTGGCAGAGAGTTTGATAGGATTATTTGTGAGGTTTATCTGAACTGGAAGAGCATTATGTGGTTAAATTTCACACATTTTGAAAGCAAAGTTGGTGTGATGGTAACCAGGCTCCAGACTTAGTGGTGTAACTAAACTATGACGTTACCAGACTCAGTGGTGTGTGTGTAATGGTTAAATCGTTCGCTCTGAGTCTGGGAGGTCGGTGGTTTAAACCCCAGCCGAGTCACAACAAAGGCTTTATGAATGGTATGTGCTGCCTCCTTGCTGGACATTCAGCATTTAAAAGGACTAGTATACCCGCAGACTCCGGGAGGGGCAGGATAGGTCATTCCTCTTTGAGGTATATAGATTACAATCGATCTATGGTCGGGTCTCAAGAACATTTGGTGTGTGTTCATTTACCAAGTTTCTTGTGAAGAGATCGCCAAGTGGTTTAAGCATTTGATCAAGCACTCCATTCAAAACCGTTAAGGAACGGCTGGCTTGGCAAGTGCTAGCTAGCTGCTTGGTAAAGGAGCACAACCCGAGCTTCTCCCTTTCAGTTTTGTATGAAACAGCAGGAGCGAGTTTCAAATGTTCGCTACGAAAAATGCCACGGTAGCGGCAGAAAGGGCCATGTTATTAACCCAACATTTGTGGGTTATATAGAGTACCGTAGATCTTCGCTCAGTTCTGTCAGTAAACCTTACTTCACGGATGTTGCGATTCCTCCAAATTTCTTCATTTAGTGTTATAAAGAGCATTAGCGACTGTTAAAAAAGCTAAGCATATGTGTTTGTGGTTCATAATATTTTTACTTCCTGTAGAAGCCGTTGCTCCCACAGAAACGCCATTATAACTATAAGCTATTTATACACGTTATCACTGCAGGAAAAACGCCTTGGGGTAGTGGGACATTATTAGTATTAATATTGTTTTGTAGTAACATTAACAATATGCGATTATCATACATTTTGTTATTAAAAGCGTCTTTGCAAAAACGCCACGATAAAGCTAATTTAACATTTATATACATCTCAACGTGCAACCCCATTGACGGCAATGGCGGGAAAACTCGCTCGGGGGGGAGGAAACACCCTTGGGGAGGGGGGCAAATGAATGTGCTGCAACCTTCATTGTGTAACCCTTCGTCTTCTTGTCAAGTTTGGTTGAAATTGGATAAGTAACGCCAGAATGTATTGGCGTCAAAAATTCATCAGACAGACAGACACAAATGGCGTATTTTAGTATGCTGATAAGAGCATGGGAAATCCCCAAAGGTTGGCATCCGTGGGGAGGAGGAATTTCCTGCTTCGGAGAAAATTCCCCATGAGTGCTGTGAGAAAGGAGATTGTTGTGGCGTTGCGTTTACCCGTAGTGCCCTTGGAAGTGGCGGAACTTCCTCCAAGCTGTGTGTGTGTGTGTGTGTGTGTGTGTGTGTGTGTGTGTGTGTGTGTGTGTGTGTGTGTGTGTGTGTGTGTGTGTGTGTGTGTGTGTGTGTGTGTGTGTGTGTCAGCTCCACAATGAGCCTCAGACTCTGTTTAAAAAAAAAGAAAAAAGATTTAAACATTCATCCTTTGAGTGGTGATTATTGGAAAACTATCAAAATTGAGTGAGACTATGGAGGAGAAATGCTTCACTAGGAAGTACCAGCTTTTGAAAGTTGAGAAATCTTGGGATCTGCCATAATTATTCACATTTGACACTTGGGTTGCTCAAACAGTCTAACTCTGATACTGGTCCAATGAACTATTGAAAAGAAGATTGAAAAAATGGTTTGTTAAATTCCACGTATCTCGACAATATGCCAAATTATATGTAAATTACATCATAACAGAAACCAAAGGCTTCATCATTTAAAAAAATAATCACAATACACCATAATAAAAAATACTGTATTACAATAAAACAATTAAATACATTTTCTTTGGACAGAAGAAACATTTTTTAAACAATAAAACAATAATTTTCCTTCAACAATACAAGGATATAAAAATGAATAGGCATTATATAAGCTTAAATACATAGAAGGGAACGTCTGGAAGAAGAAAAAGTAGTGGAAGAGGAATGGCAGAACAAAAATAAATATAAAGAAGCATAGACAAGGATCAACGAACAAGGACAGGAGGAAAAGGAAATAAAATGTGTAGACAATGAAGTAATAGTTCAAAAACACACATTCACACATACCATCATTGCGTAGACACAGTTATGACAACACGGAATCCATCTTTAATTTAAAATGTGAACCAAGTAGGGTAAATCACAATTCTTCAAAAAATTCATTTCACAACAAAACTGAGATTTTGACTGTCTGTGTCCACCGAAAGGATCTTGAGTTATTAGCAGGAAAATATTTTCAGTCATGGTTACATTAACAAAGTCATGGTTCCCGATACGAACAACTGCCTGATATGGGGATCTCGCATGAATGACGTATTCACTTTGATGCATTTTCCAGGGTTTAAATTCATGTTGTTCCTTTTGAACACCTGGCTTGGCAAGGTCTTTTGCACAAATCCTGAACAGGTTCCCCTCAAGGATTTGCCTGTATGTGATTCCATTCATTGTTCCCTCTATCTTTACAAGTCTTCCAGTCCCTGCTGCTGCAAATCATCCCCACAGCATGATGCTGTCATCACCATGCGTCACAGTAGGGATGGTGTAAAATGGGCGATTAGCTGTGCTCGGTTTCTACCAGACGTAGCGCTTTGCATTAAGGCCAAAGAGTTCAATTTTCGTCTCATCAGACCACATAATCTTTTGCCTCATGCTCTGACTCTTTCATATGTCTTTTTGCAAACTCCAGGCATGCTGTCATGTGCCTTTTTCTCAGGAGTGGCCTCCTTCTGGCTACTCTCCCATAAAGCCAAGATTTGTGAAGGGCTGCAGAGACTGTTCTTCTGGCAGTTCTCCCACCTCAGCCATGGAACTCTGTAGCTCTGTCAGAGTGGTCATTGGGTTAATGATCACCTCCCTGACCAAGGTCCTTGCCCGGTTGCTAAGTTTGGTCGAATGGCCAGCTCTAGGATGAGTCTGGGCAGTTTCATATTCTTTCCATTTCCTCATGATGGAGCTCACTGTGCTCTTGGGAACTTTCAACGCTCTATAAATTGTTTTATACCCCTCCCCAGATCTATTCCTCCTCACAATTCTATCTCCGAGTTCTATGGACAGTTCCTTGTACGTCATGGTAGAGTTTCTGCTCTGACATGCACTGTCAACTGTGGGACCATCTATCTATAATTCCAGTAATCTCTGTCTGTACGTTTGTACGTTTGTACGTTTGTCTGTTTGTCTGTGACCGCTGTTTCTCGACAACTACCGGTCCGATATACTTGAAACTTGCCAGGTATATTGCTGGGGACCCGAGGATGTGCCTTTTCAAGGTTTTAAATTAATCGGACAAGTACTTACCGAGCTATGGCGATTTAGCCGTTCGCCGTTCGCTTTGGCGTTGCGAATGGACCAAACCATTCATGTAAATAGAGGGGGGGGGGGGGGGGTTCTGTGGTCGTTCGCTTTGGCTTTGCGAATGGACCAAACCATTCATGTAAATAGAGGGGGGGGTTCTGTGGTCGTTCGCTTTGGCTTTGCGAATGGACCAAACCATTCATGTAAATAGAGGGGGGGGTTCTGTGGTCGTTGCGAATGGACCAAACCATTCACATCGAATCACATCGAATGGACCAAACCGTTCGCTTTGGACCAAACCATTGCATGTAAATAGAGGGGGGGGGGGGGGTTCTGTGGTCGTTGCGAATGGACCAAACCATTCATGTAAATAGAGGGGGGGGGGGGTTCTGTGGTCGTTACTGCCACGTGGTTTCAAAGTTTTTTTTTTTGTTGTTGTTGTTTGCACGCATGTTTTTTTGCACCCACGTACGGGCACGCCCTAGGATGTTTACACACACACACCCCTACACAAATTTTTTTTTTTTTTTTTTTTTGGCAAGGAACGGGCACCCACGTACGGACACGTCCTAGCTTATATATAGTACGGGCATGCCCTAGTATATAGAAAGGTGTGTTTCTTTCTAAATCATGTCCAATCAATTGAATTGGTCACAGGTGGACTCCAGTCAAGTTGCAGAGACATCTCAAGGATGATCAAAGTAAATTGGATGCACCTGAGAACATAGAAAAAGTGTTGGATACTTATTGACTCGAGACATTTCAGCTTTTCATTTTTAATTATTTTGTAAAAAAAAAAAAAAAAAATTTCCACTTTGACATGATGATGTATTATTACGTGTCGATCAGTGACAAAAATATCAATTTAATCCATTCTAAATTCAGGCTGTAATACAACAAAATGTGAAAAACGTCAAGGGGTGTGAATACTTTCTGAAGGCACTGTCAGTGTAGGTGTAGGTGTATACTACCTGGCCTATGGAAGACTTTGCATGCAGAACCATGACTGTTGGTCATTGTCCTGTACCTTGCCCCGCCCCCAACCAGGCAGTAAGAGAGTAGAGGCCAAAAAATGCAGACAGGGTTAAGGTGGGTGGATTTTCTTACCTGAGTGTTTCCAAGCACTTTTGCTGACGTACATCGCATTGATGTTTATGTAACCCTTATGTCTCCGACATTTGTCGGATTCTCCATTGACGTTTGTCTGCAGTTATACAGTGATAGCATTGACATTGACACTGATAATTTATCAGGGAACCAGTGAGAATCTTTTTGGGTGGTTATTCGAGTGGGAGGGGGAGATTCCTGCCTTGTAACATCACCATCTCTGCTTGGTGTTGAAACAATTCTTCCTGACGCAAGGATAGAGTAAGAAGAGAATGTGGTTTGGATCGCTCGCCTGCCTTTATAATTGCCGAGCAGCAAAGTCCACGCTCTTTGTATCGTGGAGCTTGGGTGGCAACGGAAAGCAGCATCGCCGACGAGGTGGAATTGCTAAATGTATTGAGAAGGCCAAGTGATCTGACAGCCCACCCCGCCCCATTTGCAATTAAGCGGGCCGAGCTGCAGTTCCCTGAATGGGGAGTTCGTGCGGCCTCAGTGTTGCTTTCAATGGCTTCCCTGTGTGGCCTGCAGCCACTCCCCTGGCCATGTTTGCAAAACTGGGGCAGTCGCCTTGCCACTCTCAATCATGCGGCATGGCTGCGTTCAAAAGCTAAACCCCTTTGAGCCCTTTCACATGGCATCGCCACTCCCATCCCTCCATACTCACCCTCTCCCCCCTCATCCAAGCCACAGGTGTTGCATGTAAGAGGTCGGAGCCATTGAGAAGATTTTCACACGCTGCCTAGGAGAGAGATGTCCTTGTGTGGCTGTTCCCCCACCCCCTCTCTTAATTCATTTTTTAAATCTCCCAATCTGATTTATTGTATTTTTCCCAAATATTTTTCTTTTCCCATCTTCCCTCTCCCTTTTTTTTTTTTTTTTACTTCTTTTCCTTGTGCTCATCCTTGGTCTTCTTCTCACCAGTTATTGTCCTCTCCTCAAGCTTTGGCTTGTTCTATAGTTCCCATTGTGTCATCCAGATGAAGCTGTTGAGACAGAGCACTGTCTAACACTGGTGTCCCTGTGAACTTGGCCATTGAATGCACGTGACCATTGCACGCTGATCCTTTTGCGTGGTGGTTCCACGGCGGTCTTGGTGATGGGCCTCCCTCGATTGATGATTCCATTTGGTTTAATTGAGGATTTCTTCCCCTCTGAATTCACCCACGTCTTGCGAGTGATTAATTTGCTCATTATGGAAATCCTATGTGTTTGTTGTACAGATCGTTTTATTTGCCCTTTCTTTTTGCTGTCTGAAATGTATCTGTTTCTTACGTCTTTGCTTGTTTTCCAACTTGCTCTTTTATTTCTACATTTGCTTTGTTCTATTTGCTCGATAGGAAATCTATAAGGCTCTTTGCCAAACATTTGTTCGTACAGGAGTAATTGTCTACAGACGCCTTGATGAGTGTATGACATGATGAACATTGACTTTGACTGAAAAGGTTTTTGTGTTTTAAATATCTTTGCATTTGTTGTCCTTTGGCTTTAAGTCGGGAATCTTTAAAAAAAAATCTAAACAACTTACATATTGATCGTATTATTTTGCTGATAAAGCCACCAAGGCAGAAACATCACTGTTCAGGCCCAGTGTTAATGTGACCTTGTGAAATCCCATTGATTAGTTACCCTCGCCAGAGGAGAGGGTATATTGCATTTGAGTCTGTTTGTTTGTCTGCTTGTCCGCACAAAATAAATATGATTTTCTCTGCAACCGTTGGTTCGATTGACAGGAGAATTTCACCATGGGTGCAACTCCCTCATGGTGAAACTGCCAAAATCTAGGCTCTCTGCTCACCTTCACTCTTTCATTCCCCTTTTATCCCGCCTCTGGAACAAACTTCCCCCACTCCCTTAAATCCCACTCCTCCCTCCAGGTCTGTAAAGCAGCTGTTCACCACCATCTCTTATCTTCCCCCATCCAAAACCTTGATCTTTTCTACCCCCGCTAATTCACCCCAGATCCACTTTTTTGAAATTCCAACTTCTTTCCTGGAAGTCCTTGCAGTGTCCATATGTTTTATACCTCTCCCACCTCCCACCAAGCCCTCTCCCTCCCACAGTTCTCTCGATGTCCCTGCTCTCAAATGTTGTTTGTGTCCTTCCCCCTCTCTCCCCATCTTGTCTACCGCTCCCCTTATTTTGTGTTTTGTGTCGGTTTGATTTTTTGTGTGATTAATGTTAGCTCTTTCACGAGCCTCGATCTTGTGTGTGTGTGTGTATATATATATATATATATATATATATATATATATATATATACGTATATATATAAACTCCACCTGTACAATTTTTTAGTGATAATTATGACGTCATCGGTCACGTGGTTCGGCCGCCATCTTGGAAAAACCGAAAAACTTTGCACCTCTATCTCCGAAAGCGCTGAATCAAAAAATTTGAGACATGGCTCATTGTAAAGAACTCTCCATCGGGAATAAAATGTTAATGATGATGTCATATGTGCCTCCATTATGATGTCATAATTCGACAAGTACAAAACTTCATCCGATCAAGATGAAATTCCTTGAGCATAATCTAAGAATAAATTAGTGGAGAAAAAAAATAATGCTGATGTCATCTACACGTGGTTCGGCCGCCATATTTGTTTTAACACAAAAGCCTTAAAAACCACTGAAAATACATCCTGGTGAGGGTTTGCAATCTCTGATTGCCCTTTTTCTGGTTACCTATTGTACCTTTTTTGTATGTGGTTCATAGCAATTACCTGTGGAAATTTCTACCCACTTTCCACTTTTTTTCCTCCCTCCACCCTGCCGCATGTCTTCCTCTCCACCCCTCCCCTCCCCAGCCACATGCATTTCCACCCGTCCTCCGCTGCCCGAGTCTTCCGCCCCTCCTGTGTCCTCCTCCCCTCCCCCACCTTCCATGTCGTCCGCCCCTCCTTGGCCTCCTGTGTCTTCCCCCTCTTGTAGCTTACCCTCCCTCCCCCGTTGCCCATGTTTTCCACCTGTCTGTGTCTTGCGCACCTCCCCCCACTGTCTTGTGCGTATCTTAACTCCCCCCGCCCCCCACTGTCTCGTCCGTGTCTTCTGGCTCTTCCCCTCCTCCCCACCCACTGTCTTGTCCGTCTGTCCCCCCCCCCCCTCACTGTCCGTCCAGTCTTCCTCCCCTCCCCCCCCTCCATCCATCCGTGTCTTCTGACCCTGCCCCCACGCTGTCCGTCTTTGTCTTCCGCCCCTCTCCCATCGCCATCCATCCGTGTCTTCTGCCCCTCCCCCCACGCTGTCCGTCTTTGGTTTCCGCCCCTCTCCCCTGCCGTCAATCCGTGTCTTCTACCCCTGCCTCCACGCTGTCCATCTTTGCCTTATGCCCCTCCTCTCCACCACCCCTACCTCTACCGGTCATCCATGTCTACTGGCCTGCCGTCTCTGTTTATTCTGCCCCTCCCCCAGTCATCTGTCCGTGTTTTCCACCCCTCCTCCTGCTGTCAAGGTGGAATTACTGAGTTCTCATATTCTCACCCTTCCCTCTCCCTTTTATACCTATTCTTTCCTTTTTTTATCCTGCTCTTCCCATTTCTGTCTTTTATTTAAGCATCCCCCTTTAGAATAGGGGGACATTTATAGCTGTTGTAAGGTTTATTTCTACAATTGGTGCCCCAATTTTTAATGGTACCCCAGAGTTTCTTAGATCCCAAGGAGTCCTAAATCACCATTTAGGTTTTTGGGTTTTTCTCTTCCTGCACTCCCATTTTCCGATTCTGAGATTTATCTCGGAACCGGCTGGGACTTTCTGAATGAAATTTTGCGTCAATAATTGGAGCATAAAGTTTTCAGGGTCGATGTTTTGTTTTTTTACCTTGACCTAATTTAAGGTCATGACCGAATTATAGACATTTAAATATTTTTCGCAACAACTCGACTAGGTTTGTCTGATCATAATGGGATTTCCCCCTCTAGATAGCCTAGAGCTCTAGAGCAAGGTGCATTTTCACTTAATTTACATCATAACCTTCCGAGTTAAAGGTCATCAAATGGTGGTTGGAAAAAATAACATGGTCAAGGTCAAATGGCACTCTAAAAACAAAACGCCACTTTTTTTTTTGTCATCAATCAATTTTGCCGATGCGGAATCTCAGACCGCTTAGCCTTCCAAAATGTTCTTGCATTATAGTAGTGTACCTGCATTGAAGCCGTGCACCTGATGTTTAATTAGTCTTTGGCCTACTTTTTCTGAAAAATAAAAATTATTAGTAATCTGTCAACACACACTGAATCAAGCCTGTCAACACACACTGAATGAATGAATGAATGAATGGTCGTTTTAAGGCCATATTTCCCCGCTAGAGCGGGGGTTAGCCTTGCGGGCCCCATGACAATCATGGTTCCCTGTTTGAGGCAATGTTTTTATGGCCGGATGCCCTTCCTGACGCCAACCATTGGTCACGCTCTCACGATGCGCAGGGATACCGTGTACCTATTCTAAATCGGGGTACACACCGTGATCATTCATCCCAGCAAGCTGGTACTCAATTTGCCGACCTCGGAAGGATGACAGGCTGAGTCAACCCCCCTGGCATTAATTCAGCGATCGACCGGGATTCGAACCCAGGATCCTAGGATCCCAAGCCGGCACCCTAACCGCTAAGCCAACACCAGGCAACACTAAAAAAAATTAAATCCTAAAAAAATTAACGTTGCATAATTTTTGAACGGCCCCATACTGGGGTTACGCAATCCATGACCGTGTGACGAATTCGCTTGTACTGATGTAACCGTAGCGGAGGCTGTCAGGACTGAGAGGTGTCGAATGAATCTTTTAATAGCACATTAAAGGTGTTTCCCAATTGGCCTGTTACTGGATTTTGTTTGTAGGTTGAGACCACAGTACAGTCAATCTTGTTTTTCCAAGTGTCCCTCTGTTGTCCATCCATCTACTCTGGTGTTGGTGTGTTTCCCCACTTTTTGCCCTGTTCTTTCTGTTCTGTTTTGTCGCTCTTCCACGAGTCTTGACTTTGTATACAATAATTTGTACTTTTACACACTTTAAATTAGTTTTATGAAGTGCGCATATTATTATTGTCGTGTGACCCGTGGTTAAGACCCCAAGAGTACGAATGACTGAACCAAGCTTTAACTCTGAGGTGTACTTCGAACTTGGCGGGATTATGTTTTCACGCGCGCGGGAAGGTTTGAGGCCTTATCTGATTGGAAACACACAGGGTTATTCCGAACCCACAAAACAAAGAAACGAACCAGGACAGAAAAGTAAAATTTAACAAATGATGAATTTATTAAAAGTAATTGTAGACCAACTAAAATGAATGTGAGGTAAAAACGATTCCCTAATTTAAGACGTCTCCAATGAGACTCGTATACAAACAAGGGGGAAACGAAAGTAAAAGAAAATAAATAATGCTTTGGTAATTGGCCGGCATTCAGCTTTGCATCCCCAAATGGCTGATAAGGAGTCCAGTCGTCGTCCAGGAATGTTCGGATGACGTCGGCGGTCGTGAGGCAGGATTTACGTGCCGATGGGCAAATGTGCTGGGTGTTGGTTAGCCCTGGCGGCGTTGTGAGCGAATGAGTCCATTTGTTGTAGTTGTTGTTTGGCGGGCTTTTTAATTGTAGTAAAGACGGAGGGAAGATCACAGGGGCAAATTACACTCTGGGGAATTAACCTTTAAGCCCTATAATTACTTAACACAAAGCCATGTCCCTCATGGCAACATAAAAACGCTCTTACCCGGACAGACGGCCTACTTACGTACACCGAGATGGCTTCACGCGGCATAAGAAGCATGCTAAACCTACACTATTTGATCTCGACTAAGGTATTTAATTGTTTACCCCCCACAAACGTAACATTATGTAATGCGCAACAGAAAAATGCTTTTTTTTCCTTTTTTTTTGGAAACGGAAGATTCAAGGCCTGAGGGTTACCATGGGTATAGTATATCTATATGTGTTTAAGCAGTAAAGGAAAGTCGCCCTGACTAATGAAGCCGCACCGAGATGGAAAATAAAGAAACTGTCAAACCAAGAAATTGGTATGGGGTAAACACTGCAAGTTCTGCAAACCAATATTGTGCTTTACTATGGTCTCAAACCATTGATCGTACTCTTTAAACCCAAAATGTTGACCATTCTCTATGCCTGTCAAAGTTAAATACAGCACTTGTCTGATTGTCTCTTGCTTCATGTAGCCTCGTGACTGCTTGGCCTCGTGATGCTGGCACACCAATAGTGGAATTTATTCCACTCTTTGCTGCTGCCACTTTTGCCTCGTTTGCCATTTCATCCAAAAACCAAGCCCCAATACATTATGTAGCTTCTGGCATGTAATTATGAAATAATTAATAGCATGCAATTTGAAATTTTCCTTCTAAATGTGTTTTCATGCCTGCTGTCATGTAGCAGGATCATTGAGCTTGGCTGCTGTCCAACATGAGGTGAAAATGGACTCGCAGAAGAGCTCCAAACATGATAGAGCACAATACTCTGATCCGGGGAATGATAGCTGGTATTTGCCATGGCTCGTAAGCACGGTCTGGTCGACAGGCCGGATTATCTGAGGCCCAGAGGGCTTTTTTTTGGATACGAACAAGCGGCTCAGACTTAGGTTTTGCATTCCAATGTGCCTATCAGCAGAAGCCAGTTTTAAACCTGTAAGTGTACAGTAGGGGATTGTCCTGTCATTGGTTAATGCATTTGCCATCTTGTGGCTTTTTCTTTGGCAGGAAGATTCAAAATGACATTGTTGCTATATGTGCTGGAAGAGTGCTTGGGAAAGCAAATAAACAACCCATCCTCCCTCCCCCCCCCCCCCCCCCCTCTCCCTTCCCCCCCACCTGCCCCCTCTGGTTATAGTTCATTGGGCTTGTGCATATCTATAACATCATTATAATGCATTATGACACTTAGGATATGGGATTTCAACCTTTGGCCTCAAAATCATCACAGTAAGTGTAGCAAGAATAAGGTGGGAATAGAAGGAGGAGGTAGGGGGTTGTGGGGCGTTGAGGGCTGCATCCAACCTGGGCACAACCTGGATGGGGGACTTGGGGGAGGTCCGGTGTAAAATTGAGTGTCATTCATGTAATTTCAACAATCAGGTCAGTAATTAAAATTAGGACTGGCCTCAGCGAATCTATCATACGAAAATGATTGACAGTTCCTGTGCTGCACCTTTTTGCCGGAGAGCTTAGACCCCACATGCTTGTTTTCCCCCAAATTCACTGCGCAAAACGATTTTCACATTATGACGGTCAATGCCACAATAAAAAAAAAGTCGCAGCCGTGTCCGAAGGAAGCTGTTCAGATTGGCATTTTTAATATGAAATAGGCAAAGCATAGAAACACATGAAACCCATAAGAATTAACTATTAAAACCCTTTAGAATCACCCTTTAGAATCACCCTTTAGAATTACCCTTTAGAATTACCCTTTAGAATTACCCTTTAGAATTAACCTTTAGAATTACCCTTTAGAATTTTTTATTTTTTTATTTTTTTTGTATACAAGATCGAGGCTCGTGAAAGCGAACATTAATCACACAGAATTACACTTTAGAATTACACTTTAGAATTACACTTTAGAATTACCCTGTATAATTACCCTTTAGAATTACCCTTTAGAATTACCCTTTAGAATTACCCTGTAGAATTACACTTTAGAATTACCCTTTAGAATTACCCTGTAGAATTACCCTTTAGAATTACCCTTTAGAATTACCCTTTAGAATTACCCTGTAGAATTACCCTTTAGAATTACACTTTAGAATTACCCTTTAGAATTACCCTTTAGAATTACCCTGTAGAATTACCCTGTAGAATTACCCTGTAGAATTACCCTTTAGAATTACCCTTTAGAATTACCCTTTAGAATTACACTTTAGAATTACCCTTTAGAATTACCCTTTAGAATTACCCTTTAGAATTACCCTTTAGAATTACCCTTAAGAATTACCCTTTAGAATCACCCTTTAGAATTACCCTTTAGAATTTTTTATTTTTTAATTTTTTTTGTATACAAGATCGAGGCTCGTGAAAGCGAACATTAATCACACAGAATTACACTTTAGAATTACACTTTAGAATTACACTTTAGAATTACCCTTTAGAATTACCCTTTAGAATTACCCTTTAGAATTACCCTTTAGAATTACCCTGTAGAATTACCCTTTAGAATTACACTTTAGAATTACCCTTTAGAATTAACCTTTAGAATTACCCTTTACAATTACCCTTTAGAATTACCCTTTAGAATTACCCTTTAGAATTACCCTTTAGAATCACCCTTTAGAATTACCCTTTAGAATTACCCTTTAGAATTACCCTTTAGAATTACCCTTTAGAATTACACTTTAGAATTACACTTTAGAATTACACTTTAGAATTACCCTTTATAGTGTAGCAGCATAGCAAATCTGTTGTGCATTTTGTGATACAAGCACCAAATTTGGCACAAATGTACATTAATATGTTGCGAACATTTTCAGATATTGGGCCACTTGAAATTCCGTAATTTTTTTTTTCAAATTTTTTCAAATTTCGTAATTTCAAATTTTTCGGGTGACACCGTCACAATTTCGGTCTTCGAGGCCGGCCGATATAGTGGGGCGGCTTAGTCCAAATATTCAAAAGAATTGTGCATTTTGTGATACAAGCACCAAATTTGGCACAAATGTACATTAATATGTTGCGAACATTGTGTGGTCAGCAATGAAGACGAGAGTCTGAATTACATGTATGCAAAAGACCTTGTGAACCAGTGAAGCAAATACACGGGTAAGCATGAATTAAATCTAGGGCATGATATAATTTCCATGATGTTTACCTCTACACTCAATGGTGGAAGGAGGTAATGTTTTGATCCCAGCTTGTCTGTATGTCTGTTTGTCTGTTAGTCCACAAAATTCCAGACAAAGCTTGTAGTAGTGGTAGTTGTAGTGGTAGTGGTGATAACAGAAATTGTTATATAGAACTGAACTTATATTATTATTATATGCAGAAAATAACTTCATTTCTATATGCCCTGCAGTGGACAGGTTAATTGGTTTATGCACTGAAGGGGTCACCCTGGTGTGCACTGCTGTGTTCTGCCTCACTGAGTTGTTCAGGTATGATGTACTCAGCACAAGCTTCCGGTCGGCCCGGAGATGGGGGTGCGGGGCCTGTCACGGAACTTCAAAACAAACGGCCTGCCGGGGCCGCCCAAAAGTCGGGCGTGAGGGGGGCGTCCACTAATGGAACGCCTCTCGCTTCCCAGATCGAGGGCCACGTGGTCAGGAGAACCTCGTCCCTTCCGGTCACACTTTGCCTATCGGCCGGCCTCGAAGACCGAAATTGTGACGGTGTCACCCGAAAAATTTGAAATTACGAAATTTGAAAAAATTTGAAAAAAAAAATTACGGAATTTCAAGTGGCCCAATATCTGAAAATGTTCGCAACATATTAATGTACATTTGTGCCAAATTTGGTGCTTGTTTCACAAAATGCACAATTCTTTTGAATATTTGGGCTAAGCCGCCCCACTATTAGAATTACCCTTTAGAATTACCCTTTAGAATTACCCTTTAGAATTACCCTTTAGAATTACCCTTTAGAATCACCCTTTAGAATTACCCTTTAGAATTACCCTTTAGAATTACCCATTTTTTATTTTTTTATTTTTTTTGTATACAAGATCGAGGCTCGTGAAAGCGAACATTAATCACACAGAATTACACTTTAGAATTACACTTTAGAATTACACTTTAGAATTACCCTTTAGAATTACCCTGTAGAATTACCCTTTAGAATTACACTTTAGAATTACCCTTTAGAATTACCCTTTAGAATTACCCTTTAGAATTACCCTTTAGAATTACCCTGTAGAATTACCCTGTAGAATTACCCTTTAGAATTACCCTTTAGAATTGCCCTTTAGAATTACCCTTTAGAATTACCCTTTAGAATTACACTTTAGAATTACCCTTTAGAATTACCCTTTAGAATTACCCTGTAGAATTACCCTTTAGAATTACCCTGTAGAATTACCCTGCAGAATTACCCTGTAGAATTACCCTTTAGAATTACCCTTTAGAATTACACTTTGGAATTACCCTTTGGAATTACCATGTAGAATTACCCTTTAGAATTACCCTTTAGAATTACAGTTTAGAATTACAGTTTAGAATTACCCTTTAGAATTACCCTTTAGAATTACCCTTTAGAATTACCCTTTAGAATTAAACACGGTCGGTTAGAAAGCTTCTTCATTTTCGTTTTTAACGGACGGACATAGCCAAATATTGAAGTGGCTTCACAGCTTAAAAAATTGCAATTCTTAAACAAATTGATATAAAAAGATTATTTGTAAATACATGCACTTTCAGTGACCTCAGCGAGTACCCTCACGATAATTTGTCACGTAAATGCTACACAACTCTTTTTCATACTTGTACACATATCTATGACATTGCTTATTTACGATTGGACACCCAACATTATATCAACTTCTTAAAAATAAAAAAACAACCAGTGATCGATCATGGTTCGTGTCATCTTGCTATGTCAGCACCTATTTTACACGTGTGAACAAATTATTTACTACTAGTAGTGCGGGAGCCCAGAAACATTTGTTTCACATCTCGAGTACAAAAGGTTTGAGGCCTGGAATATATGCATCTATGATAGGAGACCCCAAAAAGGCAATTCTTAAGTTCTGCAATTCTGCACAGCAACCAGGGGGCGCCACCAAAGACCCCTAAATGTGACTCTTAATTCACAATTTGAGTACATCTTTCAAACTTGTCTTAAAATGTTCTCTATAGGAGTGGAAATCAGAATTCCCAATTCTTAAGTTTTCAATTTGTGTATTAGGTCGCTTAAGAACGACCTAATTAATGCTAATTAACGCTAATTAGCATTTTTAATTCACAATTTGAGTACATCCATGAAACATATGGCAATGTATTCCTTAGGTCATCCTAAATCAAGATCAGTCATTCTTAAGTATCCATTTCATGTATTAACCCACTTAAGAATGCACACTGACAAAAAGGAGAAACATAGATTGTATACAAACACAATGTTTTATTTTTTTATAAACTACACAAAAATGTACTTAGTATGCATGAATTATGCTTCAAAATCAGATCATAGTAAGTCATGTAGTAAATTGGCGTCCTGGTTCTACCGCCCATCAACAATTAAATCTCAAATCTCGGAACAAAAAACAATTTTTAATGTTAATTTTATAAAAATTAATACCTAATGTCTAACTTTTACTCTATTAGCGATATTGCTCTTTTATCTCTGACTATCGCTTATAAACTATTTAACATGTTTAAGCTAATTACCCTGAACTAAAAACAAATTTTAATGTATGTAAAAACTCAACTAACTATATCAACGAAAAATTATTGAATTTATCTCAAACATCAACATGATTGTATATAGGGCCTATGTTGTTTTATCCAACATTCCTAACATTATTTTGCTTAAAATTTCAAAAACATTACAAATTCCCTGTCAGGATGCTTTGGATATGTACCGTACTGAATATAATCGTATGAACAGGTTTGGTCGATTGTAAACCTACACATCACCATCATCACCATCTCCTTCAACGTCCTCTTCATCAGAAGATGACTGCGCTAGGACCTCATCATCGTCAGCATCAGCTAATTCTTCATCATCTGGAACGAGCGACTCCGGAAGTTGGTCTCCCTCAAACCAGATGGGTTTATATTGATCTCCCACTAGTTCCCATCCGTCATCCTCTGATGGGTGTTGCTGGATGATTGGCTGGTCAGCATTGGCCCACATTCTTGAAACAAGCGATACACGCTTTATGTGGGCAGCAACCTCTCTTTCGCATGGAGGAATACTACTGGCATCAGCTCCCTTCAGCTTTTCAAGTGGGTTCTTTCCTCTTAACTTGGGCTTGTAAATTCTTTCAAAGGTCTTGAACCTGTAGGCGTTTAACGTTTCCTTCGACTTCTCTTTGGCTCCATACATTATAGCAGTGAATTTCAAGAGTGTGTCCTTGCATTTCTCGCTTGGCAGTCCATCTGTTGACAAAGCTTTGAAAGCTTGCTGTACATCGGGCATCTTTTCCAGCTTATTAAAGGGCTGAACCTTGCCCTTTCTTACAAATGCTGCGGTGTAATCCGAGCCGGTAAAGGCATGGAAGGCAGGGAGGGAACTGCACAGTTGTGGTCCCAGTGACTTGGATATCGCTGTTAGGTCAATGAGCCTCCGATTACGCTTGGATGTAGTACCGACATCCATCCAGATGTGGCTGCTGAATTTCTCACAATGATAGAGCAGAATAACAGCTATGTCCGTGTCTGAGGCGCGTATTGCTACATTTCCATTCGAGGTGTCTGCTGCCTTTGCATGCATGCAGATCTTGGTATCCGCTTCTTCATGGTTGTTACTGAGCATGTCTACGGTATCTCGCTTGACCTCTCCTTCGCTTACGTGGAAATGGAAGCACTGGCCTGACGGAACATCTAGGAAGACATCACAGGTCCCAAGTATATGAGCGTATGCTTGATCCTGCCATTCTCTTGCAAGAAAATCAGGAAGTTCCCGTTTGAATGACCTGGACGTTAGCGCTTTGCTGATATCGTTGGGCCTTCTTTGTGCTGGACCAGTAATAATGTAGGATCTGCTGTCCTCGGCTGTTGTCCCCCGTCTGGCTCTTTCTGCATCCTTCAGTGACGGTTGAGGGTAATCATCAAAGGCTACGTGTACCCGGACTTTGGACAATGACAATACTTGGTAGAGTATGCTCCTCGCTAGACCTCCATATGTGGGTGGTAAGTTTGGAGGTAGGGTGTGCAGAAGATATTGTCCATCTACTACGTATGCATTGATCTGTTGAGGTCCGTCTCCTTTGATCTCCTTGCTCTCCAGTAAGTTAAGCAACTTACTTTTATCTGTCTTGACCATGCTCTCATCAGGATTGCACATCGTGAGTGGTACTGGTGTAAGGGGATATTGGAATATATGCTGCAGGTCAACATCACGCTTTGATGCAAGGATTATTAGGCGGCCCATCAAATCACGAGTACACTTCAGAACTGCCACTTTCTTATCTGGTGTTCGTCTATTTCTGGCACATTCGTCTACGAATGTTTTGAGAGGAGCTTTCTTTATGGGTTGTTCAAACCTACTGTCATCGGCCTCGCATGCTGTGATGAATGCCTGGTGTAATGTCCTTCCACTTGCTGGCACATTCAGTAAACTTTCGCGGACTGTTTCACTAGTTGCCCTTCCTGTATGGATGTTGTACAACATGGTATCTGCATCTGTTTCGTTCCCAAACGGATTGCAACTATCCTGGATTTGTTTCACCATGGTTTTCACATCTCTATCGTCACGTTTTATTCGTGCAGGTCTCAGTTCAGCAGTTGTGTCTTCTTTGACTATCAGCCCAGCCATTTCGTGGAGTAGACTAACGAATGAAGCTCTAGTGGATTTCGTAAGCATCCAGCGAAGTCGTGCCGCATAATTATTCGTTGAAGAAGTGAATCCAGTTCTTCTCGAAGCTGCATCCGCGTTAATCGTCTGTTCTAGAGTCAAGTCGACCGGGCATCTACTGAATGGATGTTCTGTTCGTCGTACAGTAAAGACGCCTGCTTCCAGTATTTGACGTAGGCCAGGATGGCTGTCTTCCATGTTCATCAAATCGAGTTGGAACTTTGTCAGCCACCGACTGTAATTTACATGGTTTGTAGCAAAGAACAGTCCAATGAGTCCGGTCAGTGAGTATGTATAGAGATCGATATCATTCGTTCGAATCGCCCGTTCGAGCTCGTGGTATTTATGAATGTAATCTATATACATTCTCCAAAACTGGGCGGTTGCACCATGGCCTCCAGATCTTGTCACTTGGGTATATGCTTCATACGCGGCTGTGCATGCTTTGAAGACGTCCGAGTCTAGTGCAGACTGAAGCTGCTCCCACGTGGTCAGTTGAATGCTGCTTATCAATGCTTCTGTTTCTTCTCTGTGTGGGTAAGAGTCTAAGAAGGATGAGAAGTGTAGCATCTCAAGAGCAAGGGCTAGTATGGGGTGCAATCTCTTGCACCTGTTGAAATGTTTCCCCGTCAAAAATCCGTTTAAGGATCCGGTTGCAAGTACCTCAGATTCAGTCAGCATTTCTGGTCCTCCAGAGTTGGACAGGAGTTTCCCAATAGCCTTGAAGAAAGCCATTTCGATGTGGAATGGGCCTAACATTATGAAAATGTTATCAAATTTCGGTTTCTCAGTCACTTGTATTTGAAGTGCCGGCTTGGCTGCGCCCAGATCATAACTGACTATTCCGTATTTCTGTCCCGTCTCATTAGCACACCTCTGCGTGATGAGGAGAGTCTCCTGCACGACCTCTAGGCTGGTGATAGGCTGGCGTAAGTTTGGCATATATAGAACCTCTTGTTTTGGAAGGTGGTCACTGCAAATGCTTGCATTAAACCCAACCCACATAATAGGCAATACATCATTGCCAATGGCATGGCTCATCATCCACACGAGGTCCAGGTGGCGAGCCTTGTTGCTAACATCTGGAAGGCTGTAGACTGCAGTGTTTTTGTAACTGAACTTCGTCATCTTTGGTATCTTCCTATATGGCTGGAGTGCAGTATCTGTACTCTCAAGGGTTCTCTTCCTTTTGCCTGTCTTTACTTGCCGAGCACTAGTTGAGGTTGAAACTGCCATGACAGCAGATGCTTCACGTTCTTCATCAGGTGCTGGCACATTTTGGTACAGAATACCCATGGTATCGTGCAGCGAATTGGCTCCAGACATGGTTTGAGTCATCTCATCGAAATTGTCGAAGGCTAATCCGACTGGTTTACCTACGACTGTTCCTTTTGGACAAGCAAGCTTCTGTTCTTGAATGGATTCAGCTGTGGCAGTTTCAACTTCTTCCAATGTGTTGTAGCTTAAACAGTGACCAAACCTGTTCAGGACTTGAACCATTTTTTTACTGCCAGTGACCGACTTAACACTCATACCAAGAGCTACATGTTTTGCAGGTTTTGCGCGACCCCGTTGTACAATGAACAAGGCATCCTGACTAGACGAATTTGCGCGGCGCTTTACTGACTCTGTATATCGCTCTGGTTTTAGCCCTCCGTACAAAATATTGAAAAAATCTACTACAAGTTTTGGGGGTGACGAGTCCCCGTTTCTTAAATCCTCCAATGTCGGACATTCAGGAAGGTCGACCTTTTCAACCTTGAGCAACTGGTTGCGCAAAAGCAATGCTGCTTTGGCGATTGTTCTCTCATCAGTAGATGTGTAATCATATACAACACGAAGTGCATCATCTGCGGTTTCTGCATTATATAAGATGTTTCCAAGCCTTTTCCCAAGTGAACTCTGTATCTTTATGCGCGCTTTGAAGTGACTCATCAATGTCCTAGAGAGGCTGAAGGCGCTTCCCCTGGGCGTTTCTGCGGATGCCGAACAAATATCAAGATAACGTTCATATACAGAATTAAGAAGTTCAGGTCTGTTGTCTATTATTACAGATTGCTCAATGTATGCAAAAATGTCCAACACACTGGTCTCAGAAGGCGTTTTTGTTTCACGTGTGTCCTTTTGGGAAACTCGATTGGCTGACAACAAATACGCACTTTTACATGAATTATGGTAGTGGGCCTCCTTGGCAATTAAATCCGTATCAACTACTTTTGGAATAACCTTACTGTCATTTAATGTCTTTGCTGCATTTTGGATCGATACACCGGCTTCAATGGTTTCACATCTTCCCAACAGTTCGACGCTTCCACCTTTGAGTCGTTTTATCTTTTTCTCACAGAATAGACAAACAGGTGGCAAAATCCCGGCAGATGATGTAGAAGGTGCCGACTCCTTGGATGGACGTAAGTGTGGGGCATTGCTACGGTGAACATCACTGGCGGCTTTAACAGGCGGCGTTTGGGATGAGATGGCGGTAAAGTTCTTGTAACAAGAAACATGGTAACCATCCATTTCAGCAGGAGACGTAGGCAATCTCTGAACTACACCACAATAGACAGAGTCCTGGAAATGTTGCTTTTGCCGTCTATTAGCTGCTGCTGTTTCTACTGCTTCCCATTGCGTATCCTTGAAAGGTAGAACGTCTGGACGAGCTTTCTTGTCTGCACTGCGTTGGATGTGAAGAATACATCTGCGTTCCAATGATGAAACAGTAGGCTGGACAGTAGGCTGGACAGTAGGCGTAGTATTGGTGGCCGATTCCATGGTTGCATGTTTCAAATCATTGTCTGAAAAATAAAATCACAGCGGGTGGTCAGTGAGCATGGCGAGTCAGTCAGTTTTGGTCAGTGAAATCCAAAAGAAGTTATTTCAAATTTTGAGGCAATAAGTCATTATTTTCTACTCAGCTGTGGTTCGAACCTGAAATCGGTATGCATACAGAACTTTGGATACCCTCATCTGCCTGGACATTTCCTGCGCGCCACCTAGGCCTAGGGCTACATAATTCTGTATCGGCCCCGAATGCTTATTAGGCCTACAGCATAGTATTGTTTGTTGGGTTAGGGTTAGGGTTGGGTTAGGGTTAGGGTTAGGGTTGGGTTAGGGTTAGGGTTACCATGTTTCTTGTTACAAGAACTTTACCGCCATCTCATCCCAAACGCCACCTGTTAAAGCCGCCAGTGATGTTCACCATAGCAATGCCCCACATTTATGTCCATCCAAGGAGTCGTCACCTTCTACAACCTCTGCCGGGGTTTTGCCACCTAACCCCAAACCCTAACCCTATTTGTTGACTTACCTAAGCAGTGATCTAGGCATTGCAGGCAACATCAGACATTCTGCAGCCGATTCAGAGAATCTATGGAGGGAAAGAGCAGGAGATTCCCCATGATTAGGTCCTATGATAAACCGACAACTCCCTCTACAGGGTGTCCCAGAAAGTTCGTCCCTCAAGATAGTGTCACAAACCTGGATTGATAATGTGTTAATATTTCCCTTTAAGTCACTGGTTATTATTCCCCAAACAATGTTGTATATTGGTCCCAGTTATTCACTGCAGGACAGTCATTT
Organism: Myxine glutinosa; assembly: GCF_964187855.1. Classification (NCBI taxonomy): domain Eukaryota; kingdom Metazoa; phylum Chordata; class Myxini; order Myxiniformes; family Myxinidae; genus Myxine; species Myxine glutinosa. Next base: position 119,493,806 of record NC_136264.1, read on the forward strand.
CTGTAGAGAGGCACTTCCTGTTTAGGGTGTAATTGGCTCAAGTTAGGGAAGAAGCCTCCCCATTGGCTGGGAGGCCAAAACTCCTTCCTTAACCAAAACTGAACACCCTCGATCCGGCCAGCCAGACAGGTGTGTGCATGCTCAGCACTGGTGTGGGTGTCTACTTGGGGCCTGCCCTCAGGTCAGCACTCCAGCCCCTCCCTTGCATATAAGGGAGGGCCAGCCAGGGAGTGGAGGGGGGATAGCAGCCAGTGACAACCCAAATTCCGTTACAATACTGACTGCATTCTTAAGTGGGTTGATGCATGAAATGGACACATAAGAATTGCTGTTCTTGATTCACGATGATCTACTGAACAGTTTGGGACCAATTTGAAAGATGTACTCAAATTGTGAATTAACACTCACCTTGCCAGGGACGGGGTCAATGAGTACATTTTGCGTTCTTAAGTGGGTTAATACATGAAATGGATACTTAAGAATGACTGATCTTGATTTAGGATGACCTAAGGAATACATTGCCATATGTTTCATGGATGTACTCAAATTGTGAATTAAAAATGCTAATTAGCGTTAATTAGCATTAATTAGGTCGTTCTTAAGCGACCTAATACACAAATTGAAAACTTAAGAATTGGGAATTCTGATTTCCACTCCTATAGAGAACATTTTAAGACAAGTTTGAAAGATGTACTCAAATTGTGAATTAAGAGTCACATTTAGGGGTCTTTGGTGGCGCCCCCTGGTTGCTGTGCAGAATTGCAGAACTTAAGAATTGCCTTTTTGGGGTCTCCTATCATAGATGCATATATTCCAGGCCTCAAACCTTTTGTACTCGAGATGTGAAACAAATGTTTCTGGGCTCCCGCACTATAGTAGCAGGCATATATAACCATCCGTTACCATGTTGTGAGCGTCATCCTCACTTCCCTCACTTTCTTCTTTTTTTTCTTCCGCCTCTCTTTTTCTGCTTTATTAACTCAACTGGACTATGTCCAGCTGAGTTTTTGTCGACACCCAGTGTCCATCGTCCGTCTGTCTGTCTGTAAACAATTCAACGTCTACGCTCTAAAAGTCACAAATATTGATTAAATTTGATGAAACTTGTTATGCAGCATCTTTAAGACATAAACTAGTTTGGGATTGCATTTGGGCGTTGCACGCCCAAAAATGGGTGCCAATATGGCAGGGCGGCCATATTGAAAATCCATTTTTGTCATATTTTTAGCACATATAAACTATATAGTTTGTGGTTCTATTATTATGCATATTCTCACCATATTGATATAGACCAGTTGAGTTCAGGTTCCCTGGAACCTCTAGTTCACTTTTAAATTCGTTTTCTCTGCGACCGATTGAGCATTTCACGCAACCAATCTCATCTTCGTAGTTTACACACCAATCAGAAGGCTGGAGGCATTGTTTTTGGGTTGTCCGTCTGTTATCGGGTTTTTTTTGTTACCATGTTAACTTGTGCACCACTGAAGGGATTTTGCCCAAACCTGGTTCAACAATGGATTGTATAACAAAGATGAGCTGACTAGATTTTGGGTTCAAAAGATCAAAGATCAAATGTCCTGTAATTGAAGATCTTTTTCAGACCATCACTTGAATTAGAAGCATCTGATGTTGTCTCTCTTCTACGTTTCTTTCTCATTTGACCTTTAATTTATATCAGATGTAACGGCGGGTTTCGTATGTAACGTGGACGGAGGTGTAGCCATCGACACATTTGTGTTTTTATATCCAGGATTTGAGGCTCGTAGTGGAGCTGCAACACATACTCACACACACGGACATTCAGACGAATACACGGGACACAACACAGGACTGTCGGACGAGAGAAGCGCCGCCACTGAGCTTGGGGGAAATGCTGTCACTTCCTGGGGCACTCTGGGTACCAGCGGACGTCACAACAATGGCGCCACTTTTCTTACCACACTGAGCGAGGCATTTCCTCCCCTCCATGGATGCTAACCCATGGGGATTGTCCATGCTCTATCCTTGTAAGTGCTGAATGGAAAGCAAGGAAGCAGCACTTACTATTTTTTTATTTTTTTTGAGGTCTTTGGTATGACTCAGCTGTGATTTGAACTTCCGGCCTCCCAGCCTCAGAGCAGATGCTCAAACCATTACATCACTGATTGTTGAATTTCCTTTTCTTCTAGTAAGTTGTGTTAATGATAACCACTGTGAGTTATAAATTATCTAATGGTGATTATAAATTGGTTATTGGTAACTACCACAGGTTATAAAAAGTACTATTCATTTGTGGACTCCCTGAATTAATCTCTTCAACATCTCTTTATCAACGGTGTATTTATCTGAGTGTTGCTCTGTAAACTCGGTACAATTTGACCTCAGTGAGTTGGTAATATGGGGGCGAGAGGTGAATGGTACCCAAAACAGACTTAGATTGCTCCTACTATTCCCATCTCTCTCCTTGCTTCCCAGTTTGATTGCCCTTTTCTTTGCCTTTTCCATTATTTTTCATCTGTCTGTCTTTGTAATGAACTTTTTAGTTGATGTTTGATAACTGTGGAGGTGTATCTTCATAATAATTGGCTTACTGTAGTTCTTGACTAACGTTAAGCTAAATATGTACAGTAATGTGAATAAAATTCCTCTTTTTCCCTTTTTGTTACACTCGCTATACGCTGAACAGAAATGAATAGTGAATATGTTTTCATTTACTTTTGGTTGGTTCATAAGTGCATTTTCTCTTCTCATTGAAAGTTCCTTATTTGTTTTTTACGTATTCAAGAACTGTGCGTGTGTGTGTACGTACGTACGTACACTAGAATTGTGAGGAGCAGAAATTTAAAACGAGATTGACTGAGGGGGTATTCCCGAGAGGAAATTGCATGTTTGGTCAGGGTTACCCAGATAGTTCAGATGGCAGAACACTGGTATGGTTCACCAGAGGACCCTGGGTTCGATTCCTGGGCATGTAATTTTCCCACATATGTCAATTAATTATTTATAATCCTGTTCATTTATATTATAATTCATTTTTTTGCGTTATTTCTATGGAAATATCGATTAGGTTTGGTTAAAGACAAAAGTGTATTCAGAGGAGTTTGGTAGATTTGAAATGTATTCGGCACAGTGTCCAATTGGTATGGCAGGGTCAGCCTGTGACATCTGAGCGACGAGGTGCAGTTCAGCTTAGCAGCATTTTTCTTCCCCACCTTCTGTTTCGTATTTGTCTCCTCGAACAGTGAACAGGTTCCATGATCAATACTGTACTGTAAATACTTTTTGTAAATCTGTTTGGATGATTAACAAAATTGCTCTGTCGATGAATGGATATTCACCTTAATTCAATAAACCTAACTTTTGACCCTTATTTCTGGAAAGGAGGGTGTAGTCTAAAGGACCAGAGTCGCACTGTATGTAAGAGGATCGCTTGTTCAGCAAGGGACATGGGTGGAAGTCACATTGTCATCTATCTATAATTCCAGTAATCTCTGTGTGTATGTTTGTATGTTTGTATGTTTGTATGTTTGTCTGTGACCGCTGTTTCTCGACAACCACGGGTCCGATATACTTGAAACTTGCCAGGTATATTGCTGGGGACCTGAGGATGTGCCTTTTCAAGGTTTCATATTAATCGGACAAGTAGTTACCGAGCTATGGCGATTTCTTTACCAAACTCCGCAAGCCGTTCGCTTTGGACCAAACCATTGCATGTAAATAGAGGGGGGGGATTGTCACCGTACTCGCAAGCCGTTCGCTTTGGACCAAACCATTTCATGTAAATAGAGGGGGGGGGATTGTCACCGTACTCGCAAGCCGTTCGCTTTGGACCAAACCATTTCATGTAAATAGAGGGGGGGGATTGTCACCGTACTCGCAAGCCGTTCGCTTTGGACCAAACCATTTCATGTAAATAGAGGGGGGGGATATAATTTTAGATATATATATAGTACGGGCATGCCCTAGTTGTTAACAATGCCACATAATATTATCTGTACACATGTCCTCAATATTGAAGCTGAACTAAAAGCAAGATGGGAAGGGAAAAGAAAAACCCATTGCAATCCCAACCACCTCCTCCACAAACCAGCACACCCTGTGCACACACCAATTAAAGCCCATGTCATCAAAGCTTTTCTGGATACATTGTAGATCTATTGAAATCCTTTGAATACACTTCCGTTACTATTTCAACCAAAGCTCCATCATGCAAAAAATATTAGGCTTCCAGTGAGGTTCCCACTGGAAGCCGATTGTTTTTGTAAGGATTATTATTCTCACACATTTTGTGGAGACTATTCCGAGAAAACTGTTGTAGCTAGCTCGACGAAACTTTAACTCATTATATACACCAATGTAACTTGGTGCATCATTAATTTTGTTTTTGCAATTTTGACTTGCATTGGCTATCATTGCCTATTACGTCATAAGCTTTAAACATCTTCTTCTCCAGAACCGCTGAACCGATCAATGCGAAATTTTACAAATATGATCGTCTAGCCATGGGCATAAAAGTTTGCAGAAAAAAAACCGTCATCAGTCACGTGGTTTGGCGGCCATATTGGATTTTAAAATAAAACTTAAAAAACCTACTCCCCAGAAACCGCTTCTCCGATCGATATGAAACTTGAAAGATATGTTTACATACTGATGGGGGGAAAATACTTCCAAACTATGACGTCATCAGTCATGTGGTTTGGCCGCCATCTTGAATTTAAGCAAACAATTAAATAATCTTTTCCGGAGTACCGCTTAACAGATCAATACAAAATGTCATACATATGATCAACTACTGATGTGGGAAAAATATTTGTAAACTATGACATAATCATTCATGTGGTTTGGCCGCCGTCTTGAATTTAAGCAAAAAAATTCATAATCCTTTCCAGAGTACTACTTAACGGATCGATGTGAAATGTCATACATATGATCAAATACTGATGTGGGAAAAATATTTGTAAACTATGATGGCATCAGTTATGTGGTGTAGCAGCCATGTTGGATTTAAGGAAAAATATTTGAGAATTCATATCTCCAGAACCACTCAACGGATCAATCTGAAACTTCATACGTATGATTGACTACACATGAGGATTTTTTTTTTGTGAACTATGACGTCATCAGTCACATGGTATGATATGGCCATCTTGCATTTGAGGAAAAAAATAGAAATCTATATCTCCAGAACCACCTAACTGATCCAAACCAAAATTTACAAATATGATCAACTACCCATGAAGATAATTTATTGAAATGATGGCGTTATCAGTCACGTAGTATGGCGGACATTTTTCCTGGAAGCCTATTATCACTGCTCGCAGTTCTAGTTATTATTATTATGTGTGCAGTATTATGTTTTGTATTATAGTCAGGTTCACTATGTTAACAAATATAATTTCGTTCAAAATTTTGGTAGATTAGCAAAACTATACATTTTTGGAATATTCATAGCATGAGGAATCCAAAAATTAATGTTTACATTTGCGTAGACACCTTTGCGAAAATGACACTCAGGACAGTGATGAAGATAGTCAGGTTCACTATGTTAACAAATATAATTTCTTTCAAAATTTTGGGATTAGCAAACCTGTACATTTTTGGAATCTTCAGAGCATGGAGAATCTGAAAATCAATGTTGGCATTTGCACAGACACCTGCATGGCCGCCATTTTGGATTTTGAAAATAGCCTCCATAAAATACATATTTTGCGCGATCTCGGCTTCTAGTCAACCTAGAGACTTAATTAAATATGCTAATCCTATGTTTTCTGGGTCAAGGAATCCAATAAAGGCCTCAAAATAGTGCTCAGGATTATAGAAAAGCAACAAACAAAGGTAATTGAAAACCATTGTCTTTATATTTGTGATATAACTATTACATAATACATGATATTGAAAGTCCTTTGAAATTATAGGTTGTTATGGGAAGTTATAGGTAGTATCAGATTGAACTATAAGTCCTATACACAGGATCTACGAGGTCTATACCGTTCAGGAATATGCTTTTACAGATCTTCATCACTGTCCTGAGTGTCATTTTCGCAAAGGTGTCTACGCAAATGTAATCATTAATTTTTGGATTCCTCATGCTCTGAATATTCCAAAAATGTATAGTTTTGCTAAACTACCAAAATTTTGAACGAAAAAACATAGTGAACCTGACTTATGTTTTTTACTACATAACTTGTATTATGTTTTTTTTTTTTTTTAGTTGAGTGAATTTCATAGCAACAATAGGTCGTACATTGTACTTTGAGCCTATTGGCTAGACGTCTGTATCACCTGCAAAACATTGCCAGAGTTCCAAGCACTTTCCAGTGCTCTTTATCGTCCATCACAGCACAAAGCTCTCTCTCTGCCCCCTTGGTATGCCTCAATACCTGATATTAGCCTCCACCTCCGAGGTTTTTAGAAAAAAACAAGACCGAAAGTCTAACAGCGGCGTAGCCAGGCTTATAAAATATTATAAACCACAAACACACACGATTAGCTTTTTTTAAAGTCGCTAATGTACTTCGTACTGTAACATTAAACAAAGAAATTTGGAGGAATCCCGACATCCGTGAGGTAAGTTTTACTTACAGAACCGAGGGAAGATCTACTGTAATCTATATACCCCACAAGGATTGGGTTAATAACATGCTGTCAAAAAACCTAGGCGAATTCCTTACTTCCGCGGTTGTTCGTACCGTACAGCGCTCATCATTGATTCATGAAGCAAACAGCACTTCAATCTATTAACTTTGTATTCACGACATTGGGATTAAAGTGTTATGGTCATATTTACTCTATTATTAGAACTATTACTAAAACGATACTACTGAAACAATACACTACTGTATTAAGAAACCTGGGCTTAATTTGTCCAAAACGGCCCGAAGGTGAGGCATGAAGCCTTAGGCCTATACATACCGTATTGTTGGAAGAGACGTAACGCCGATGCTTTCGATATTTGATGGTCATTTTAACAATTCGTTTGTTTGTGTTTCACACTGAATGAAAAACGTAAAGGTAGAGCATGTGATTGTGATATATGACAGGTTCGACGATTGAGGCTTTGTTTTTCTCTCAGTGGTCCGTCGTTTGTGATCCAATAACTTTCGTTCTCTGTATTCCCAGTCTTTTCACCCATAGCCTACTTCCTTGTGTAAATCTCAACTCAAAAAAAAAAAAAAAAAAAAAATTTCCTTCTCTGTTCTCATTCGTTTATTCATTCTTATTCGTTCGTTCGTTCTTCGACCACGTGTTTCTCCCCCATTTCCCCAGATAGTTTTCACTCATTAACCTTCAATGTTTACACTTTCCCCTCAAGTTATGTATTCTGTCATATTTTATAACACCTTTTTCTTCTTCTTCTTTAAAAGGCTGCTTTCGACTTGCTCACCAAATCAATTCATCCCAAAAAAAATATCCATCTCCTATAGTGCCTTTGTTCTACATTCCCTAAACTCTCCTGCACTCCATCCTCCATCCAGCGTCCTTAAACGTATTTTTAACTCGAAGGTCACAAGAAACTCATTTTGCAATAAATGTTCGTTTCCCATAAATCGTACACTTTCAAAAATCCAATCTCACCCCTCCCCTCCAAATCTTCCCCATAACCCCTCCCCTCCAAATCTTCCCCATCACCCCTCCCCTCCAAATCTTCCCCATCACCCATCCCTTTCAAATCTCCCCCCTTGCCCCCTCCCTCCTAAACTACCCCCTCACCCCTCCCCGCCAAGATGCCCCCTCGCCCCTCCCCTCCTAGAATCCTGCCTCACCCCTCCCCTCCAAATCTCCCCCATATCCCATCCCTTTCAAATCCCTCCCCTTGTCCCTTCCCTCCCAAACTCCCCCCTCACCCCTCCCCTTCAAATCTCCCCACCCTCATTGCTTCTCAATTTCCCCCCGCTCACTCCCCCTCCTCAAAGCGTCCTCCCCGCTTCTTCCCCCTTCAAACTCTCACCTCCATCTCCCCCAACCTTCTGCCTCGCTCTTCCCCCTCCTCAAATAACACCTCATTGTGGCTCACCCAATCACCATCAAACCTTTTGTCCGCCCCATCCTTCCCTTTCTCCGAGCTATTCTGAAATCTCTGACACACCTTCAACAGCTCTCCCTACCTCTTCCACCTCTTCCACATCTTACCCTACCCCTCCTCCCCCCTGTTCTGTATCTGATGCTCCCCCTTCCTCTTCATTAACGGTATGGACCTCAAACATCCGGGGCCTTCGTTCAAACTTAACCGATCTCTCCATACAGGTTGCTTCTGTCAAACCAGACGTGATCTGCTTAACAGAAACTTTCCTCCTTTATGATGTCTCTGATTCCATAGTATCTCTCCCGGGCTACTCCCTCCTCCGGTATGATAGACCTGAGCCTCGTCCTGGAGGCGGGGTTGCTATCTTTATCAAAAACTCTCTTCCTCACTCGCCCTGCACTGCACTCTCTCCACCTCACCCCCAGGAATACCTCTGGCTACGGCTTCCCCTTCGCTCCCACCTCTTGTTCATATGTGTGTTGTACCGTCCACCAAACAGTGATGACTCCATCTACATCTCGCTGTCTGATGATATGGACCAAATTCTATCTACTCATCCCAACTCTCTCTTCCTCATATGTGGTGATTTCAACTGTCATCATGCCAGTTGGCTGGGTGTGGGTACCTCTCTCACCAGCCATGGCTCCTCAGCAAAGGACTTCTGCGACTCACTGGGACTGACACAATCTGTCAATTTCCCGACCCGGATCTCAGTCAACGGAACATCTTCTCTTCTGGACTTGGTTATGACTAACTTCCCTGAAAATGTCTGCTGCTCTTCTTCTGCTCCGATCGGAACATCTGATCATGTCCTTGTTAAAGTGGACATCTCTCTGACCATCCTCAGGGAGCCTGCTCAGCGTCGACGAGTCTGGCATTTCACTCAGGCCAACTGGCACGGTCTTCAAGCAGCCATCAATCATCTGGACTGGTCTCCCATCTCTACCACCTCTGACATCAACTCATCCTGGGAATTCTTCCAAAGTAAATTGCTCTCTCTCATGCACAGATTTATCCCATCTCGTCTTCAGTTGTCATACCCTTCCTCCCGTCCATGGTACACGGAATCTTGTGGTGAGGCTGTTGCCCAGAAACAACTTGCCTTCGTCTCCTGGAAAGCAAATCCAACGGAAGGAAATCTCATTTCCTTTCACAAAGCCCGAAACAAGTGTGTGTCCACCCTCAGGAGAGCCAGGAAACAATATCTCTCCGTTCTCAAGACCGAACTCTCTTATCTGTCTCCCTCTTCCAAATCCTGGTGGCGTCTGGTCAAATCCGTTTCTGGTGTTTGTTCCCCCTCCATCCCCTCCCTTACCTCAAACGGCTACACAGCTGACTCCGCACGTGAAAAAGCTGAATGCCTCAACTCTGTGTTTGCCTCTAAATCTTGTGTCCCAAACCCATCCCTCTCTGTACCCACCATACCCAGTCGTACCCTGCTGCTCCTGGACTCCGTGTCCTTTCCTCCTGACAAGGTGGAAAAGTTTCTGTCAACCCTCGACTCTGATTCTGCAACTGGACCCGACGGCATCAGCCCACGGGTCCTAAAATCCTGCTCTGCTGCTCTATCTCACCCTCTCTCTGTTCTCTTCACCCTCTCTTTTGCTCAAGGTCAACTGCCATCTGCTTGGAAATCAGCCAACATCACCGCTTTGCACAAAAAAGGTGCAAAAACAGATCCTAGCAACTACAGACCAATCAGCCTTCTCCCAATTATCAGCAAAGTCATGGAATCCATCATTGCTTCTGATATGAAATCTTTCCTCTTCTCCAATGGCTTGATCTCTGATCATCAATTTGGTTTCAGACCAGGTCACTCTACTCTGGACATGCTGCTTCTGCTGTCTCAACAATGGATGGAGGTCCTCAATGCCAAACAGGAAATTAGAGCTGTCTCCCTCGACATATCACGTGCCTTCGACACGGTCTGGCACCCCGCTCTGCTCACCAAACTCTCCTCCTTTGGTATCCATGGAAATCTCCACGCATGGCTGGCGGACTTCCTCTCTAGTCGTCGTCAACGTGTGGCCCTGAATGGGTTTCTCTCATCTCCTCTTCCTGTTCAGGCTGGAGTTCCCCAAGGCAGTGTTCTGGGCCCCGTGCTTTTTCTGGTCTTCATCAATGATCTCTCTGACTCTCTCGAAAATCCTCTCTATCTCTTTGCTGATGACTCCACTCTCTGCCGCTCCATTCCTCTTCCCTCAGATCGGCAGTCTGCTGCCTCCTCACTCTCTGAAGACCTGGACAAAATCACAGACTGGTCAAACAAGTGGAACATGTCTTTCAATCCTGACAAATCTCACACTCTTACTATGTCTCTCCGAAAAGATCGACTGGACAACCCTCCCATCTACTTTCTCAACAATCCTCTCCAAGAAGTTCTGTCGCTCAAGATTTTGGGTCTCACTATCTGCCATGATCTTTCTTGGGAAAACCACATTTCCAAGCTGGCCTCCAAAGCCAGTCGCCGACTGGGCATCCTCCGTCGTGCGAAGTCCTTCCTCGGCACACCTGAGCTCCTCACCACATACAAGGCTTTCATCCGCAGCTCAATGGAATACTGTTCTCCCCTATGGGCCGGTGCTCCTGCCTCACACCTAGCTCGGCTTCACGCTGTTGAAACCAAAGCTTTCAGAATTATTGGAATCTCCCGCGATGAAGCTATCTCTGAGGGCCTTTCACTCACTCACCGCAGGCAGGTAGGTGGTCTTTCTGTCTTCTACCGACTCCTCTCCGGCCTTGCACCCCCAGCTCTCTCTGTGCTCTGTCCCCCAAATATTCCTACAGGTCGCACAAGATCTGCCAGCAACCCTCTGATGGTTAAACTGCCGAAATCTCGGCTCTCCGCTCACCTTCACTCTTTCATTCCTCTTTTCTCCCGCCTCTGGAACAAACTCCCTCACTCCCTTCAATCCCACTCCTCCCTCCAGGTCTTTAAAACAGCTGTTCACCACCATCTCTTATCTTCCCCCATCCAAAACCTTGATCTTTTCTACCCCCGCTAATTCACCCCAGATCCACCTTGTTTGAAATTCCAACTTCTTTCCTGGAAGTCCTGGCAGTGTCCATATGTTTTATACCTCTCCCACTGCCCCCTTCCCACGCCCCCCCCCCCCCCCCCAAAGCCCTCGCCCTCTCTCAGATCTCTCGATGTCTCCATGTCTCTCGGTCCCTGCTCTCAAATGTTGTGTTTGTGTCCTTCCCCCTCTCTCCCCATCTTGTCTACCGCTCCCTATGTTATATGTTTTATGTGTCGGTTTGTCTTTCTGTGTGATTAATGTTCGCTCTTTCACGAGCCTCGATATTGTATACAAAAAAAAAAAAAAAAAAAAAAAAAAAAAAAAAAAAAAAAATATGTTCGGCCTGAACGAAATTGGAATCAAAATGTCGGAGTGTGGAGAGTCAGCCGCCGTGCTGCCGTACCGCCGTAATGACATCAGACGAAATCACATCAGCCTGTCATGTGACCAGATCCTCAGCTCTGATTGGTATACGTTTGAGGGGACATACATATGGACGGACAAACACTGTTCTAGACAGCTTTGCCCTATGGGCTACGCCGTAAAAATACGATCTCTCATCACCAGGAGAGATTTCTGATTTGCATCGCCAATTATTTCTGTCAAAGCAAAGGTTGTCGTTTGTGCTTTGTGGTTATTTTGTAAACTCTTTGAGATTTGCCTTGTGCTAAAATCAGGTTTTTTTATATGCATTTGATTTAGTCCTTTATTTTTGTCCCCCGTCGCACCGCGGAGCGAAAGGGGGACTATGGTTTTCCCGTCCGTCCGTGCGTGCGTGTGTGCGTAAGCAAAGGACCACATTCGAATTTGGTGTGTGGGTACAACCCACGTCAAAATCCAAGATGGCCGCCGCCATGTATGTCTGATGCCATGTATGTCTGAACCTTGTGAGTGGAATATCTTGAAAAATAAGCGAAGTACCAACTTCTAATCTGGTGTGTGGGTGTATCTACGCATAAGGAAGAACGCTATTGAAAATTGGGTCGCCACTTCAAAATCCAAGATGGCCGCCTCCATGTATGTCTGAACCTTGTGAGCGAAATATCATATCATAGCATGTTTTCTGCGTCTTCCACTTTGTCAACTCGCATCACTTCCCCCATGGGGGACCTAGGCGTAATACTCAAATAAAAACGTCAGCAAAGACTCCATTCGTGCCTGCCACACAACCTTCTATGCGATGGCACTCACCGGCAAGAGGGGGTTAAACGTGAAGCAACAAAGCACCTGTAGTCTTTGCAGAACGAGCTCGGATCCAAAGGAATGCATGCGCTCGAGTTCGCAGAAATCCTCCCGCCCCCCCCCCCTGCCCCCCTGAATTACTTTTATTTTCTGCTTGCTATTTTTGCGACGCTCGGCACAGGAATGACTAGAATTCCCCTCAAAAGTTTGCAAAGGTCCCAAGACTTTAAAACCTTAATGCAGTGAATGGGAATTTATAATGCAGCAATGCGGCTTGCTCACACCAGTGGGAATGGGGCTCAAATCTAAGGAAGTTGAAATGACCAACCATCCATACTAACCCTTAACCTCAATGAAGAAGTGCAGCGGCTTCTCGGTTCAGTGGGCATACCAACACGTTCTCAACCATGGAATAATGTCTTATTCACCTCGTGCATGTATATAAAGTTTGTTCCGGTTCACGGTGACCTGTGTTACATATTTGATTGGACATTTCTTTGCCTTTACGATACAGCGGTTTCCCTGTTGCTCTAGATTTGGTGATGCCACATTGCCACATTCGCATTAATTTGAACGTTTTGAGCTTTTGTTTCACTCGAAACGAAACTTTTTGTTTCACTTTAGAGTCTAAAGTACTGCTTATACTTGTATACTTGGTTCATCAAATCCAAGTAATATTTAGCACTCCATTAATCTGAGATTTCATTTCGACGAATAGCTGAACGAGAGTCTTACCTGTATTCGGACTTTCTGCTCCAGTTATATATTAAGGTCAACTGCACTTTATTTGATGATGTTCGTCAGCATGATGTCATCCTTCATGAAATGTTTTGCACAAACCCCTCTACGAGCCATAATTTCAGTTAAAACATTTTAAAAATAATTTAAATAACTTTTTATACTTTCTAATAACGACATATAATATATTTATTATATATTTTTTAAATTTAACTATCTTTTGTAATTATTTATTTTTAATAACGACATATAATATATTTATTATATTTTTTTTTTATTTAACTATCTTTTGTAATTATTTATTTTTAATAACGACATATAATATATTTATTATTATATATTTTTTATTTAACTATCTTTTGTAATTATTTATTTTTAATAACTGCATATATTTATTTAAATAACTATATATTGCTTGAATTTTGCAGTTGTCCTTGGAGTAAATTTTCATCTGTGCTGGTAGTGAATGTGTGTTGTCAAAGTTGTGCTGTTGACTTGACTCCATTATGCTCAAGTTCTCGAGCAGTGGGCTGTGCTAGCCATCCACAACCTGACTGAGCACAATCTCGAGAACCAAGCAGTCTTGGCCGCAATGAAGAGGCAAGGCTTCGCTCCGGGAGTGGACGCTCTGCGAGGCCTCGGTGTCGAGGTGGAGGAACGAGAAGGCCGACTCTACTTCAAAACCACTAAAAAGCCCCCATCAACATGAATGGGTATGACTAAAGACTAAAAGATGTCACGTACTCAGGATTTTTCTATAATTTTTCACCTTTCCTGCAATTCCATACTGTCTGTTTAGGTTTACCAATGTCGAGATTAGCAGAATCTTGTCCTCGCCTCCTCCCCATCTCCCTGAATGCTCCATTTGTGCCCCTTTCTCTCTCCTTACTCCTATTGCTTCCCAAATTATTTTGCCTTCCCTCCCCACTTTTCCCACACTTCACTACCCTCGCTTCCTTTTGTCAAATTGCTTAATTTATCGCCCCTTTCCCTCCTTTCCCCAATGTGTACGGAATACATATCTTTCCTGCACGTGAATGGATTGGCAGAATGTTGGGCTTATGATTCAATGTTTCAAACAATTTTCTTTGACTACTTAAAATTATCTTCTTATTATTTATTTGAGCTCCATTTTCTTTCAACATATAAATGCAATGACTTTCTTGTAAAACTTTTTACGACATTTTTTCTTCTTCTTCTTGTTCTGTTGCATCGTTAACTCTCATTTGTTCATGTTGATGAAGAATCGAAGCTTTTGAGTACATTGAAACTTTCAACGTTGAGTTGATTCACGATGCCCACTGAATTACGTTGGCATCCGAACACGAGTACAGACTTTGTCACGAGTGTCTGTTGCTTTTGGCGGGAACTGGCCGCCCTGCCCAGCACGGTGGGAAAGGGTGCCGGGGCCGGTAATTCGCCCTTTGAGTCGTGAATTAATGCAAATTCTGTGCGGGCATCAGCGAGCAAGGCCTCGGCCTTGACACCACCGGTAACCGGTCTCGGCCCGCCTATGTGGGAGTTTTGGGAACGTCGTTTCCCGGCTGCATGTGTGAAGGGAGTACAGGGCTAACTCTCGGCGTCCTCTTTCTTGCTCTCACGCCCATCCCCAGGCGCTTGCCATTCAGAACCCCCGTTTCATTATACGCGAGCACAGGAATGAGCACTGTTCGCTGTGGTAATGAGAATGCATTTTAATGACATTTGGTTGACAAGTGTTTTGTTTTTGAGATAATGCATTACGACCTTGGGCTGGGTTGTTGCCAGGGATCTGTGCTTTCACCTGGCAACTTACCGTGATTGGGAGCCCTTGCTGGTTTCAAGCAATAAAATTGACTTCTTGTTTTTTCATCTTACCTCATTCCCATAACTTATAGCAGTTTTTGCTGCACCATCAACTTATTGGATTAACGACATTAATAACCTCTGACTCGTGAAAGGTTGCTGTGAATCTAATTTGTTGAATGAATGAATGATTGTATGTTTATACATATTGGTGTACTTAGACATATGAAGAGAGGATGTGGTCGAGAGAGGTATGGGCAGCATGAAAGAGGATGAAGAAGGGAAGTGCCAGGCATTGTGACAGGTGCATACAGAGATGCTAATCGCAGCGGGTGAACTTGGAGTCAGTTTTACGAAGAGGCTGCTGAATGTATATGTGAGAGAGGGTTTGATTCCGAAGGATTGGAGTACAAGGATAATTTTGCCGATATGGAAGAGGAAGGGCAATGTTCAAGATCTAGGGAAGTACAGAGACATTATGTTCCCAAGGCGAGTCATGAAGGTACTGGAGACTATTCTGGATGGGAGGTTAAGGTCATAAGGAGGAGTGCGGAGATGGAAATCATTGAGCAATATGGATTTAGAAAGGTTAGGGGGATGATGGATGCGATGTTCGCACTGACACAGATGGTGGGGAAGAGGTTGGAGGTGTAAGGTGAAATGGCATCGGGATTTGTGGACCTGGAGAATGCTTATGACACCACACTGTCCCGAGAGAGATGGTGATCGTGACACAGAGATGGATGGGAGTGCTGGAAGCAAAAGTTAGGTTGGTGGAACGGATGTATAAGTGAACAAAGGGAAGAGTTTTGGTTGGTCTTGGGATGTCGGAGATGCTCAGCGTGAACATCGAATTGAGGCAATGAAGCTCTCTCAGCCCACTCATGTTTATCATGGTAAGGGAGCTGGTAAGCAGGAGGGTAACAATGAAAGGTATTCTGGGGAGGATGTTTTATGCAGACGTTCTGGCTGTTGTGACGGAAGATGCAGGAGGTACTGAGGAAGAGGAAGGAGGCATTCGGGAAGCATGGTCTGAAGATGAGTATGGAGTAGACTAAGGTGATGTGAGTCAGGCAGCAGAGAACTACAACGACACTCGGTAGAGCACATACCTATACCAAGCTGTTATGGTTTGTATCCCACTGATTGGCCAGAGCTACATCTGCACCTTGACCAAATCGAATGGGCTTGTTCTTGTCACCTACCCAAATCCTCCACCAAGTTTCGTCATAGCCCATCTACAAGGTTTTTAGAGAACGTGCTGGATATAGTTTATGGCCCTGTCTGTCTATCATGAAGAATCACTTAAGAAAAATTATATTACCCGGATCTTCAGCAAAATCTAATCGACTAGTCCTTGTGAAACGCCCAACCTGTCCAAGTTTCATCTGAATCCGTCCACAACCTATTGAGATATCCTGCTCACAGACAAACAAACAGGGGTGAATATACATTATACAACCTCCGTCCACCTTTGGTGACATCGGCGGAGACATATCCACTGACACATGCGTGTTACATTCTACCTTCGAGTTGGTACTGAATTTGCAATCCACCTGAGTATCTAGGAATGACAAACTTGATGAAATGTGGAATGGGTGCACGTACCTCGATCGTCGAGCAGACACAAGATTGTTATAACTCGCACCGTGTATACTACATGTACATGATACAACAAGCAGCCAGTGTAGTTTTCGGAGTTATATGGAGGTGCACGCAATAGTCGAAGGGATTTCTCTCATCTCCCCTTCCTGTTCAGGCTGTAGTTCCCCAAGGCAGTGTTCTGGGCCCTGTGCTTTTTCTGGTCTTTATCAATGATCTCTCCGACTCTCTGGAAAATCCTCTCGATCTCTTTGCTGATAACTCCACTCTCTGCCGCTCCATTCCTCTTCCCTCAGATCGGCAGTCTGCAGCCTCCTCACTCTCTGAAGACCTGGACAAAATCACAGACTGGTCAAACAAGTGGAACATGTCTTTCAATCCTGACAAATCTCACACTCTTACTATGTCTCACCGAAAAGATCGACTGGACAACCCTCCCATCTACTTTCTCAACAATCCGCTCCAAGAAGTTCTGTCGCTCAAGCTTTTGGGTCTCACTATCTGCCATGATCTTTCTTGGGAAAACCACATTTCCAAGCTGGCCTCCAAAGCCAGTCGCCGACTGGGCATCCTCCGTCGTGCAAAGTCTTTTCTCGGCACACCTGAGCTCCTCACCACATACAAGGCTTTCATCCGCAGCTCAATGGAATACTGTTCTCCCCTATGGGCCGGTGCTCCTGCCTCACACCTAACTCGGCTTCACGCTGTTGAAACCAAAGCTTTCAGAATCATTGGAATCTCCCGCGATGAAGCTATCTCTGAGGGCCTTTCACTCACTCACCGCAGGCAGGTAGGTGGTCTTTCCGGCTTCTACCGACTCCTCTCCGGCCTTGCTCCCCCAGCTCGCTCTGGGCTCTGTCCCCCAAATATTCCTACAGGTCGCACAAGATCTGCCAGCAACCCTCTGATGATTAAACTGCCGAAATCTCGGCTCTCTGCTCACCTTCACTCTTTCATTCCTCTTTTCTCCCGCCTCTGGAACAAACTCCCACACTCCCTTCAATCCCACTCCTCCCTCCAGGTCTTTAAAACAGCTGTTCACCACCATCTCTTATCTTCCCCCATCCAAAACCTTGATCTTTTCTACCCCCGCTAATTCACCCCAGATCCACCTTGTTTGAAATTCTAACTTCTTTCCTGGAAGTCCTGGCAGTGTCCATATGTTTTATACCTCTCCCACCCCCCCCTTCCCATGCCTCCCCCCCCAAAGCCCTCTCCCTCCCACAGATCTCTCGATGTCTCCATGTCTCTCGGTCCCTGCTCTCAAATGTTGTGTTTGTGTCCTTCCCCCTCTCCCCATCTTGTCTACCGCTCCCGATGTTATATGTTTTATGTGTCGGTTTGTCTTTCTGTGTGATTAATGTTCGCTCTTTCACGAGCCTCGAACTTGTATACAAAAAAAAAAAAAAAAAAAAGACAAACAATTTTGTTATTTTTCAATTTGCAAATATCTATATATATATATATATATATATAAGAAAGTTTTTGTTTGTTTGTTTGTTTGCACACGCTAATCTCCTGAATGGTGAAAGATAGGAGGAAACCTCTGAAACAAAAAATGTCGGGACGGGCCCCGGGAAGGTTATATGTTAGGTGGCGAGGCCGGTCGAGGCCGCCTTGGCTGGGCTGGGCCCATTTCACAATTAAAACCTGAGCTGAATTATAGTAGTCAATCTTCTACGTCCGCGAGTAAAAGCTGAATTATTGTAGTAAATTCATTCAAAAAGAACCAAAAATGTTGGGACGGGCCCCGGGAAGGTTAGAGGCTAGGTGGCGAGGCCGCCTTGGCCGGGCTGGGCCCATTTCGCAATAAAAAGCTGAGCTGAATTATAGTAGTCAATCTTCTATGGCCGCGAGTGAAAGCTGAATTATAGTCGTAAATTCATTCAAAAAGAACCCGGGCAATGCCGGGTGCTTTCGGCTAGTTGTTAATAAAAAAAAGTTTTTATTTATACATACTGGTGCACATTTTTTTTTCTTTGTTTGTTTATTGCCATGTCTTGGACTATTATACAAGGGAGGTGGACACAGGAGGAAGCCATTCGGCCCATTGTTCCTGCACTGTATCAATACCACATTAATTCATTCTAACAGTTTATTTGTTTAATTTAACTTGTTGGGCAAGGAAGGAGATGGAGTCGTGGGGTAGGCACAGGCACATAACCGGGATATATAACTAGATTTTGGGGGTGGGGGAGAGGTAGGGATTATGGTGAGTGAGCAATGGACATCAGCACATTCACCTTTTGACGAGACCATCTTCAGAATCCTCTTCTGAAACAGGAGCAATCTGTAAATTGCGCTCATGTAAAATGTCTGTTCCAACAAACTGTAAACCTTTGGCAAGAAGGAATGAAATGAATAATTTTCAGAATAAAAGCTTTCAGAATCCAAGATGAAGCTCATTGTGAGGGCCTTTCACTCACTCACCGCAGGCAGGTAGGTGGTCTTTCTGTCTTCTACCGACTCCTAACAGGCCGAGCTCCACCAGCTCTATCTGTGCTCTGTCCCCCTTCACTCTTTCATTCCTCTTTTCTCCCGCCTCTGGAACAAACTCCCTCACTCTCTTCAATCCCACTCCTCCCTCCAGGTCTTTAAAACAGCTGTTCACCAACAACTCTTATCTTCCCCCATCCAAAACCTTGATGTTTTCTACCCCTGTTAATTCACCCCAGATCCAATTTTTTGAAATACTAACTTCTTTCCTGGAAGTCCTAGCAGTGTCCATGTGTTTTATACCTCTCTCAGCCCTCCCCCCCCCCCATTCCCATGCCACCTCCCCCCAAGCCCTCTCCCTCTCACAGATCTCCCGATGTCCCTGTTCTCTGCTGTTGTACTTGTGTGCTTCCCTCTCTCTCCCCATCTTGTCTCCCGCTCCCTTTATTGTATGTTTTGTGTGTCCGTTTGTGGGGTTTTTTTTGGATTAATGTCAGCTCTTGCACGAGCCTCGATCTTTTATACAAAAAAATCTCACCTGTATCTCAATCACTGCACATGTGCACAATCACCCATCCGTTTCTAAATTACCTACCCAGCCCTGTCAATATCCATGCATACCTCCGAAGCCCCGTGCTTCTTGGTACATGTTTAATGCCTGTTTAAACATATTTACAGTTTCTGCTGCCATTACCTTTCCAGCGAGATAATTCCCTGCGTGAACTACTCTGAGTGAAAGACCCCTGCCTTACTGCCATCTTAACTCACCTCTTCTACACTCTCAAGCTATGGCCCCTGGTCCCATCACTTTATATTCTGCTGAAACTCCTCTGCATTTATTTTTTCTCTCTACCCTTAATTTTCTTAAACATCCTTCTCAAATCCCCTCATAATCACCTCTTCCAATGTGCCCTTCATCCAATCCTCATAGCTTGGTCTTCGCTCTTGCAAGCCGTGGAATCGATCACTGGAATCGCTCAATGTTGAACCTTCTCCATGACAGCTATGTCCTTATTCAGATGTGTGTTGACAAAAACTGAACACAACATTCTAGATGAGGCCAAAATAAATTCCTGTACAGTGTTAAGACTATCTCTTCATTAATAATTTATCCCCGTATGCATACAACCGAAAATCATGTTACCTTTACCTGTAGCTGCCTGACATTGTGCTGTCTGCTTACCACCCCACCCACCCCCACTCCCATAGCTACTACCTCCCCCAGATACTTCTGTCATATGCTACGAGACTGCCCCTTGGATTATATATTTACCCCGTGCACACGTAGTGTTCATTTTGTCTGTCTGTCTACAAATGTCGGTCTATGAACGAGGAACTACTTGATGTCAATTTACTTTTATATTTTGAACACTGGAGAACACGCATCGGAACATGAATCGGAACACGAACCTGCAGTGTAGCAGTACTTTGGCTCTGAATTTGGCAAATTGTGCAGACTCTCGTCCCAACATGTGCAGAGGAGTGAGGTAAAAAAAATTTAGTCTCGCAGTTGAAAAAATTGAAAATCATTCTGGACAGGAAACTTACTGTTTTTGAGATGTCATAAAGGACCCAAACAACCGGCATGAAGAACTAATGTGACGTGTTAAATAAGGTGGTGTAAAAGACGGTGTATCAATGGCGGTAAACTTCCAGAAAAAAGATTTTTTTTGTTTTCTACAACCTTTAAAACGTTTATTTTATATCAATTTAATTATATACCTGAACACTGTAGAACAGAAATCACCTTTGTGCCACTTCCAAAAACCTCCAATTTAGCAGTACTTGGAAAAAATATTCCACCATCTCGACCAATCAAATGTGCTGCTTGTGCTTTCCGCTTTGAGGAATATCGAGGTTCAGACAAAATGGCGCCTCGTGGGAAATGTAGATTGTGCTCAGAAACGCAAATCAAGTGTTTAAAAGATCCTCCCTATGTCCTTTTCTCAAGACTGTGTGGGGTAAGATGTACTTTGAACACTCTAGTTGTCATTTCCATGATGCTTACCCATCCCCAGCACCTTAGATCAAGTATCAAGACTTTCCTGAATCTGATTACACACCTCAACCTCCCACAATGCCCTCTCTCCTTACCTCTAAGCTTTGTGTCGTCTACAAATTACGAAACCCGACGCTTAATCCCACCATCCAAATCATTTAAGTAAATTATTAATAGTCCAAGTACTGTCCCCTGAGGTACCTCACTACTGACAACCTTCGGCCCAAAAACCCTGTGTTCACAGCCACTTTTTGCTTCCTATCTCTAAGTCAGTTTCCAATCCAGTTAACTACTCTAATCCAGCCACTCTACTTACTGTACATTATCAACTGCCCTCTGAAAATTGAGATACTCTATGTCCAATGCACTTCCCTTATCCACACAATCAGAAACTGCTTCCTGGATCTCCGATACATTTGTCTTCCCGTTTCGTAAGTCTGTGATGACTACCTTTAATTGGTTTAAATGTATTCAAATGTTCCCTATCCATTCCCTAATTGATGTCCCCAATATCTTCCCCACAACTGAAGTCAAAATAACAGGTCTATAGTTCCCCAATTCTTCGCTGGATCTTTTCTTTAATAACGGTGTTACATTTACTACTCTCCGATCCTCCGGTACTTCCTGTCCTGACTCCAGTGAGCTCCTAAACATATCCGTTAGCATCCCACTTGTCTGCTCTGCCACCTCCCTCAAAACTCTCGAGTGCATATTATCTGGCCCCGGAGCTTTATCCTCCCTTAGTTTTCCTGGCTGTTTCTTTACTTCCTCCTGAACCTGGTGTTGGCTTAGCGGATAGGGTGCCGGCTTGGGATCCGAGGATCCTGGGTTCAAATCCCGGTCGATCGCTGAATTAACACCAGGGGGGTTGACAGCCTGTCATCCTTCCGAGGTCGGCAAATTGAGTACCAGTTCTCAATGGTAATTCCCTGTGTGTGGCAAGAGGTGACTAACAGGGTTGGCGGCAGGAATGGCATCCGGCCATAAAACATTGCTTCAAAAAGGGGACCATGGTGCCTGAAAAAGGCCAACCCCCGCTCTGCAGGGAAAAGTGGCCTCAAGGTGGCTTATTTACATCCTTCACACCTTAGATCTTCTCTGAAAGACCTTCCTCACCTCCTTGATGGATTCTCTCAGCAACTGCTAATTCCCCTGACTGTAGCTAGGTTGAAGTAACATAGCTATTTCGTAAGCCTGCCATCTCGCTTTCATCACTAACCAATTCCATGTGCTACCCCTCAATGTGCCCACATTTGTCTTCACCTGCTATTTATTTATTTCGTACTTAAAAAATACCTTGCTATTTTGTATATCGTTCAAATAACGTTTTGAATGTCCCGCGTCGGTTCAACTCAAAACTAAGTTTAAAGTCTGAGCAAAAACTCAAATTGGAACACAACATGGGATGCTTATCAGCAATAGTGGCAAAGAGGATATTACGACAGATTATTTCATCCAACTCGCCGAATGAATATTGCTTTAAAATTTCCCCTAAAAAAATATTTTATGCACAGAATTCAAATAAACAACTCCATTGCATTTGTGTTGAAGCATACTTTTCTCCTTCACCTAAGGTTACTTCTTTACAGTCCTGTACTTTCATATAGTGACATTTCAACAAACTTGATACAGTAATTGCAAACATTCCTTATACTGCCTAAATCATCGATTTGATCAGTGGTTAAATACCCCACCTCCTTGTAATCCAGTTTTAGTGTTTAAAAAAAAAGGAAAGCTTCAGTGTACCCAGAAATATTTGTGCAAAATGCAATATGTACAAGATGTGGACACAGCTGTTCACGGGAGGACAAATTCATTTCTTTTTTGCAATGATCCTCAAGTACAACAGCATTGTTATTCTTGTCAGTTCAACCTCATCTTACTGTGATAAATACATTGCTGAGCATACATTCTCCCGACTGTTCCGTCACGTGACTAGCAAGGGCAGTGACATATTCTACCAAGCTCTTCTGGATGCTTCAACTTTAGAAACTCTCGTAATTTTGTTGCAATTTTATGAAGTTTTGGAGGGAGGTTAAAATTGGACACCTCACCACCTTCGTGTGCGTCTCTGCCATTACCCATGCAGAAAATTTCTGGAATCGCTCATGTTAAAGATGCCATCAGAACGTTACGTGATGAATTACAAACTAGTGTAGAGGGGTGATTATTTAGCATCTCCATGTTAGTATTAATCCATATTCCTCCACTGTGGATGAACTGCAACGTTCATGCGTACTCACCATAATAAGATTTTGCCATTGTCAACAAATATATATATACAAACAGACTTGGCATTTAATATGGAATATTTTTTTTGTGGGGGTGAACTTACTTTTCAAGATGTCTTAGAACCAAAAGTTCATTGGAATTATGTTGAAATTATTCTAGATTTTGTTAATGTGACCTTTAAAAGAAACAAAAACCACATTTGACATTTAGAAACAAATAAATTGTTCCTTGAAAGTGATGTAAACTGATATCGAACTCAATTCACGGACAGTACTGTGTTAAACTTCTGTACATTTTCCAGAAGTATCTCTTTATTTTGCACATTCGCCAAAAAAATTTTTAACAAAAACAAAAGTTCAATTACGACTGGGATTACGGACAGTAAAATTACAGTTCAGTACTTCGTGTAACCCCCACGAGCATTCAGGAGAGCACGTACGCGTTGAGGCATGCTGTTCACGAGATTTGCCAAGGTTTGGACAGGAATCGCTTGCCATGCAGTGACAATAGCCTGCTGCAATTCACGCACAGAGGTCGGCTGCTGGTCCAAGTGGTCGATTTGATGCGTTAATTCTGCCCACAAGTTCTCCATCGGATTCATATCCGGGGACATGGCAGGCCACTCCATATGCTCTACACCACGGTCAGCAAGAAAGTGTTGGATCATGCGAGCACGATGAGGCCGTGCATTGTCATCGTGGAAGACAAAGTTTCCTCGAAAGGCTGCACGAGCAAATGGAAGCAATGTTTCTTCCAGAATGACCCTGTACTTGAACTGGTTCAGGTTTCCATTCAGAATAACCAGGTCAGTTTTGTCCCCTAAATGAAAAGCAGCCCAAACGGTCACCCCACCACCTCCAGCTTGGACTCTTGGCACTATACAGTCTTTGTTATAGGCTTCATGCACTTGGCTGCGCACTCGGACGTGGCCATCTTGACGAGAGACCAGAAATCTAGACTCGTCACTGAATATCACGTGATTCCAGTGTCCTGGCTGCCATTGACGGTGCTCTCTGGCCCACTGCAATCGGCGCTGGCGGTGTTGTCTGGTCAGGTGTTGCTTTCTCAGGGGACGCCTGGCACGATAGCCTGCTTGAACCAGTCGTTGGTTGACTAGCCTTCTGGTTTCAGGCACATTTGTCAGTTGCTGCCACTCAGCCCTAAGCCGATTAGCTGACTTGGTTCAGCCATTGCGGACTAACCGGTGCAGCTGGCGATCATCCCTCCTTGTGGTTCTGCGGGGATGTCCTGGCCTCGGTATTGGAGTAGGGACACTCCTCTGAGCATTTCGTTTCAGGATCTTTGACACCTGACCTTGAGTGATGCCATACTGCCGAGCAATAGCACGCTCTTTCATGCCGTAATTTCGTAAAGCCACCACTCCATGACAAACAGCATTGTCGAGTTGACGGACCATCTCCAGAGGAAACGGCAATAACTTTTGGAGATGTGCAGCAGTTGTTTTCCACTAATACAGAACGCAACAACCCTTCTATACCCGACTGTGAAGCCAATCGTCAAATGCACCTGTCCGTACATTTTGCCATGCCACCTGTGATATAATCCTGTTGACTTCTTGCTGCGACAGACAATCAGTGACATGGTTATTTTAACAAATAAATCACCAAAGTGTAAAAGAAACTCACCAGATTGATATACTGAGTTCAGAAAGGAAACCCAAGTCAAGAAAAAAAAATATATTCCATATTAAATGCCAAGTCTGTGCATATATATATATACATATATTATTATATATAGAGAGCACCGTCAATGGCAGCCAGGAAACTGGAATCACGGGACCTTCAGTGACGAGCCTAGATTTCTGGTCTCTCGTCAAGATGGCCGCGTCCGAGTGCGCAGCCGAGTGCATGAAGCCCACCACGAAGATTGTATAGTGCCAAGAGTCCAAGCTGGAGGTGGCGGGGTGACCATTTGGGCTGCTTTTCATGCAGGGGGCAAAACTGACCTGGTTGTTCTGAATGGAAACCTGAACCAGTTCAAGTACAGGGTCATTCTGGAAGAAACATTGCTTCCATTTGCTCATGC